>NW_012110918.1:19026082-19026414 GCF_000951035.1 Colobus angolensis palliatus
AGGATCACCAGGTCAGGAGATCGAGACCATCTTGGCTACCACGGTGAAACCCCACCTCTACTAAAAATGCAAAAAAATTAGCGGGCTCAGTGGCAGGCGCCTGTAGTCCCAGCTACTCAGGAGGCCCAGGCAGGAGGATCACCTGAACCCAGGAGGTTGAAACTGGACTGAACCATGATTGCACCACCACAGTCCAGCTTGGGTTATGGGAGTGAGACCTTGTCTCAAAAAAAAACAGGGATGCTGAATTGGAAAGTACATTGCAAATACTCCAAAATAAAAATTTTAAAAATTGCATTCTGAGGCTGGGCATGGTGGCTCACACCTGTAAA
>NW_012110918.1:19030889-19032323 GCF_000951035.1 Colobus angolensis palliatus
TTTGAGATGGAGTCTCGCTCTTGTCGCCCAGGCTGCAGTGCAGTGGCGTGATCTCGGCTCACTGCAACCTCTGCCTCCTGAGTTCAAGTGATTCTCCTGCCTCAGCCTCCCAAGTAGCTGCGATTACAGGCACTTGCCACCATGCCCACCTAATTTTTGTATTTTTAGTAGAGACAGGGTTTTGCCATGTTGGTCAGGCTGGTCTTGAACTCTGACCTCAGGTGATCCACCCACCTCAGCCTCCCAAGGTGCTGGGATTATAGGCAGAAGCCACCATGCCCAGCCGACTAGAACATTTTTTAAGGGCTGAAGGGAAATTTTCAATCCAGAGTACTGTATCCACAAAAAATAGGAATACAGGAAAAATAAAGATATTCTTGGATGAAGGAAAACTAAGAATTCTTTAGCAGTAGAACAGCTCAAAAAGATGCTTAAGGAAGGTCTTCAGGCTAAAACAGGAAACCTGTAACTTCAGGAATGAAAAAAACAACAAAAATATATCTGAGTGAATATTAGTTCTTTAGAATATGTATGACTTTCACAGCACAAACTTTAAACTGCTCCTTCAGAATGTTTGGTGTATGTAAATATAGAAAAAGTTATGAAAGAGGAAACACAAAGTTTGTAAGTTCTACCACTTCAAACAAAATATAGCCCTTACTCTGTAAGTAGACTGTGAAAGTTAGTTTTTCTGTTATCACCCAGTGCAATCACGAATACTGCCTGTCAAGATCAAGTTTAAAAGTCAGTTGGTTAAATTTAAAATGGAAGGTTGAAAAGAATATTAAATAATACAAAAGGCAGCAGAAAAAAGGGGCAAGAGAGAAGAAATAAAGCGGAAAATAACATGGTGGCCAGCATGGTGAAATCCCGTCTCTACTAAAAATACAAAAATCAGCCAGGCGTGGTGGCGGGTGCCTGTAATCCCAGCTACTCAGGAGGCTGAGGTTGCAGTGAGCTGAGATCGAGCTACTGCACTCCAGCCTGGGCGGCGCGAGATACTGTATCAAAAAAAGGAAAGGTCTAAAATCAATTATCTAAGTTTCCACCTTAAACTAAAGAAGAACAAAGTAAATCTAAAGCAAGTAGGTTACAAAATTGAAAAAGGAAATCAAAATTGAGGGGAAAAAATAAAATCTTATTTTAATATGTAGAGACGGGTCTTGCTATGTGGCCCAGGATGACCTCGACCTCCTGGACTTAAGCTCTTCTCCCGCCTTGGCCTCCCAAAGGGCTGGGATTACAGGCATGAGCCACCGCGCTTGGCCAGTTCTAATTTTGTTTAAAAAAATAGAAAACAGGGCTGGGCGCCGTGGCTCAAGCCTGTAATCCCAGCACTTTGGGAGGCCGAGATGGGCGGATCACGAGGTCAGGAGATCGAGACCATCCGGGCTAACACGGTGAAACCCCGTCTCTACTAAAAAATACAAAAAA
>NW_012110918.1:19036443-19049478 GCF_000951035.1 Colobus angolensis palliatus
AAACCCCGTCTCTACTAAAAATACATAAAAATCAGCCGGGTGAGGTGGCGGGCGCCTCTAGTCCCAGCTACTCCGGAGGCTAAGCCAGGAGAATGGCGTGAACCCGGGAGGCGGAGCTTGCAGTGAGCCGAGATCACGCCACCGCACTCCAGCCTGGACGACAGAGCGAGACTCCGTCTCAAAAAAAAGAACAAAGCCAGGTGTGGTGGCTCACGCCTATAGTCTCAGCACTTTGGGAGGCTCAAGTGGGGAGACAGCTTGAGCCCAAGAGCTCAGGTCCAGGCTGGGCAACATAGTGTGACTCTGTCTCAAAAAAAAATGAAAAAAAATTAGGCGTAGTGACACGTGTCTAAGATCCCAGCTCTTCCGAAGGTTCAGGTGGAAAGATTGCTTACACCTGGCAAGTGAAGGCCTCAGTGCACCGTGATCACACCACTGCACTTCAGCCCGAACAACAGAGCAAGACATTGCCCCTCCACCTGCACCAAAAAGAAAGAAACACGAATAGTGTGTGAAAAATTTGGAAATAGCAGAAAATAGAAATTATAAAAAGAAACTCAAAAAGAAAATCTAGGACTGAAAAGTAAAATAGCTAAAATAAATTCACTAGAGGAATTTATCAGCAGATTCCAGCAGGCATCAGAAAGCAGCCACGAACTTGAAGGTAGCGTCAATGAAATTACCCAGTCTAAGCAGCAGAGAAGAAAAATGCAGGGAAAGTAAACGGTAACGGGCCTGTGGGGTACCATCAAGCGTAACAACATATACATGATGAAATTCCAGAAGTAGAGAAAGAGGAAGAAGAAACACTTCAGGAAATAATCAATGAAAACTTACCTGATCCGATCAAGACATGAATCTATACATCCAATAAGCTCCACAAAATCCAAGCAGGAGAAATGCAGAGAGACCAGAGCTAACCGTCTTCATACTCAACAGTGAGAGACTGAAAGCTTTTCCTTTCAGATCAGGAACAAGAATACCTGCCTTCACTACTGCTGGTCGGCGCTGCTGTAAGTCTTAGAGCAACTGAGCAAGAAAGGCAGGCGTCTAAATTGGAAGGGGTGAAAAATACTTGCAGACGGAATGATTATGTATCAAAACTTCCACAGAATACACACACACACACTCAACCTACTAGAGCCTGACAAATGAATTCAGCAGTGTTGCAGTGTACAAGATCAAAAGTAAGTTGTATTTATATGCACCAGCAACGAACAATCGAAAAGGAAATTAAGGCCAGGCATGGCTTTAATGGATTAATTAGGGCTCACGCCTGTAATCCCAACAGTTTGAAAGGCACAGGCAGGAAGATCGCTTCTGCCCAGGAGTTGGATACAAGGCTGGGCAACTTAGGGCAACCCCCATCTCTAAAACAAAATTATAAAATTAAGAATTAGCCAGGTAGGCTAAGTGCAGTAGCCCACACCTTGGGAGGTGTGGGCTACTGCACTTTGGGAGGCACAGGCAGGTGGATCACCTGTGGTCAGGAGTTTGAGACCAGCCTGGCCACCACGGTGAAACCCCACCTCTACTAAAAATGCAAAAAAATTAGCCGGGCATGGTGGCTCACGCCTGTAATCCCAGCACTTTGGGAGGCCTAGGCGGGCGGATCACAAGGTCAGGAGAACGACACCATCCTGGCTAACATGGTGAAGCCCTGTCTCTACTGAAAATACAAAAAGCCGGGCATGGCAGCGGGCGCCTGTAGTCCCAGCTACTCGGGAGGCTGAGGCAGGAGAATGGCGTGAACCCGGGAGGCAGAGGTTACAGTGAGCCGAGATGGCGCCACTGCACTCCAGCCTGGGCGACAGAGTGAGACTCCCTCTCAGAAAAAAAAAAAAAAGAATTAGCCAGGCGTGGTGGTGCATACCTGTAATCCCAGCTACTCGAGAGGCGGAGGCAGGAGAATTTCTTGAATCCAGGAGGCGGAGGTTACAGTGAGCTGAGGTTGAGCCACTGCACTCCAGCCTGGGAGACAAAGTGAGACTCCGTCTCAAAAACGAACAAAAAAACATAAATTAGCCAGGCATGGTGGTGCATGCCTATGGTCCTAGCTATTTGGGAAACTGAAGCAGAAGGATCACTTGAGTCCAGGAGGTCGAGAAAGAAAGAAAAGCATGACTGGGCTTGGTGGCTACACCTGTAATCCCAACACTTTGGGAGGCTGAGCGGGAGGACTGCCTCAGGCCAGGTGTTCAAGACCAGCCTGGAGAACATAGAGAGACACTGTCTCTACAAAACATTAACAGAAATGAGCCGGGCATGGTGGTTTGCACCTGTAGTCCCAGCTACTCAGGAGGCTGAGGTGGGAGGACTGCTTGAATCCAGGAGACAGAGGTTGTGGTGTGCTGAGATCCTGTCACCACACTCCAGGCTGGAATGAGACCCTGTCTCCAAAAAAAAAAAAGATAGGCAGCTGTCAGTCTAAGGTGATAATGGTAAAAATAATGTGAGACATGAAGTTCAAGTCCCTTGTGCAAATATCGAAATTGAGGTAGAAAAATGCTGATTTTCTGGAGTTACACTCTGCTATAAAGGTCAGGAAGACACCCTTTTCCACAGTATCTGGCCAGATCCTTGCCTATTTTTTTCCACACCCATGAGAGACCAGGAGATAATTAGCCCTCAGCTCACACGCCCCAGAAGCGTCGACAGACTCACCATCTGAAACGTCTTACACGGATGACAGGATTCTGGCTGGCAGCCAGCATGGACAACTCAAGATGGGGCCGCAGGTGTCTACGGGAGGCTCAGAGCCCATGTCAGGGGATTCGCGGCCTCTAAGACGGTGGCGTTTCTCTTGAACAGAGCTATGAAAGAAACAGCATTTCACTAGGTGCCACCTCAGTCTCAAGTCTACATTTGCTTTTGTTAAAACCCACTGTATTTCTACATTTTGGTGGATGTTGCCTAAGACAAATCATTTTAAAATTAATGCCAAAACCACAAAATCACTAACCTGATCCCTAATTCCAGAATGTGGCAAGGATATAAGCAAAATTAGAAATCAGAATCCTTTATAAATACATCCAAAAAAAATCAGAATTTTTTGTTTGTTTAATCCCTGAGACAGTCTCACTGTCACCCAAGCTAGAGTGCAATGACACGACCTCGGCTCACTGCAGCCTCTACCTGCCAGGTTCAACCGATTCTCCTGCCTCACCCTCCCGAGTAGCTGGGATTACAGGCGCCCGCCACCTAGCCTCGTTAATTTTTGTATTTTTAGTAGAGACAGGGTTTCACCATGTTGGCTGGGATGGTCTCGGACTCCTGACCTCACGTGATCCACCCACTTTGGCCTCCTAAGGTGCTGGGATTCCAGGCGTGAGCCACTGCGCCTGGTGAATTTAACGGTATTTACTTAATACACCATGACCCAGTGGGCTTTCCCGCAGGACAGCAAGGTTGGCCGAACATTCAAAAGTCAACGTGATGCCACATTAATGAGTGAAAGACAGGCAAACGTGATCATCACAACCGATGCATAAAGCCACTTAAACAGCCATTCCTAGCGGCAGGCGTGGTCACCCCCAAGTGGCTTGTTTGCTTCTCTCGTCCCGACCCCGCCCATCCTGCCCCAGGGGAGACTCGGAATGCAGTGAATTCAGTCTCAGCACCTGCCTAAAACAGAAAGCCCCAATTCCTCGGATGTACAGAATCCATATCTGCAACGTACCATCTGCAGTGTTCCCTGTAGAACCCACAGTACTAGGCAGTGAGGCAAGCGTGTCCCCATTCAGAATAAAGGAAGATCAGGAGGCAGCCTCCGAGAAGACTCAGATGCTGGAATCAGCAGACGAGGATTTTAAAGCGTGCAGAGTGCATACAAATGAGCAGACACAAGTCATTGCCACAAATTAGAAACCAGCTTCAGAACTGACAAATGTATCTGAAATAAATGTGGCCGGGCACGGTGGCTCACGCCTGGAATCCCAGCACTTTGGGTGGCCAAGGTGGGAAGATCACTTGAGCCCAGGAGGTGGAGGATAACCGTCTCTACCAAAAAAATTTTGAATAAAAATAAATGTTACATTCAGGTGTGGGGCTGTCCAAGAGTGATCTCTGCAGGTGGAAACACGGGGCAATTTTGCTTACAAATTTGTAGTTTTCTATTATGTTATTTTACAAGGAACATT
The DNA here is from genome assembly GCF_000951035.1 of Colobus angolensis palliatus. NCBI lineage: Eukaryota > Metazoa > Chordata > Mammalia > Primates > Cercopithecidae > Colobus > Colobus angolensis. The sequence goes on from NW_012110918.1 coordinate 19,040,583, forward strand.
GTGTTTTTTCACTGTATTTTCCGATCCATCTGGAAAAGAAAAATGGTACAAGATTCAAAAATGTCATCAAGCAAATGCCTCTGACACAACAGAAGAGAGGTGAGGACTAAGTCACGTGAAAGATCTCTGGCATTCAGGAGCTCAGTTTGGTTGCAGAAAGAAAACACAAATATGAAACTCTGGTCACAGAAGGCTACAGACGGCCAGCGCCCCGACTACAGTGGTGGGAGGGAGGGGGAGGGGCCAGGGGTTGACACAGGCGTCACCGTCAACCACAGGGTGGGTGTGGGTCAGGGCTGCGCTCCACAGGGCACAAGCCGCCTGTCCCCACAAGACATCCAGGGCCATGGGGGAGGGAGAGCAGACCAGAAACACGGCCAGAGTCATCCATGCCCACGCACCTGTAAGATCAGACAGGAAAGCTGCTGAGGAGGCACCTTCTGAGGCAGTAGCTCTGGAGACCCTTCACACCATGTCCAGGGTACAGGAGGTTCCGGGGGAAGCAGCAGCCCGGCCTTGTTTTTTGTACACCGCGCTTCCCATCAGTTCCATTTGAAAAGCAGCCTGCTGTGCTCCCGACAGTCCGCCGGCCCTAGGGACACCGCGTCCTCGCCGCTCTACAGTGATTTTTAAAAAGCACATGCCTGGGGAGGGCCGGTGCTGCCAGGCCCTCCCCACGTTCCTGGTGAACGGGGCTGTGAGACAGCCCAGCCGTCCGCATCAGTTCTGAGGCTGTTCACGTGCACTGCTCTCGAGAAAGCCCACCCTTCTTGCATGCACTTCCCCCGGCTTCATGTTTATCAACTGGGTAATTACATTCCTACTCCCCCACCCAGAGTCAGATCTCAAGTGTGAGACAAGTCAGGGTGACCCCGGCTCACTTTAAGCTGCCACTTCAACATGCAGGGACATTGCTACTCACAGCCACTCTCCACCTCCGCAGGCAACAGGAGCCTCAGACCTTCCAGAGCCACACAGGCCTCCTCCAGATGCATTTCCTCCCTCCCTCCTCCAGAAGCGCCCTCGGGGCAGGCCGTCCAGCCCTGACACGGGGAGTGAGGAGGGCAGGCCGTCCCTGCCTCAGAGAGTGAAGCTCTAGGCTCTGCACCCAGTGGCCCTGGCTTCCACCTTGTCCTGTCACAGGCTGGCCCCCGCTTCAGTCCCACAGGCTGTTCTGAAACCTACAGTCCAACCAGATTCTCACAAGGGGAACAGTGTTTGGCTTCCTAACACACAATTCTATTTCCCATTACAGGTCCAGAGTACAACAAAATTAGTCACTTTTATTTAAAAGAAACATTACAAATAAGTGTGCAAAATTAAACATGATTAAATACACATAAAAGGAACATGCATACTTTACATCAAAATCCACATACAAAGTTAGCTGATTACATGACAGTGACAGTAAAGGAACTGAAGGAACTGGCAAAACCAAGAACTCGCTGCTACGCAGGTTTTATATGTTTGCAATCTGAAATCAAAACCACAAAATAGAGTTTAACGGGAATTTAAGAAAATTAAATATATATCCCAAGTAGCTGACAATATAGAGCCCATAACCTATTTTAGTTACCAAATGTTAAAAAAAAGTTATGCGCCTTTCCTTCCCAAAATGTTAGTGTGTAGCTATTCTTATAAATGAGGGGAGGGGAGACGGTGGACTTGGGGGCTTGGAGGCCAGACCAAGGCATTTCCCTCCACACCAGCGGGAACTGCAGCGGGCCCTCCCAGACCCTGCTCTGGCAGATGACTCCGAAGTGAAAGGATGTTTTCCCCCACAACAAATGTTCACAGTCCGTGCATCACTCTGCTGTTCCCTACACATAACCGGGAAACAGATTTAACCCAGAATGTAACCAGGAGACCCCGCGTCCCTGCCCCGCACACGCCTGAGGTCTGACGGCTCGGCTTCTAGGGTGGCCTGGTGTCTGCCGCGTTCCAATGGCCCCAACAGAGACGGGGACGCCACCCACGGGCACAGATGACCACGCTGCGGGGACGAAGACCACAGGCTGGGCTCACGCGAGGGGAACGTTCTCGCTGCGTTCTCTCCACAGCATCAGGTCGCTTTTCTTCATGTTCGGACGGGAGAAGGAATTCCTTTCTCCTTTTCTAAGGCAAGCTGCTGGTGTTCTATTTAAATCTGCTTCTAATGTAAGAACTTACGTTTGCACAGTTGTTCACTTCCCTGCTGCAGACTCAGTAAGAACGATGGAATCTGTTGCAAAAACAAACTTGAACTCGTCCACCCTCTCAGCCCAGTCCCCAGGTCTGTATGGAGCCCCTGTCAGTGTGAGACGCTGTGGAGCCACTGAAGCGAACGTCACAGCTGAACTCACGGGGACAGCCACGGCCACTCGAGCTGGTCACAGCCACTGAGTACCTACGGTGCCTTGATGATGATTCTCTCTTTAATACTGGAAATGGGAGTCCTTAGGAAAGCAGACAACCACATATGGCTTCGAGACCAAGGTCCCTGGGCAGCCCCTCCAGCCCGTGGCCCAGGAGGCCCCTGGGGCGCTGGCACCAGCCCCGAGAGCCTGAAGGCGGCAGGTGGTGGGTGCTGTGGCGCTCCGGGCTGGAGTCACAGCTTGTCATCGGTCATCTCTAGAAACTGCGCGTAGACATCCCGGACGCACTCCCCCTTGGGGTTGAACAGGAATTTGTAGTAGCTGCCGTCTGCACAAATTGCTGGGATAGAAGGAGACCATTTTACCCGTGTTTCTTTCCCCCAAAGTTAAAAGCAACGAGTCCCACTGAGCTGAACTGCAAACAAGTCTCTTGGAGCCAGGCAGCTGCTCTGAAAGCCCCAAAAGGCCCCAGGTCCCCACCGAGTGCACTTGGCACTGTGGCTGGGCGTCCCGACTGTCTTGGGGTGAACATCTAGTCACCTAGTGTTGGCTACAGGGTAAGAAACATTCTTTGGTCATCTATACAAACACTGGAAGACCCGTCCCAGTGATTTCCTGGGGAGACTGGAGGGATGGGATGGGGGTTGAAGACATCCCAAATGGCCGTGCAGACCATAAGCCGGACACACTGAGCCCACAGGAGAAATAAGGGGAACTGGGCGGCCATCGGTGCCACAGCGCGGCGGTGGGAATTCTATGGGAAGTTGGGTCCGAGGCTCAGTGGATGTAGCCCAGGTGGGATGGGCTGGGACGTTTCCTCCAGGAAGGACCACTCACCAATGACGGCGTTTGGCTCTGTTCCAAAGGCACAAATGCACGGAGAGCCTGAGGGAACCTGAAACTTGGAGAAACTCCACTTGGAACTGAAGTATTTTGGAAGGAAACTGGCTGAGGCCAAACTATGAAGATAAAAAAAGAAAGAGTGGTTGCATCCACAAAAGTTTACAGGAAAAAAAAAATCACCTGCTTAAACTCAGAATGCTGCTGAAAATATTAAAATGCTATTTCATATAGTTTGAGCTTTAATGAATTTTTTTTTTGCCATTGTTGACAAAGCCTGTTGTACGATTTTATTTTTAAATTCTATTTTTGCTTTTTTTTTCTTTTTGAGATGGAGTCTTACTCTGTCGCCCAGGCTGGAGTGCAGGGGCGCGATCTCGGCTCATTACAAGCTCCGCCTCCCGGGTTCAAGTGATTCTCCTGCCTCAGCCTCCCAAGTAGCTGGGACTACAGGTGCCCGCCACCACGCCCGGCTAGTTTTTGTAGTTTTAGTAGAGACGGGTTTCACCATGTTGGCAAGGCTGGTCTCGAACCCCTGACCTCAGGTTATCTGCCCACATCGGCCTCCCAAAGAGCTGGGATTATAGGTGTGAGCCACCGTGCCCGGTCTGCACTGATTTTTAAACCCCAAGAAATATCAACCAGATGAAAAAGATTTCAGCACTGATAGCATGTGAGGTCTATCCACACTGCTTTGCTGGCATCGGGGCATCTGTGTACACTGCCCTGATGACATGTGGGGTCTATCCACACTGCCCTGCTGGCGTGGGGGGTCCCATCCTGTCCACACTGAAACAACAGGGACTCCTTTCATCCTTGAGCTTTTCCCACCAGCAGGCACCCTAACACCTACCTGGACTGTTTATTCCTTTTTGGATCTTCAGCTGCAAAAATATGCACTGTGCCGTGGTCGCTGGATACGCAGATGAGGGATGCGTCCTGATTGAAGTTAATGCTGCAGAGAAAACCAGCACAGCTCAGTTTTGTGTGGATGTGGACAGAGACTTAACCCACAGCACTTGTCAACGCCGCGGAAGACTCAACATTCCCACTCTGGAGGTGACGATTCTGAATATGGCCCTTTCTTTAACAAGCTGACAACCATCCCCACAGCACCACAGGCTGAAGCCACAAAGCCACAGCCACAATCCGGTGTATCACGGCAAGAATCTTCCTCGGGTGCCCCACAGATGCAGCTGGCGAGATGTGTGTCTGGGAGAGGCAAGGGGCTTCCTGCAGACCACCCCCAACATGCCGCTCAGGGCTGCTCTCAGGAGACTCAGGTGAGAAACACACATTCTCTCCAACGATCCTGGCCCCAGGAGGTGCAGGCTGCCCCTATGGAGGTCACCTGGGCTGGGGCAGGCATTGCCTGCGTGCTGTCTGTTCTGGGAGCAGACAGGCGTGTGCTCCGCACACCACAAGGCCCAGGACCTCACGGGTAAAGCCACTGTATTTATATATTAATTACATTTTCTTTCTTTCTTTTCTTCTTTTTTTTTTTGAGACAGAGTCTCGCTTTATTGCCCAGGCTGGAGTGCAGTGGCACGACCCTGGCTCACTGCAACCTCCACCTCCCAGGTTCAAGCGATCCTCCTGCCTCAGCCTCCCGAGTAGCTGCGATTACAGGAACACGCCACCACGCCCAGCTAATTTTTGTATTTTTAGTACAGACGGGGTTTTGCCATGTTGGCCAGGCTGGTCTTGAACTCCTGACCTCAGGTGATCCACCTGCCTTAGCCTCCCAAAGTGCTGGGATTACAGGCGGGAGCTGCCACCTCTGGCTAAATTAATTACATTTTCATCTCAAAGACCCAAATGCTGCTCAATACTAGCCAAGGGGGAGGCACCAGGCCTCCTGGCCATGGCCACAGGGCATGAGACCCAAGTAGGGCTTCAGCATGAGACGCGCAGGGCTGCAGGGACACCACTGTGGGGCGGCAGTGTGGCCTCTCAGACTCTAACGGGCTGGAATCAGACAAACCAACACGGTCTCCAGCATCGCCTTAAACACAAGCCGGAGTGCCGGTGAAGAGGCGACACTGGCAGAAACACCAGAAAGACTAAAAGTAAACAGGAACGAACCCGAGCTCGCCAGCCAGGGCAGCAGCGCGACCCCTCTACAGAAACACAGCAACTGGCCCGGCGTGTGGTACACAACTGTGGTCCCTGCTACTCAAGAGGCCGAGGCAGGAGAATCGCACGAGCCCAGGAGGTCAGGGCTGTAGTGAGCCGTGACAGCGTCACTGCAGTCCAGCCTGGGCAACAGAGCAAGACCTTGCCTCAAAACAAAAACAACAAAAACCAACAACAACAAAACCCAGCAAATACTGATCAATGTGGACACAGGGTTAATTACGACATTTTCTACTTTTGGGTAATTTCCTACAATAACAACTTATAATTAATCACAATTTAAAAAGCTGAACCCAACCCCCTAGCAGCCCAAATTCTCCCTCCTCTAGCCTTATGGGTAGAGGGTGCCTGCTCCTACCCCCTCTCCCACTTCCCAAAGGCCCATTTCCGTGCTGTTAGCCCAGAGCTCTTCTCCGGTGAAGCTGGGGGTGCCCTTACCAGTAAATATTGGCGGCTTGGGAGCCTCTTCGCAGCTCCTGGATTAAATGCCCTGATGAAGTATCAAATATTCTTATAAGGGTCCCCTTTGAAAAACAGTGAAGTGTTTCATTATCAAAGATTCAAAACGTTTTCGTTAAGTTTTTGAAATGATTTACATTCACAAACCCATTAGTCCACACAAGCCTTTCTCAGACTCACCCACATCATCTAATACTTAACGTTCTCCTCCAACTGCCAGCACACAGCCATGCCCCTGAGAAGGAGCTGGTTGGTGGCTCCTGGTCCCACAGCACTGGGCACAAGTCGAGAGAGGCTGCAGGAGACAACCCCCTGACCGGGCAGTGTGGACTGACCCTGGACGCCTGCATCCCTGGCTGACACCCAGGAGGAACACCCAGGCCCAGGCTCCCTGCTCCTGCTACACGGTGTGCTCATCTGAGAAGCATGTTCGAATCCTAACTCCCCCAGAGAGCTAGGAGAAGCAGCATGGGAATCCTGCCATCAAAAAGGTGAGGCAAAAAAAAATAAAATAAAATACAAAGACTTAAAACCATTCACGTCAGCTATGCTGGCTTTCCCAAGAAAGAGGTGCCCAGGACCTCGGGTGCCGGGGGGCGTTTTTAACATTTCCTCCGGAACGAGGAGGACTCTTCAGCTGATTCTGACAGCTGGGAAAACGAGAACTGTTGCATCTTTTGTCAAACACTTTGACAACATCCAACAAAAAATCTGTATATCCTTCAACCCAGCAGCCCCTGCTCCTGGGAGTTCAGTAAGGAGGCAGCTTGTGGGGGACAAGGCGGGAGCAGCTCTACAGGGTGACTGCCAACAGCAGATGTTGCAAGGCTCTGTGTAATCCCATCTACCTGGCTAACCCAGAGGGCACTGCTGAGCTAAGAAAGCAGGAAGCAGAGAAGCATCCACATTCGTCACAGGGAGATAAAGAAGAAAAAGTTGCAGGGAGGTGGGGATGGAGAATCTAAAGGTAAAAAAGATAAGAAAAAATTTATCAAAAATATAGAGGAACCATATTTCTAATTCATACAAAATTATATATATTTTCTTGCTAATACAATACCATTCTAAAAAATACTACCTAAAGGGCCGGGGGCGGTGGCTCACGCCTGTAATCCCAGCACTTTGGGAGGCCGAGACAGGCGGATCACCTGAGGTCAGGAGTTCGAGACCAGCCTGACCAACATGGTGAAACCCTGTTTCTACTAAAAATACAAAAATTAGCCAGGCATGATGGCAGGTGCCTGTCATCCCGGCTACTCGGGAGGTGGAGGCAGGAGAATCGCTTGAACCCGGGAGGTGGAGGTGGCAGTGAGCCGAAATCGTACCACTGCACTCCAGCCTGGACGACAGATCAAAACTCAATCTCAAAAAACAAAACAAAACAAAAACAAACTACCTAGAAATAACTAAACCTGCTCTCAGCTGTGTCCCAGGAGTGAGCGGGACGCGCCCCAAGCCACATGTCCCCACATGCTGAGGAGGGACCCTGGTGCTGGCACCGTGTCAAAGGGTAGGACAGGGCCTCCACACCGAACCTCTGCGGACAGTGCCCACAAATGGATCCCGTCACTGGCTTGTGGTCTCACCTCCTTCACAATTTATAATTTCCTACAAAGCAACACTGGGCTTGCAGTCTTCAATAAAAACTATAGTAAAAGATACCAATTTTCTTTGTAAAAATCTGAATTCAGGCACAAAGAAGTATAAAGAATCCCAGATTTAAAATTATTTTAAAAAGTTAACAGTTCTTCTGATCTCACACCTTAAAAGACAATGTGTCCAATATGTCAATATTTTAAGTTATAATCTGGTGGTAATTCAATGAAGACACGTAACTAAGCAGGTAAAAAGGGTTTAGAGCTGTCTGTTCTCAAGCTGTGAAGACAGACACACAGAAACTGAGTAGTTCTGCAAAATCTACAACAACATGACAAAGCTGTCATGTCTGATTCTTCTAATAAACTTGGATGTGTATGTATTTTTGTTTCTTTTTTTTTTTGAGACGGAGTCTCACTCTGTCACCTGGGCTGGAGTGCAGTGGCGTGATCTCGGCTCACAGCAACCTCCACCTCCTGGGTTCAAGTGATTCTCCTGCCTTAGTCTTCTCAGTAGCTGGGATTAGAGGCGTGCACCACTACGCCTGGTTAATTTTTGTATTTTCAGTAGAGACGGGATTTCACCATCTTGGCCAGGCTGGTCTCAAACTCCTGACCTCAAGTGATCCGCTCGCCTTAGCCTCCCAAATTGCTGGGATTACAGGTGTGAGCCACTGCCCCGGCCCTGTTTCTTTGGTTTATCATATTTTACAAGACACTGCTTTGTAAATAACTGGAAATAAAACCAGTCCCTGAGCACAAGACGACCTGTGAAGACTTCAACCTCTCCGGTGACATGACCAGCCAGGTCCACAGGCCCCTGAGGGGCTCCAGGTTGGGGCAGGCCCACTGCCTTGAGTCTTGATACAGGGAGTGGCCATTTTGCTGAGCCTGCTGCTCCAGGAGGCACAACGCCAACAAGGTGAGGGGTACACTTACTTTCTCAGATGCAGTTGCAATTCTTGTTCCCTGCAGGTTGAGTGCAATGCAGCTCAGGACACCCTCGTGTGCAGGAATGTCCACTGGTGGCTTCTCCGTGCTGGCCAGGTCCACGAGCTGCACATGGCCCGTGTGTGTGCCCGGGAAGGCTAGGAGGGAGTTATTACTATTGGGACAAAGGACACAGAGGCCTGCATGGAGACAGAGGACACCAATCAAGAACTGCCTTTGATTTCTCGCAGCCAAAGTCCACTTTCTGCCCGAGTTCTCCGAAACAACAGATGTGTATCATTTATATCAGAACCACAAATTCAATTTAGACTTTTCATTGTAAAGAGTATGAGAGGGCTAAGCAAAGCTACCTCGCATGAGACTTCCTCATAATCAAGACATGTGCTGAATAACTCTATCAACCGTCCATCCGTCATGGTATGTGCTACCGAAAACGCAATGTGAAACTGATCACTTTACCATCTGGGGCACTTCCCAAAAGATCTCAAAAGGCAAGAACCACAGGACCGGCCGGGCACAGTGGCTCAAGCCTGTAGTCCCAACACTTTGGGAGGCCGAGAC
>NW_012110918.1:19049963-19052097 GCF_000951035.1 Colobus angolensis palliatus
TTACCAGTGAGGTATCATCACACACGCATGGAACGGCTACAGCTAGAGAGACCGACAATGCTGGAACACTCATAAATCAAGGATGAGATCCAAGAGGACACACGGCCACTCTGGAAAATAAATGGCCGCATTTTATAGAGTCAGACACGACCACAACATGGCCGCGACCCGACAGCTGAACCCTCAGTGTCAACGCAAGGGAAACAAAACGACCCACACGATGGCTGCTATGGAAACATGTGCGGCACTCCTTCATAACAGCCAAAAATGGCCAGAGACCAATAAAGTCACACACACACACAGAGGACAAATACATGTAAAAACCACATATACACACACACAAGACAAATACATGTAAAAAACACATACACACAGATCAAATACATGTAAAAAAAAACACACAGAGGACAAATACATGTAAAAAACAAAACCCGAGGGTTGAGTGGGGAGGGGACTGTCCCAAGAAAGTTTTCCAGGAGATGAGACTGTTCTTTTTTTCTTTAGAGTCTCACTGTTGCCCAGGCTGGAGTGCTGTGGTGCAATCTCGGCTTACTGCAACCTCTACCTCAAGTGATTCTCTTGCCTCAGCCTCCCGAGTAGCTAGGATTACAGGCGCCGCCACCACGCCTGGCTAGTTTTTTGTATTTTCAGTAGAGACGGGATTTCACTGTTAGCCAGGATGGTCTCAAACTCCTGACCTTGTGATATGCCGCCTTGGACTCCAAAAGTGCTGGGATTACAGGCTTGAGCCACTACACCTGGCCACAAATGGTATTTATTTATGTATTTATTTATTTATTTTTTGAGACAGAGTCTCGCTCTGTCGCCCAGGCTGGAGTGCAGTGGCATGATCTCGGCTCACTGCAAGCTCCGCCTCCCGGGTTCACGCCATTCTCCTGCCTCAGCCTCCCAAGTAGCTGGGACTACAGGCGCCCGCAACCGCGCCCGGCTAGTTTTTTGTATTTTTTAGTAGAGACGGGGTTTCACCGTGTTAGCCAGGATGGTCTCGATCTCCTGACCTCATGATCCGCCCGTCTCGGCCTCCCAAAGTGCTGGGATTACAGGCTTGAGCCACCGCGCCCGGCCAAGAATGGTATTCTTAAAACGAGTGAGTTTTATGTAAATTTTACCGCAACAAAGCCAGGGGCAAAACCTCAAAATTTAAAGAGATATGAAGATGGTACAACAAATGAAAAAGTCAAACACAATCAATCCTCCAATTCAGAAGACAAGGGAAGGAAATGCTTGAGCCCAGAACTCAGTGGCTCCCAACGTGGTAAAAACGTAGGTTCCTGGTTCACTGTGGAGGTCCTGAGAGGCCACAATCACTGGGTGGGAGGGGACAGGGCCCCCACTCTGTGACTCTGGTCAGAAGGTAGTTTTGGGGTGCTGAGCTGTGGGCCCTGGAAGGTCAGTCTCCTCTGGAGGCCCCTCTGTGCTCAGGACTGCTCTCGCCAAGGCACCCTGCTCAGAAAGAGACCTGCCCGGAGAAGGGAGTGCCCAGGACAGGCGTTGCCCCTGTCTGCTCAGTTCCTCACCTTTGGGGTTGTAGCAGGTTTCGAAGACGTGCAGCTGATGGGGATTGTGTGTGAATGTGAACACCTTAATCATGGAGTCCAAAACCACCACAATTCTGCAAAGAAAAACATGATCAGAGCTGCTTTCCTCCAAAGTCAAACCCAAACATTTTATGCTCCTGTTCTCATACTGAAACTGAGAGACACTGGAAATACCACACAGAAAAGGATCATTCCTGAAGAAAAACCTCTGGAGGCAGGAACCAGCGCGAGGCCTGGAGGCGAGTGCACGCAGGCCGGCTCTGCCGAGGGAGTGCTTCTCGCCTGGGTGAAGGCCAGCCTAAGAGACGTCTCTGAGGTTCACAGAGACATCATCAAACATTTCATCTAGGTTCAGAACCGAGCAAAACACACAGCAGAAGCGGTATTTTTATGCTCCTGTGTCTGGAAAAAAATCAGAAAAGTCTGAAAGCAGAAGTTCCTAGATCTGGCTCAAATGTTTGCATTATTATTATTATTATTATTATTATTTTTTTTTTTTTGAGACGGAGTCTCGCTCTGTCGCCCGGGCTGGAGTGCAGTGGCCGGATCTCAGCTCACTGCAAGCTCCGCCTCCC
>NW_012110918.1:19052517-19057235 GCF_000951035.1 Colobus angolensis palliatus
GGTTTCACCATGTTGGCCAGGCTGATCTCAAACTCCTGACCTCAAGTGATCCACCTGCCTTGGCCTCCCAAAGTGCTGGGATTACAGACATGAGCCACCGTGCCTGGCCTACAGAACTCATTTTTAATCAGCAATTTATATCTAACTATCATCAGAAATGAGAAAGGTGACCGGCTAAAAAAATAGTGCTAGGTTTCCAACTTCTCTCAGCTTACTGTCATCATGTTCAGTTTCATAAAGGCAGAGCACACAACACCCCAGGAAGCTAACTCAGAAAAATGTGTGAAATACTTGAAGAGATGTACTTCAAGAGATGGCAAAACCTGTAAACTCCAAGAAAGCATCCGAAACCCACAAACTCCAAGAAAGCATCCTAAACCCGTAAACTCCAAGAAAGCATCCTAAACCCACAAACTCCAAGAAAGCATCCTAAACCCACGAACTCCAAGAAAGCATCCTAAACCTGTAAACTCCAAGAAAGCACACTAAAAGCTTTAATGCTTGGGAGGCTGAGCAGGCAGATCAGCCTGGTCAAGAAAGAGACCATCCGGGCCAACATGGTGAAACACTATCTTTACTAAAAACACAAAAATTAGCTGGGCGTGGTGGCAGGCACCTGTAGTCCCAGCTACTCAGGAAGCTGAGGCAGGAGAATCACCTGAACCCAGGAGGGTGAGGGTGCCGTGAGCTGAGATCACAGCACTGCACTCCAGCTTGGTGACAGAGACTCCATCTCAAAAAAAAAAGAAAAAAAACAAAAAAAAGCAGGGAGGTGAAATGACCTCTGTTTACATTCAACTTGCTCGGCCGCTGTCCTCCCACAGCCGACAGAGATGGAAATCTTAGAGTAAAATATGTAAATCACATTAAATAAAAACCCAAATGAACGAACTCTGTGCTGTTTTTCTCCACGTACTAGGACAAACCTCCATATTCCCCCTAAATGCCCCTGAGGCCGTGGCTGACAGAGCCACCTGCTACTTCCAACACAGAAAATTCCATTTTCCTTTACCCTCAAATCGAAAACCTTTACTGAGAGGCAGCATTTGGCAAAGCAGGGGCTACAAGCAAAGTTAATTCACAGCTCCAAACTCATGTCCTCAGCTCTGCACATATCAGAATGGGACAGAACTCACCATGGCGAGACCCACTGCCTGGTCCACTGTGGTGCATATCATCCACGCCCACCACCTACTTACCTCCAGTGGAGCCCCGAAAACAAATACAATTCGCTGCCTTTCTTGCAGCAATATAAATAATCCTTATATCCTTTGGGTCATAAAAACCAGGGCCAACATTTTAATACATAATTTCCTAAACATTTTTCTGCCAGAAATAGAAAAGTATTTCAGCCATCTTTAGAGAAAGTGAAACTCCACTTTAAAAAGTTGCTGACACCAAACCCACCTATCTCGCCGCAGTTTGACTGCCTTGACTTCTGTAGAAAATTCTATTTCAATAACAGTCTTCTTCTTCAAGTCATCCCAGATCATTACTGAAATATCAGAAAGAACAGATGAATGCAGTCATGAACAGGCCACGGTGCTGGGAAGGCAGAGATGCCAGCTTGACACCTAAGGTGGTTTCTCTTCCCACTGGCACGGCTGTGCCCAGCCCCAGGCCTCAGACACACACCTGCACCTGGGAGGCCTTGGGAAACAACTCAAACCGGGAGCTGTGCCGGGGATCTGCCCTCGGGCCCCTTCCCCCCTCACGGCGTCTCCCCTTCTTGGTAGCTGGCCGCCCACCTGCTCCCTCCCCGCCCGTTTCTCTCTCAGTGCGCGCGGCCCACGAAGCGCCTTCATCTCTGCCAACTCTTGCCTGGTTACTTTCCTCTCCCTGACCTTCCTGGATTCCACCAGACTGAGCCCACGGGCAAGCCTGACCATAGATGTTAAAGTGCCAGAGATAAACCTGCATCAGGAAGGGAGGTTTCAGCTTTAAAGTGAAATCAGAGGGACACAAATCAGGGCCAACGAGTTTTTCACTCCACTCAAGGTCCTGAGTTGTTCTTGCTCTTTTGTTTTTTTGAGACAGGGCCTCACTCTCTTGCCCAGGCTGGAGTGCAGTGGTGCGATCTTCACTCACTACAGCCTCGACCTCCCAGGCTCAAGAGATTCTCCCATGTTAGCTTCCCAAATGGCTGGGACTACAGGCATGCACTACCACGCCCAGCTAAGTTTTGTTTATTTGGTAGAAATGGGGTTTTACCATGTTGCCCAGGCTGGCCTCGAACTTCTGGGGTGACGTGATCCACCCGTGCTAGGATTGCACGTGTGAGCCACCGCACCCAGCCTCTGCTCCTTTTTAAGTCCAAAATTTCTTCTGTCTTGTTTGCCTGCTAACATTGCAACGTTCTATTAGGATAAATTAGCAGTCTGTGTTCTAAGGGCTAATGTACCAATAAGCTTTAGGGATGAGAATGCCAACCAGCACCATGCTTCTGAAGAACTACAGAAGGGATGGGTGCAGTGGCTCACGCCTGTGATCCCAGTGCTTTGGGAGGCTGGGGTATGAGAGCCCTTGAGGCCAAGAGTTCAGGACCAGCCTGGGCAACATAGTGACACTCCCATCACTGAAAAAAAAAGTTATTAAAAATTAGTCACAGCTACTCAGGTTGAGTCCAGGAGTCTGAGGTTGCAATGAGCTATAATCACCCCACTGCACTCCAATATGGGCAACAGAGGAAGACCCAGTCTCAAAAAAACACACCAAAAACACAGCCGGGCATGATGGCTCACACCTGCAATCCCAGCACTTTGGGAGGCAGAGGTGGGCGGATCAATGGAGCTCAGAGTTTGAGACCAGCGTGGGCAACATGTCGAAACACTCTCTACTAAAAACACAAAAAGTAGCCAGGTGTGGTGGGTGCTCCTGTCGTCTCAGCTACTTGGGAGGCTGAGGCGGAAGAATCACCTGAGCCTGGGGAGATCGAAGCTGTAGTAAGCCAGGATTACACAACTGCATTCCAGCCTGGGCAATACAGTGAGACCTTGTCTCAAAACTAAATAAATAAATAAAAATCAAGTTTACTAGTAAAAAAAAAAAAGGACCTTTAGACGCTACAAAAAGTACATGTACTCAAAAACCTGCTGAATACTGCTTTCTTCTAAGTCTGTGAAATTTCTAAGGCTTTTTCATCTCTTAGAAACTTTATAATGAGAATGAGACCTGAGATTACCTCATACAAATGGCTCCCTTGTTAGCACCTGGGGTCCCCCAGCAATGCCAGAGGTAAGGCAAGGGAAGCGGCCCTCGAGACCGCCTGACTTCCACCTGTAAGCTTCCCTTCCTCCTTAATGGTCGATGAAGTTCTCCATGACAAGACACAGACCAAATCACCAGCAGGATTTCTGCCCATCCCCAATTAGCCAGGGCAAAGTCATTCTCCTGCAAGGCCTGCCCCGCGCTCTCTGTGGAACCTCTGCTGTCCCTTCGGGGTGGGCTCCTCCAGAGGACCCACAAGCCACAGGCCTCTGCCCCTCTGGGCTGGGCTAGCTCTCAACTCTGCTTTGAAGCTGGCAGACTAACCTCGGACCTGTGAGACTACAGAACCGCTCAAACGCCAAGACCTCAACCCCGTCTTCCACGGTTCTTCCTGCCAATAATCTCTTCCCATTTCATTTATCTGCTCCTAATTCCAAAACAAAAATAAACGTATCAGGCAGGGCCAGCCCTCACCTGAGTGTGGACTCTCTTCTGCACATTCATGTTCATGCAGTTCACGGGGCTCTGCTGAGGACTGTGAGCTGGGCCCCAAAGCCTGTCACGAGTCATCTAGAACCTTCTGCCTTTCCACACAATCCCTTTGTGCCTGATCTGGGCTGGGCTATTCTATTCCTAAGTACGTGGTCTCACCCAGATCCTAGTTCACCCGCTCACTTCCCACTTGGCATGCGGCGCCCCCACAGCCCCATCCTGGTCTTGATTCTGAACTGCCTCCCTCACTGAGCCTCTCCTTCCCTCCCCACCTCCTTCCACCCCCACCCCCCCAACCACTGGGCTCCCACTCAGCCGTCCTCCAAGACCACCGGCAGCCTTCAACGTCACCAGAACCAGACTGCTTTTCTCAGGCCTCCTCCCGCCTAGCACTGGGCTCCGATGAGGATGCTTGCTCCACTTTTCCTGCCTCTCCCCATCAACAGGGGCTTCCCACGCCTGCCCCATCCACTGGTGTCTCTTCACTCACCTCATGCGCTGTGTCCAGACCAGAACTTTCTCAAAACATAGATCTGACGGCATCTCCTTCCGGGCCACACGCTACCTGGCATTCAAGCCTCCCAGAGATCTGCCTCCCACCTCCCGCCCCCAGCCTACCTCCTGCCT
The DNA here is from genome assembly GCF_000951035.1 of Colobus angolensis palliatus. NCBI lineage: Eukaryota > Metazoa > Chordata > Mammalia > Primates > Cercopithecidae > Colobus > Colobus angolensis. The sequence continues at coordinate 19,056,844 of NW_012110918.1, forward strand.
CCTATCCCCAGCCCACCTCCCACCTACGGCCTCTTGCCCCCCACCTCTTCCGTGTTCTGCCCTCCATTCCTGGATGTTTCGCCTCGAGCCCTCTTTCCTCAACCAACAGCGAGGTGAAGCTGGCACAAGGCACACAGCTGTCAGGAAAGCTGTCTACTCCTCCCTCTACTTAAAAGGGCCAGAGCTCTTATGGCACACTGTCTGCACTCACATGCACGTACTCCCGCCCCAACAAAAATATCCTGAAACCCAGAGCCAAACTGGATTTTTGTTCTACCTGGCTATGAAACTAACGTTCCTTTAAGTCAATGGCTCTCAGTAAGAAAAAAAAAATCCTGGCCGGGCGCGGTGGCTCAAGCCTGTAATCCCAGCACTTTGGGAGGCCGAGACGG
>NW_012110918.1:19061077-19066107 GCF_000951035.1 Colobus angolensis palliatus
AAAAAAAAAACACACAAAAAAAAAACAACAAAAAAAACGCCAGCACGGGCAATGTGCTTTTAGGACATCAAACTTGTGTGCACCAAAGGACACAATCAACAGAATGAAAACACAGTCTATGGAATGGCACAGCGTATTTGCAAACCACACATCTGATAAGTGGGTAATATCCAGACTACATGAAGGACTTTTCCAACTCAACAATAAAAAAATCAATAACCTGATTTTAAAATTGGCAAAGGATGTGAATAGTATTTCTCCAAAGACCATTTACAAATGGCAACAAGTACAAGAAAAGATGTTCAGCATAATTAGGCATCAGAGACATCCAAATCAAAACCGCGGTGAGATGCCACCACCTCACACCCATCAGGATGACTAATGTTTTCCTTTTGTTGAGACAGGGTTGCCCAGGCAAGTGCGGTGATGGGAACAGGGCTCACTGCAGAGGATGGCTAATATTATTTTTTAACCCAGGAAATAACAAGTACTGGCCAAGACAGGAAGCTATGGGAACTCTCACGCACTGTCTGATGCAGCTGCTCTGGAAAAAAGTACGGCAGGTCCTCACCAAATGAAAGAGAGACTGGGCGCAGCAGCTCACTCACACCTATTATCCCAGCACTCTGAGAGGCCAAGGCAGGACAATGACTTGAGGCCAGGAGTTTAAGATCAGCCTGGACAACAGTGAAACGCTGCCTCAATTAAAAAATAATAAAAAGCCTGGGCGTGGTGGCTCATGCCTGTAATCTCAGCACTTTGGGAGGCGAGGCAGGTAGATCACTTGAGGTCAGGAGTTCGAAACCAGCTTGGCCAACATGGTGAAACCTCATCTCTACCAAAAATTCAAAAAAAATAGCCAGGTGTGGTGGCAGGCGCCTATAATCCCAGCTACTTGGAAGGCTGAGGCAGGAGAATCACTTGAACCCGGGAGGCGGAGGTTGCAGTGAGCTGTGATCGTGCCACTACACTCCAGCCTGGGCGACACAGCAAGATTCTGTCTCAAAAAAAAAAAAACAACTAATTTTTACAAATCAAAAAGTTACCATATGATGACTGGATGTGGCGGCTCACACCTGTAATCTCAGCACTTTGGGAAGCCTATGCGGGGGAATCACGAGGTCAGGAGATCAAGACCACCCTGGCCAACATGGTGAAACCCTGTCTCTACTAAAAAGACAAAAATTAGCCTGGAGTGGCAGTGCACATCTGTAGTCCCAGCTACTCAGGAGGCTGAGACAGGAGAATTGCTTGAATCCAGGAGGTGGAAGCTGCAGTGAGCCAAGATCTCGCCACTGCACTCCATCCAGCCTGGGTGACAGAGTGAGATTCTGTCTCAAAAAAAGAAAAAAAAGAAAAGAAAAAGAAAAAAAAGTTACCATATGATCCAGCAATCCCACTTCTAGTTATAAAAGCAAAAGAACTCAAGGCAGGGTCTGGAAGAGATACCTGCACACCCACACTTACAGCATCATCATTCATAATAGCAAGGATGCAGAAGGACCGAGTCCACAGATGGAGAAATGAATAAGCAACACGTGCTCCACACATGCAATGATTTATTATTCAGCCTTAAACAGAAGCAATTCTTTCTCATTTATTATTTTTTCTTTTTTTTTTTTTTTTTTTTTGAGGCGGAGTCTCGCTCTGTCACCGGGACTGGAGTGCAGTGGCCGGATCTCAGCTCACTGCAAGCTCCGCCTCCCGGGTTTACGCCATTCTCCTGCCTCAGCCTCCCAAGTAGCTGGGACTACAGGTGCCCGCCACCTCGCCCGGCTAGATTTTTATATTTTTTTAGTAGAGACGGGGTTTCACCGTGTTAGCCAGGATGGTCTCGATCTCCTGACCTCGTGATCCACCCATCTCGGCCTCCCAAAGTGCTGGGATTACAGGCTTGAGCCACTGCGCCCGGCCTATTATTTTTTCAAGATAAGGTCTCACTATGTTGCCCAGACTGCTCTCAAACTCCTGGCTTCAAGCAATCCTCCTGCCTCAGCCTCTGAAAACGCTGGGATTACAGGGGTGAGCCGTGGTACCTGGCCTGAAATTCTGACACAGGCTACACAGAGATCAACCTAGAGAACACTACGCTAAGTAAAATAAGCCAGACAGAAAATGACAAGTCCTATATGATGGCATTCATAGCAAGTCCCTACAGCAGTCAAGTTCATAGAGACGGAAAAGTAGAACGGTGCTTACTAGGAGACAGGGGAGAGAGAATTAATGGATGCAGAGTTTGGTTTTCCAAGATGACATTCTAGAGATCTGTTTAACAACAATGTAAATATATTTAACATTACTGATCTATATGCTTAAAAATGGTTAAGATGGTAAATTTTATTTTACATGCTTTTTTACCTTAATTTTTTTTTTTAATGCTGCCACCAAAGACCTGCTTTGCCCCAGGTGTTAGAAGTGTAACTATTTCCTCAATGTAGGTTCATAAGTTTTAGAAACACATCTGAGTGACCTGAAAATTAGGCCAAGGTCACCAATGCATTCTTCAAACACTATTCAACTGAGAGACACTGTTTAGCCCTTTTATAAACTATGTGATCTTAGGCTTATTAATAAAGTTATTAATGCTTGATCTATCGTCTTTTCAGGGTTTTTTTTTTTTGAGATGGAGTTTCGCTCTTGTCACCCAGGCTGGAGTGCAGTGGCATGATCTCGGCTCACTGCAACCTCCACCTCCTGGGTTCAAGCGATTCTCCTGCCTCAGCCTCCCAAGTAGCTGGGATTACAAGCGTTTATCATCACACCCAGCCAATGTTTATATTTCTAGTAGAGACGGGTTTCGCCACGTTGGCCAGGCTGGTCTCGAACTCTTGACCTCAGGCGATCCACCCACCACGGCCTTCCAAACTGTTGGGATTACAGGCGTGAGCCACTGTGTGCAGCCGTCTTTTCAAGTTCTAAAAGCAACAAGTCATTCCCTTAGCAAGATGTGATTCTGGCTAATGGTTAAAAGAAGAAATGTTGGCTGGGTGCAGGGGCTGATACCTGTAATCCCAGCACTTTGGGAGGCCGAGGCAGATGGATCACCTCAGGTCGGGAGTTCAAGACCAGCCTGACCAACATGGAAAAACCCTGTCTCTACTAAAAATACAAAATTTGCCAGGCGTGGTGGCAGCAGCTCACTCACACCTATAATCCCAGCACTCTGGGAGGCCAAGGCGGGACAATGACTTGAAGCCAGGAGTTTAAGATCACCCTGGACAACACAGTGAGACACTGCCTCAATTAAAAAATAATAAAAAGGCCAGGTGTGGTGACTCAGGCCTGTACATGCATGTCTAATCCCAGCTACTCAGCAAGTTGGGGCAGGAGAATCGCTTGAACCGGGGCAGAGGCTGCGGTGAGCTGAGATCTGGCCACTGCACTCCAACCTGGGCGACAGAGTGGGACTCCGTCTCAAAAAAAAAAAGAAGACAAACACAGTCAGTCACCAGCACAGTTAGCTCTGCAGTCTCTGAGTTTTAACCATGGAAAGAAAAAAAAGAACAACAGATTTTTCAGAATCAAGAGAAGAGGCAGAGGAGGAGAGTCAAGGCCTTTCCTGGAAAGAAAAGTAATCAGAGGTAAGAGCCCAACTTCAGGAGTTAGAGAGGACTTTTAAACCCCTGCCAAAGAGATTCTCCCATAGCACCTGATCCCCACCTCCTGCAGCTGAAGAGGGAGAGAGGGTCTCCCCACAGAAAGACCAGGGTTACATTCAGAGCCTCCTATGTTCCAGACCCCAAGGGCTGGTACTAAAATATTACAAAGGACAGTCCTCGTTACAGAAAAATGTAAGATACAACAAATCTTTCTGAGTTTCTCTTCAAAGGGTTTATTTGGCCTGTTAACTTCCTTATCCTTTGTTCTCCAACTCAACTTTCTTGTTCTTCCTTGCCCCCAGTTACTGTAAACAGCCTACCTCCTTCCCGTCAGCTCTAATCAACAACTCACACCTGTTCCCTCGGGTTCCTGTATCCACTGCCCCCCGAAACTGCACGTCTCACACACTCCACTTCTGTACCTCACACCCCTCCCCTTCTATATTTAGAAAAACATGTACAAGTAGCCAATCGGGTCAGCTCAGATTGTGCAGTCCGACCCCAACCCATGGGGGGAGTGACGCAGAGATAGGGACTGCGTTCAGGATAAAAACCCCCGGTCTCCTTTGTTCTCTGTGCTCTTGCCATCTTGACTGATGCAAGTGGCACCCTTCTGCAGAAGTAAATTGCCTTGCTGAGAGAATTAAACTTCTGCCTGAGCGCTGGTTTTACTTCGCAGCACCGAGCCTTTACTCCTGGAACATTCTATATCCGACAAAAAGAAGAAATGCCCAAGTGGGCCTAGGATGTCAGCGTCTGCATCTCTAAGGGTCCCTAGCTGCTGGACTTCTCTGTAACAGCAACTCAAATTGCAGCAATAGGTTGCCTAGGACACAAAACAGGCTCCTACCAAACATCAGCTGAGGAAAACTTGAGGTACACCCCGGTCCTTGCAGTGGAGAAAAACTCTCTCCTCTAATCGTGGTCGCTCTGCTCTCACACAGTTATCAACACAGAAGACTTCTGTGACCAAAGCAGAAACCCACACAGCAAACCCCAGCTGGGGATCCTCGAACTCACTTGACACCGTCTACCTGGAGACGCATCAGATCCTCCAGGTTGAGGGCTCAGTCCCCACGACTGTCTGCACCACACACCAGGCGCAAGTCAGAACCCTCAAAACTTCTGACTGACTAGCTTCAAGGTGGGGTTCCCGTGACCCCTTCTTTGGGTTCAATTTGCTCACACAGCTCACTGAACTCAGGGAAACACTTCCTCACGTTTACCAGTTTATAACAAAGAACATTACAAAGGACACCAATGAACAGATGCACAGGGCAAGGTATGCGGGGAAGGACGCTGAGCTTCCACAAAGCGTGCTGAACCCTGTCTCCCTGGGATTTCATGGAAGCTTCGTGACATCAGCATTCCTTCCCCAGGGGCAGAGGGTGCAGCCTTCTCTGGGGAGGGTCTTAAGACCCACAGTTATGC
>NW_012110918.1:19067038-19069548 GCF_000951035.1 Colobus angolensis palliatus
AAAAAAAAAAAAAAAAAAAAGAAAGAAGGAAAAAGAGAGAAAGGTGGGGTGGCGGTGGGGAGACAGGACACGTTAGGGTAAACAAGGGTAGAAGGAGGTCAGAGGCCTCCCCTGAGGGCCAATATTGAAAAAAAAAGACTAACTAGAGCTGTGGGAGTTACCAGCCAGGATGAAAACCAAAATATGTAATTACACCACACCTCCACAGGCCCAGACTCTCCCAACAGAGCCTGTTGCAAAAGACAAGAAACTAATCAAAGACAATGGGGAAAGGGGTGTCTGAATACTGGCATCATCAGGCAGCACTGAAGACAGCGGAATGCCTGGGAACACCTCTGTCCACCCTGCAGACCCAGCAAGCTCACTGGCTGGGCTGGGCCCAAGTTACACACACAGGTTCTATTCAGCTTTGTAATATGGGAGAGCTGTGTTTTTAAGTGATGAGTGGAGCTGACTTTTTCCACACACTCTTATATTTCTACAACTGGATACTTCAAGTATCGTTCTTGAAACATTGCTACTTGTTCCCATGACCAGTGAACGTTTTTGGCAGTAGACTCTCGGCCGTTTTGTGCGGTATGTCTGAATCCGAGTCCTGAGCTGTGATCTCACAGCACCACTATGAGGACCGTGACAGGCTGCATTCTCCACTCTGGGCCTTTTCCCTGGGGTCCAGGGACCTCCTAGAGTAGAACAGCCAGCCCATCTCTGGAAAGAACAAACCTGGGTGTACTATGGATGCAGGACCTATGTCGTGGAGCAGGGTGGGAGAACGCTGCCCCCAAGACTGAAGGAGCAGGGATCCCCAAGGCAGCTTCCCTCAACTACCAGCTTCCTGTTCCTGCCAAGTGGCAGAAGGCGTATCTGGAAGAGGCGTCCTGCTCAGAGGCCACAGGCTCCTTATTCAATGCCACAGTCGCACTGCAGAGAACCATGCCACAAGCCCAGATCCAGGACACACTGCAACGCAGGCTTCCTTCCCCACCGCTCAGGAAAGCAAACTACTACAATTAAAAAGGAACAAGGGTAAGTCTGCTGCTGCTCTTCACTGGGATGTGTGTGTGTGTGTGTGTGTGTGTGTGTGTGTTTTGAGGCGGAGTCTCGCTCTGTCACTCGGCTGCAGTGCAGTGGCAAGATCTTGGCTCACTGCAACCTCCGACTCCCTGGTTCAATAATTCTCCTGCCTCAGCCTCCCGAGTAGCTGGGATTACAGGCACGCACCACCACGCCCAGCTAATTTTTCTATTTTCAGTAGAGATGGGGTTTCACCATATGGGCCAGGATGGTCTCAATCTCCTGACCTCGTGATCTGCCCACCTCGGCCTCCCAGAGTGCTGGGATTAGAGGCATGAGCCACTGCGCCTGGCCTGCTCTCCACTGTTAAACTGTAAGCTGCCAGACGCAGAGCAGCAGGTGAGTCTAAGTGCAGAGACAAACTGTTTAAATGTGCCATCAAAAAGACAGTGTGGCCCTACTGTATCCATTTCACATTAGGGCCTATCTACTCACATAATCTGGAAACGGGAGCACACCACACACGCACGTGTGAGAACTGACTGCATGCTAAGCTCAGGGACAGCCTGCCCCAGACACGGCCGAGCCAGCAGACGCACAGGACTGCGTATGTGTGTGATACGCTAAACCACAACAATGGTATACTTTTCTGGAATTTAGAATTTTTAGATGTTTCTTGTCTAACTTTTTTTTTTTTTTTTGGAGACAGAGTCTCGCTCTGTTGCCCAGGATGGAGTGCAGTGGCGCAATCTCGGCTCACTGCAACCTCAGTCTCCCGGGTTTAAATGATTCTTGTGCCTCAACCTCCCCAGTAATTTGGATTACAGGCACACGTCACCATGCCTGGCTAACTTTTTGTATTTGCAGTAGAGACAGGGCTTCACCGTGTTGCCCAGGCTGGTCTCGAATTCCTGAGCTCAGGCAATCTGCCCACCTCAGCCTCTCAAAGTGCTGGGATTACAGGCGTGAGTCACCGTATGGGCCGTCACACTCATTTTTATAAGAAATGTTGAATTTACTGTAAACACTTCATTAATTAGGAAGCAGTTGCTAATATGCTGCTGTGGTGTTATGAGACACAGACAGGCTTTCACCAGCAGTTCCTGGCTCCTAACACCCAGACCTGCTACAGTCTTTTGTTATAATGTTGGGTGTGTTAGGCCTCAGGAATGAGAATCTCTCTCCTGCCCTCCTTTCACCTGCTAAGGCAGAACTCAAATCTTCTCCACCTGATTGCAGGTCTGAAGACCCTCCGTAGAGAGGGTCCCACCCTACACACTGGGAGAAGGAATGCAGATACTATGAAGCTTCCTTAAAAATCCAAGAGGTAGCCTGTAATTCCATCACTTTGGGAGGCCGAGACGGGCGGATCACGAGGCCAGGAGATTGAGACCATCTTGGCTAACACGGTGAAACCCCGTCTCTACTAAAAAAATACAAAAAACTAGCCGGGTGAGGTGGCGGGCGCCTGTAGTCCCAGCTACTCGGGAGGCTGA
>NW_012110918.1:19070843-19072100 GCF_000951035.1 Colobus angolensis palliatus
ATATCTCCAAAAGGTATTTTTTGCAACACGTGGAAAAAAAGAGAAAAAAGTCAAAGAAAAATGAATTTTGAAGTAAAAACATAAAAAACATAAAAATCTAAGCGGTCAGCTGAGCACACGGAAGGTCCTGGAGATGAAAATGTTTACTTGTCACCTGCCCACTACCCTGGGAGCTCCCAGTGACAGGGTCTGCGTCTCACAGGGACGCGGAGCTGCGTCCCTGCCGGGCTCTGTGCAGTGCAGCCCTTTACTGCGGCTCAAAGGCGGCTGTCCAGGGAGGGCTTGGAAACCCCACGGCCCGTCCCCCCACACCTTGTCCTGCACTTGCCCTCATCTGTATTCCCGGCAATATCCTTTACAGTGGGTCCGCAACCCTGGGGCAGTAGTGGTCCACGGCCCATCAGGAACCAGGCTGCACAGCAGGAAGCGAGCAGCAGGCAAACAAGTGTCCCCGCTGAGCTCTGCCCATCAGATCAGCAGCAGCGTTTCTGTCTGAAGGTTAGAAGGCCCAGACTCAAGAACGGTGGGGCTGGGGCAGTCTTGGGGACCGAGCCCTCGACCTGTGGGATCTCACTCTATCTCTAGGTAGATGGCGTCAGAACTGAAAGGACACCCAGCTGGTGTCCACTGCGTGGTGTGTGGGGAAAAATCCCCCACATTCAATCACAGAAGTCTTCTTCTGTGCTGACAACTGTTGTGGTGTTAAGAGCGGAGAGGAAACATGGTTGGGGGTTTTCCCACACAGCTGCTGATGATTCAACTTGGACACCAATGCCTGCAACTTTTCTGTAAGCTTCTGGGTCAATTTAGTAAAAAGTATCCTGAGATTTGCAAATCAAGCTGTTTTAAAATGTTCTGCAACTACTTATCTGCATAAAGCAGAACTGTCCCAATTTACTGTTCCAAATGAAACAAAATAACTATAAATTAGATTCAGGAAAAGCCACCAACTTCACCTGTAACACTCGCTAATTCCACTGAGTTCCTCTGAGAGTAATGGGGGTGCTACTCCTGATGATGATGGTGGCATCACACACTCCACAGCACCTAACGTGTGTGCAGGCATAGATCTGTGTGTCTGACGCACTCCGACTCATTTTCACAATAGCTCCATGAGGCAGTCATTGTTATCAACCTTATTTCATTTATTTATTTATTTATTTATTTATTTTTTGAGACAGAGTCTCGCTCTGTTACCCAGGCTGGAGTGCAGTGGCCGGATCTCAGCTCACTGCAAGCTCCGCCTCCCGGGTTCCC
>NW_012110918.1:19074840-19078067 GCF_000951035.1 Colobus angolensis palliatus
GAGGGGCGGGGCGGGCGCGCCGAGCACGTTCGAGGGAGGGCCTGGCCTTGTCAGCGCAGGGTCGCCGCGGGACGGAGGATGGCTCCTTGAGGGCTTGGCACCGACACCTGACGGTCAGAGGAAGGAGGCAGAGCCGGTAAGGGAGGCTGACCCAAAACTGACGGCCGGTGCATCATCCCTCACCAGAGGCAAGCCCAGAAGCGCCACGATACTAGGGCCCCCCTTCAGGACACACAGACCGCCAGGACAGAGACCTTCCCAGGACACACAATCCCCCCCCAGGACACACAGCCCGTAGAGGACACAGCCCTTAGGACCCCACCGAAAGGACAGGTGGTCCTCACACAGCACAGCCCCCGCAGGACTCCAGGCCCTCAGGTCACACTGCTCACAGGACACAGTTCTCCTCCACTCTTAGGGTCAGGCTGCTGAGAGCATCCTGGTTACGGAGCTTTGTCCCCGGGGCTAGGCTCATGCAGTGGATGGCTGTGGAGGCCTGAGTGCTGACCCTTGTTTCTCCTGCCCAGGGAGTGCTCTCCACTCACCCTCCTGTCCCCTCCTGGGCTCTCCCTCTTCCCTGCAGCACACCTCATCTCCTAGGAGGTTCTGACACTGTCCCTTGCAGCCACCTGCCTCCACCCATCTGTCATCCTCATCCCACCCTCGCCACCTGCCTGAGCTGGTGCTGACCTCTCAGCCATGGGGAGGAAGGAGCTGGACTGTAAGCTCAGATCACTGGCCCACTTGGGCCAGGCAGTCTCTGCGTCGTGGGCACTGAACACCTTGAATCCCCCACAAGAGGGGCTCCTCCCTGAGAGTGACCAGGAGCCTCGTGATGGCAGAGTGAGTTGGGCTGCCCAGGTTGTGACTAGGGCTCAGGGCCCCAGGTCCAAATCACAGAGCTGGGGCGAGACCTAAGTGCGGTCCAGGGGCTCAGCACCCTCTTCCCTGGAGGGCACTGGGTTCTCTTCCATGCACACATACTGGTACCTGCTGTGAGAAGTGTCACATGGGCAAAGGAGAGAGGCATGGGTAAGGGGCATTTCCCTTCATTTCTCTGCTTGCCACCCTTGGGGCCTCCTTCAGTCCACATTTTACTCAGTCTCCCGGTGGCTATACAGGCCAGGGGCGAGGGCATGTGTGGACATCCACACCCAGCACTGGTTGCATCCTAACCAGGAAACTCAAAGCAGCCTTGCCCACCACAGTGGGTTGAATGGTGGCCCTCAAAAGATGTGTCCTGGGGGGCTGGGGGGGAGGATGGCTCGAGCCCAGGAGGTTCAGGCTGAGGCTGCACTGAACTGAGATTGTGCCACTACACTCCAGCCTGGGCAACACAGCAAGACTCTGTCTAAAAACAAACAAACAAACAAAAACCAAAAAAAAGATAGGTCCACCCAGAACCTGAGAATAGGGGCTTCTTTAGATACAGAATCATTGCAGAAGTAATTAAGGATCTCAAGATAAGATCATCGTGGATTTGGGGTGTGCCTTAAAGCTGAAGACTGGCACCTTTGGAAGAGACAGGAAGGGAGGAGATACAGGGGAAGGCCGCCGCTGGCAGCCAGTGGGACTGGAGTGCTCAGCCCTAAGTCAGCAAGTGCAGGAATCGTGGGCAGCCTCCAGGAGCTGGTAGAGGCATGAAGGGTTCTTCCCCAGAGCCTTGGAGCCTGGGAAGGAAGACAGGCTGTTGTCCAAGCCACCAGCCTGTGGGGCTTTGTTCCAGCAGCTCCAGGAATCCCACCGTCCACTGGTAGTTCAGGGGTCTCCACATGGAAGACCTGAAGTGTGACTCGGAGTGAGGGACATGGCTCATCTCGCCCACCTGTCTGCAAGGCAGGCAGAAAGCAGTCTCACCTCTTGGGGTGGAGAGAATAGAAATTACATATATATATTTATCTCCTGGGCTCCGGTGATCCTACCACCTCGGCCTCCTGAGTAGATGGAACCACAGGTACACACCACCATGCCAGCTTAATTTTTCGTATTTTTAGTAGAGACAGGGTTTCATCATGTTGCCCAGGCTGGTCTTGAACTCCTAGGCAAAGGATATGCCCGCCTCAGCCTCCCAAAGTGCTGGGATTACAGGCATGAGCTGCTGTGCCCGGCCTAACGATGTATTGTTTAAAGATACAACATATTTGGACACACACAAACATATAAAGAAAACCAGGAGGATGGTGGTTACTCCTGGGGGCAAGAGAAGAATCTACAATAGGCCGAGTGCGGTGGCTCACGCCTGTAATCCCAGCTACTCAGGAAGCTGAGGCAGGAGAATCGCTTGATTGAACCTGGGAGGGGGAGGTTGCAGTGAGCTGAGATCACGCCATTGCACTCCAACCTGGGCAACACAGCAAGACTCTGTCTCAAAAAAAATAAAAATACCCAAACTACCTCCTAGAAATCCACAGGAAAAAGGCAAAGTCCTCAATAGAAAAATGGGCAAAAGACTTAGACATGTCACAAGAGGATATCCAAATGGTCAAGAAACACAAAGTCAGGAAAATGCAAATAAACAACACAGAGAGATTTACACAGCCACCAAAATGACCAAAAATAAGAGAAAACACCAACTGTGAGCTGGGTGTAGAGCCTTGGCAACTCTCAGACCTGCCGTTTGAGGGCAAAGTGGTACAACCACTTTGGAAAACTATTTGTACTATCTACTATACTGTCAATTCTACTCCTAGGTACACAGGAGTATATGCCTTGTGGAAATGTGAACATACGCTCTCTGGAAGACATGTTCTAGAATAATCATTATTCTTACTATTCATATTATGCTTATGATAGCCAAAAACTGGAAAGTACCCAAATGCCCAACCATGGCAGAATGGATATGCGAATTGTTATATGTCTGCACAAAGGAATACTATACATCAAGAATGATCTGGCTGGGCACGGTGGCTCACATCTGTAATCCCAGCACTTTCCGCGGCCGAGGTGGGCGGATCACGGGGTCAGGAGTTCGTGACCAGCCTGGCTAACACAGTAAAACCCCATCTCTACTCAAAATACAAAAATTAGCTGGGAACAGTGGTGGGTGCCTGTAATCCCAGCTACTTGGGAGCCTGAGGGAGGAGAATTGCTTGAACCCAGGAGGCGGAGGTCGCAGTGAGCCGAGATCACACCACAGCACTCCAGTCTGGGTGGGAACAAGACTCTGTCTCGGAAAAGAAAAAAAAAAAGATCTACAACTATACTCAAGAATACAGAAGAAAAAAAAA
>NW_012110918.1:19078117-19079761 GCF_000951035.1 Colobus angolensis palliatus
AGATCTGGCCACTGCACTCCAGTCCGGGCGACAGAGCAAGACTCCGTCTCAAAAAAAAAAAAAAAAAAAGAAAAAAGGTTTCTGCTGCCAAAAATTCCTGATGTGACAGGGAAAAGGCACGAGAAGTTCACGCTGATCTAGAATTCACTAGAGAAATCAGGCCAGTGAACAAACCTGCTCAGCATACTCCTGGATCCCTCAGCACCTGTAGAAGCTCAACAGAAGAAAGGGGACAGCTCCCTCCAAGTTGACGAAGGGCCATGAACCCTACTCACCTCTTGGAAACAGCCATCCCCTCCCTGCTCCACCTGCAAGGTTAAATTTAGACTCTGAGGGTTGGAAAGGGGAGAAACCAGGAAATGTCCGTTAATTCTTACCTTGTTTCTCTTTTTCTTTCAGTGGGTCAGTGTTATAGACTCGGAATCCATTTTCCATCCCACACGCAAAGCATCCTAAAGCAGAAGTGTAAGAGAGACATTAATCCCCAGGCCTGGAGTGGGTAAAAGTAAGAGGTCTGGAGAAACAGCAACTACTAAGAACTGCAGATGCTGAAACCACAGGCACCAAAGGTGCTAAGTCACAACTCCTTTCCTTGTAGAAATGCTACCAAGTGACAAGCACATTCATGAGGGACATTTTGTTTGTCCTTTAGCAAAGGAGTCTTGGAGTTGCTCACGCAGCTTCCCCACTGCAGTGTCCTTCTGTGGCATCCCTGTGGCCCAGGCTTGGAGGGCAACGAGTGACAAGCGCCAAGGAAACCTCTAGAGGAAAGCCACCAAGCAGGCAATCCCGCCCACTGTGGACACCGGGTGAGGGGAAGAGCAGGGTGCTGGGAGACAAGAGGCAGTCCTAGATCCAGGAACCGGGAAGATGAGGCAAAGATGCTCCTTCCCATTTACAGGGTGGTCTCCCGTGACTTTGCTCCCACCTATAAATCATCCTCACTCCTTAAAACCCTGTGAGAGTCTCAATGAGTTACCAATGAGTGACTCATCCTGGTCACTGTCTCCAAGCCACACACCAGCCACACAAGCCACACAAACCACAATGGTCCAAATGAACGGCACTGTTAGAAACTGAACAAAGCACTTAAGTGCGAAAATGATAGTGTGTTAATGCTTGTGTATGACCCAAGGACTACATCCATCTCCTTAAATGCCATGTCTAACTGCTGGCTCTATGAAGCTGTGGCTGGAAAGAGAAAAGAACAAACCCCCCAATTATTTTTCACATGAAATGTTGCGAAGTCTGGTTCCTTAAAATGACTGCACAAGTAGTGTGAAACACCAGTGCAAAGGCCTCTTAAAATTCCCATTCGAGGCCGGGTGCAGCGGCTCACGCCTGCAATCCCAGCTCAAAAAAACAAAACAAAACAGGCCGGGCATGACGGCTCACGCCTGTAATCCCAGCACTTTGGGAGGCCGAGGTGGGCGGATCACCTGAGGTCAGGAGTTCGAGACCACCCTGGCCAACATGGTGAAACCCACTAAAAATATAAAAATCAGCCAGGCATGGTGACATGTGCCTGTAATCCCAGCACTTTGGGAGGCCAAGGCAGGTGGATCACCTGAGGTCAGGAGTTCGAGATCAGCCCGATCAACATGATGAAACCCCATCTCTACTAAAAACACCAAAAAATTAGCC
>NW_012110918.1:19081137-19082476 GCF_000951035.1 Colobus angolensis palliatus
AGGTAGGGAGCATTTATTGGCATTAAGGGTGGCCAGGTATATTCAATTGCTTAATTGTTAGTGACAGGTGTGTTCAGTTTGGAAAATTCATCACCTGAACACTTATGATCTATCCACCCTTCTACAGGTATAGCACACTTCAGTAAAAAGAAGGCATTACAAACACCAGATGGTTGGAAACCACTCTCTGAGGAAGCTGGGCATCTCCCTTGCCATCTCAGCAAAACTTTCTTCCCAAAAAAACCCCAGCACACAACCCTGGGGAAGCTGGCAGCGCCCAAGAAGCCTGATTGGCCCCAGGGCATCAGAATCACTGAGGGAGTTCTTTTAAGTACGTGTAATCCAGCCAGGTGCGGTGGCTCACGCCTGTAATCCCAGCACTTTGGGAGGCCGAGGCGGGTGGATCACCTGAGGTCCGGGGATTGAGACGAGCTGGGCCAACATGGTGAAACCCCGTCTCTACTAAAAATACAAAAATTAGCCGGGCGTGGTGGTGGGTGCCTGTAATCCCAGCTAATCCGGAGCCTGAGGCAGGAGAATCGCTTGAACCCGGGAGGAGGCTGCAGTGAGTCCAGATCGCACCAGCCTGGGAGACAGAGTTCGACTCCGCCTCAAAATAAAATAAATAAATAAATAAATAAAATTGTCTTCACAAATACGGGATCATACAGCACCCGCTTGGATTCTCTTCAAAGACAAAACTTCCAAAACCAACACGTAAAGCCTCGCAAAAGTCTGTCTCGGAATAACGGTCATTCCTTTTCTTCCCCACCATGACCTTTGGGAAGTGCACCCTTCAAATGGGAGGCGGGGAGGCAACCATCCGAATCCAGGTCCCGCCCGCCTCCCGCGGGAATCCGACCGCGCCGCTCCGAAGCACCTGCGGGGAAGGAGGTCACCTTCCCTGGGCGCTTTAAATCATCCAGTGCTTACACCTGGATTCCGACATGGGAAAAGAAGTAAGATTTCCCTCGGGCCTCCCTTAAGTCATTTTTTTCCACCAAACACGAGGAAAAATCCCGGGGAGTGGGGGTGGGGAGAGTGAGTCTCCGACTGAAACCGACGGGAGAGGTGGGACCCGCACCCCACCCGCGCCACTCGCCACCAGAGGCGTCGCGGGCGCCGACTCCGCGGCTCCAGTGAACCCAAGCGGATTCAGCTCAGCCACGGGCTACCTGCTAAACACCCTGAAAGGAGCAGGGGGCAAAACGGGGTTCCGGGCGGCGCGTCAATCACGCTGTGCGGAAAATCCCGATAACCGAGGAGCCCGCAGGGAGCCAGGGGACCCGAGTGGGCGTGGCGCGCGGGGAGGGGCGGCCGCGCAAGAGGCCGGGGTTCT
>NW_012110918.1:19082996-19094821 GCF_000951035.1 Colobus angolensis palliatus
GAGGGGCGGGGCGGGCGCGCCGAGCACGTTCGAGGGAGGGCCTGGCCTTGTCAGCGCAGGGTCGCCGCGGGACGGAGGATGGCTCCTTGAGGGCTTGGCACCGACACCTGACGGTCAGAGGAAGGAGGCAGAGCCGGTAAGGGAGGCTGACCCAAAACTGACGGCCGGTGCATCATCCCTCACCAGAGGCAAGCCCAGAAGCGCCACGATACTAGGGCCCCCCTTCAGGACACACAGACCGCCAGGACAGAGACCTTCCCAGGACACACAATCCCCCCCCAGGACACACAGCCCGTAGAGGACACAGCCCTTAGGACCCCACCGAAAGGACAGGTGGTCCTCACACAGCACAGCCCCCGCAGGACTCCAGGCCCTCAGGTCACACTGCTCACAGGACACAGTTCTCCTCCACTCTTAGGGTCAGGCTGCTGAGAGCATCCTGGTTACGGAGCTTTGTCCCCGGGGCTAGGCTCATGCAGTGGATGGCTGTGGAGGCCTGAGTGCTGACCCTTGTTTCTCCTGCCCAGGGAGTGCTCTCCACTCACCCTCCTGTCCCCTCCTGGGCTCTCCCTCTTCCCTGCAGCACACCTCATCTCCTAGGAGGTTCTGACACTGTCCCTTGCAGCCACCTGCCTCCACCCATCTGTCATCCTCATCCCACCCTCGCCACCTGCCTGAGCTGGTGCTGACCTCTCAGCCATGGGGAGGAAGGAGCTGGACTGTAAGCTCAGATCACTGGCCCACTTGGGCCAGGCAGTCTCTGCGTCGTGGGCACTGAACACCTTGAATCCCCCACAAGAGGGGCTCCTCCCTGAGAGTGACCAGGAGCCTCGTGATGGCAGAGTGAGTTGGGCTGCCCAGGTTGTGACTAGGGCTCAGGGCCCCAGGTCCAAATCACAGAGCTGGGGCGAGACCTAAGTGCGGTCCAGGGGCTCAGCACCCTCTTCCCTGGAGGGCACTGGGTTCTCTTCCATGCACACATACTGGTACCTGCTGTGAGAAGTGTCACATGGGCAAAGGAGAGAGGCATGGGTAAGGGGCATTTCCCTTCATTTCTCTGCTTGCCACCCTTGGGGCCTCCTTCAGTCCACATTTTACTCAGTCTCCCGGTGGCTATACAGGCCAGGGGCGAGGGCATGTGTGGACATCCACACCCAGCACTGGTTGCATCCTAACCAGGAAACTCAAAGCAGCCTTGCCCACCACAGTGGGTTGAATGGTGGCCCTCAAAAGATGTGTCCTGGGGGGCTGGGGGGGAGGATGGCTCGAGCCCAGGAGGTTCAGGCTGAGGCTGCACTGAACTGAGATTGTGCCACTACACTCCAGCCTGGGCAACACAGCAAGACTCTGTCTAAAAACAAACAAACAAACAAAAACCAAAAAAAAGATAGGTCCACCCAGAACCTGAGAATAGGGGCTTCTTTAGATACAGAATCATTGCAGAAGTAATTAAGGATCTCAAGATAAGATCATCGTGGATTTGGGGTGTGCCTTAAAGCTGAAGACTGGCACCTTTGGAAGAGACAGGAAGGGAGGAGATACAGGGGAAGGCCGCCGCTGGCAGCCAGTGGGACTGGAGTGCTCAGCCCTAAGTCAGCAAGTGCAGGAATCGTGGGCAGCCTCCAGGAGCTGGTAGAGGCATGAAGGGTTCTTCCCCAGAGCCTTGGAGCCTGGGAAGGAAGACAGGCTGTTGTCCAAGCCACCAGCCTGTGGGGCTTTGTTCCAGCAGCTCCAGGAATCCCACCGTCCACTGGTAGTTCAGGGGTCTCCACATGGAAGACCTGAAGTGTGACTCGGAGTGAGGGACATGGCTCATCTCGCCCACCTGTCTGCAAGGCAGGCAGAAAGCAGTCTCACCTCTTGGGGTGGAGAGAATAGAAATTACATATATATATTTATCTCCTGGGCTCCGGTGATCCTACCACCTCGGCCTCCTGAGTAGATGGAACCACAGGTACACACCACCATGCCAGCTTAATTTTTCGTATTTTTAGTAGAGACAGGGTTTCATCATGTTGCCCAGGCTGGTCTTGAACTCCTAGGCAAAGGATATGCCCGCCTCAGCCTCCCAAAGTGCTGGGATTACAGGCATGAGCTGCTGTGCCCGGCCTAACGATGTATTGTTTAAAGATACAACATATTTGGACACACACAAACATATAAAGAAAACCAGGAGGATGGTGGTTTGCACTGAACTGGAGATGATGGTTACTCCTGGGGGCAAGAGAAGAATCTACAATAGGCCGAGTGCGGTGGCTCACGCCTGTAATCCCAGCACTTTGGGAGGCCGAGGTGGGCAGATTGCCTGAGGTCAGCAGTTTGAGACCAGCCTGGCTAACATGGTGAAAACCCATCTCTACTAAACATACAAAAATTAGCTGGGTGTGGTGGCAGGTGCCTGTAGTCCCAGTTACTCAGGAGGCTGAGCCAGGAGAATCGCTTGAACCTGGGAAGTGGAGGCTGCAGTGAGCTGAGCTGGCACCACTGCACTCCAGCCTGGGTGACAAGAGCGGGACTCTGTCTCAACAACAACAACAAAAGAATCTGCAACAGGGGAAGGGCGTGTGGTTGACCCTGAAGAACAGCCCCCAACGACACCCCCATCCCCATGCTCAGAGCTTATGCATGTGTTGCTTTTATACATGGCAGTGGGGACTTTGCAGATGTGACTACCTTAAGGACCCTGAGATGGGGAGGTTAACCTGGATGATCCAGGTGGGATCAGGAGGGTCCTTACAGGAAAGAGGGAAGAGTGTCGCTGAGAGAGACCTGGATGATCCAGGCGGGTCACGAGGGTCCTCACAGGAAAGAGGGAAGGCGGTCGCTGAGAGAAGGCTGTTGTGTGACCACAGAGGTAGACTGGAGGGATGCAGCGGGAGCCCGGGAATGCCGCCGCCTAGAGGCTCAGGAGGCCAGAGATTGACTCTCCCTGGACATTCCAAAAGGAACCAGCCCTACGGACACCTTTATTTTAGCCCCTCCCTCCAGAACTGTAAGAGAATAAATGTGTGTTCCTTTAAGTCTCTAACTTTGTGTTACTTTGTGATAGTTTGTATTAGACTCTGCAGAATGGCCCTCAAAGATATCAGGTTGTCATCTCTGGAACCTTTCAATGTGTTATTCCTGGCCAGGCGCGGTGACTCACGCCTGTCATCCCAGCCCTTTGGGAGGCCGAGGTGGGTGGATCATGAGGTCAGCAGTTCAAGACCATCCTGGCCAACAGGGCAAAAACACATCTCTACTAAAAATACAAAAATTAGCCGGGTGTGGTGGCAGACGGACGCCTGTAATCCCAGCTACTTGGGAGGCTGAGGCAGGAGAATTGCTTGAACCCGAAAGGCGGAGGTTGCAGTGAGCCAAGATCGGGCCATTGCACTCCAGCCTTGGCGAGAGAGAGACTCCATCTCAAAAAAAAAATTAATAAAATATATACGTAAAGAAGGTATTCCCTTATTTTGGAAAAAGGATCTCTGCAGATATGATAAAGTGAGAGGCCCTGAGACAGGAAGACTGTCCCGAATTGTCTGGACGTCCCCAAGTGCCATCACACGCTTCTTCAGGCAGAGGAAGGATTGACCAACAGAAAACACCATGTGGGGACAGAGATGGAGACTGCAGTGATGTGGCCACAAGCCAAGGAGTGCCTGGGGCCCCCCGAAGCTGGAAGAGGCCGGGAGGACCCTCCCGGAGCCTCCAGAGGGAGCCACACCTTGATCTCAGCCCAGTGATGCTGATTTTGGACTTGGACTCCAGAACAGTGAACGGAACACACTTCTGTTGTTTCAGGCCCCCGGGCTGTGGAAGTTTATTACAACAGAAACAGACCTTAAAACCCACTCCGAGGGCTTGGCAGGTAAGACTCCACTTCCGCTTCAGCTGCTGTGCGTTGATAGTCATAACAGTACTACTGTTCATTCAGATGGACCCACGTGAACTGTTACATGTAGGATCCATTTCACAGATGGAACCATTAGAGGGCCTTTTAAGAAGCCCATCACCCTCACCCCCAACTGTAGTGGAACGTGGAGCAATGCTAAGATTTCAGCCTGGGCACGGTGGCTCGTGCCTGTAATCCCAGCACTTTGGGAGGATCACTTGAGCCCAGGAGTTCCAGATCAGCCTGGGCAACTTATGAAGACCCTGTCGCTGAAAAAAAAAAAAAAAAAAAAGGCAGGTGTGGTGGTGCGCACCTGCAGTCAGCTACTCCGGAGGGCGAGGTGGGAGGACCACTGAGCCCAGGAACCAAGGCTGCAGTGAGCTGAGATTGCGCCGCTGCACTCCAGCCTGAGCAACAGAGTGAAACCCTGTCTCTAAAAGAAAAAAGAAAAACATTCCAGGCAAAGGAATCAAGAAACCAGCAGAGGGTGGTGATGGGCTTTGAGCAACACACGGAGTCTTCCTCCAGCTGAATTGGAAGGTCAGCGTCTGCCCGGTCAAAGGCATTGAGACTGGTATGCCTGCCTCTCACCGTGGCCTACACGGCTATCTTCCTGTCACCTCAAAAGCCACCAAGAAAGATCGAGGCAGCCCCTGAGCACGCACAGCGAGGCACTGGAAGGCTCCTGTTGGACTTGGCCCCACAGACAAGGCCGCCCTGTGACTGAGGGGACAGGACAAGAGCAGGGTCCCCTCTGCACACAGGCGGGAGCAGTGCCCACCTCCCCCAGACAACCAACACTCCCCATCCTGCTGGATGTGAGTGACTGCCACTTTCTACCAATGACATCTTGCACCTTGCACCTTCTAGATAAGAATTAAGATAGTAAGTCTCAGAGTCACCCCTGCTTCCTAACAGCATCGAACAGAGGGCAGCAGTTGCCGTGAATGCTCCCCGAAACCTCCACGAAGCTGCCCAAGTCCCGCCCATCCTCCCCGACTCCCCAGCACCCTCTCGATGGTCGGGGGCTCCGTGCTGCAGCAAGTCAGGGGCGTTCACGGTGGCCTTTGGCTAACAGCCTTGACAGCACCTCTGGGCTGCTAGGAAGCAGCCGGTCACCTCACCTAGAGGAGGGTGAAGGCTGGAGCAAGAGAACTGCTTGGAGACCAGGTGGAGCTTGGAATCCCGCCTTTGTGCGTCCATCTCCCTCTCCACAGTGGCTCAGGGCCTCTGTGCTCCAGCAGGGTTTGCTGTCATCATGGCAAAGTAGAGGAGAAGAAACAGTATCAGCTCGAGTTCAGCACTGTGGCAGGGTAGGGACAGTGGTTTTATTTTTATTTGAGGTGGAGTCTCATTCTGTCACTCGGGCTGGAGTACAGTGGTACAATCTCCGCTCACTGCAACCTCCGCCTCCCAGGTCCACACAATTTTCATGCCTCAGCCTCCTGAGTAGCTGGGACTATAGACATGCACCACCATGCCTGACTAATATTTTCTATTTTTAGTAGAGACGGGGTTTCGCCATGTTGCCCAGGCTGGTCTTGAACTCCTAAGCTCAGACAATCTGCCTGCCTCAGCCTCCCAAAGTGTTAGGATTACAGGCATGAGCCACCGCACCCTGACAGGACAGTGGTTTTAAAAGGCAGGTGCCAGCCTTTGTTAAGAGAAGAAAGGTGTGTAAGAATCTGTAGATCTAAAGCAACAGGCCGCACCTCTGAACATTCCATGGAAGCAGGAAGGGAGCAAGCTCCACTCCTGAGCTGAGACAGATGGGGGTGGAGGGCAGGGTTCACATAGGAGATGGCTCAGCCTCTGCCCAGGGAGTGCCCCACCTTCGCCAGGGCGGGGAGGAGCATACGGCACCCAGTGCTTGCGTACACCCCTGCGTGCGTGGAGCTTCCGAGGGCCTCCCTGTCACCAGCCCTCACTGCTGACCAGCCCCTGCCCTCAGGCCCCCAGTGGCTGCCACAGTCCTATGCGGAGACTTTGCTCAGTTTCATCCAAGGTTTCACCAACGCCCTTCAATAGCTGAGGATATACGAAAGGCTCCCCCAGCAAAGGCTGGGGCCCCATGGGGCCGGGGAGAAGGTGCCCGAGGCACACATGGGAGGGAGTGGACAGAAGAGCACAGGCCTCCGCTGAGGTCTGAACGAGTCCCTGCAGAATTCAGGTGTTGGAACTTAATTGCCAGCGTGAAGGTATGAAGAGCCAGGGCAGAGCCGCCTCCCTTCCCTTTGTCCTTCCGCCCCTCCGGCCACGTGAGGACGCAGCCACGGGGCACCATCTTGGAAGCGGAGACTGGGCCTCCCGAGACCCAAACCTGCAGGCGCCTTGAGCTTGCACTTCCCAGCCTCAGAACTGAGAAACAAATGTCTATTATTCATACATTCCCCAGTCTCGGGTGTTTTGTTACGGTGGCGTACACGGACTAGGAATCTCCTGCTCCCTCCAGCCCCCACGTCCACCCTCCAGGCCGGGACAGAGGCGTGTCCTGCCCCCGTGACAGTGACGTCTCACCGACCTCCAGGCTCTCCCAGGTGAAACAAAACCTTCACTTCCCCCTAATACAAGCAGCTTCCATTTTGCTTGTAAAATCCACATCTGACGAAGCTGTTCTCCAGCAAAGGGCAGACCTAGCGTCTCTGTCTCTGTCAAAACAAATATCATCAAGCCTGTCATTGACTTTTTTTTTTCTAGATGCAATATTTTGGCTAAATTCCTCATCAAAATTGCAAGCTACGAACCTTCTCTACTGGAGTAATTTTCACAGGGCAACTGAGTCATCCTTGTGGATAATACATTTTGAATCTTGATGTTTGGAAAGAGGGTCACAGGCACCTGGGACAGCATCCGGAGCTGGTGTTTACACCACGGACGGATCGTGTGGACAGATCGCGCCAGCAGTGAGGGCTGCGGGAGAAAATGACAAAGCTTCTCTAAGGTTTAATTTATATTTATGGTTTTTGTATATTCCCCACCCGAACACACAGTCTTCTACTTAGCCCAGTCTGTATTAGGCTTCGTCTGGTTTTGCTCTGCCTTGGTTTGCTGCAGCACTTTCTGCCGTGAGCGTAACTCACTTCCTTGTTGCAGGAGTTTCCTGAGGCTGTCGTAACAAATCGCCACAAACCTGGTGGCTTAAGTAACAAATATT
The DNA here is from genome assembly GCF_000951035.1 of Colobus angolensis palliatus. NCBI lineage: Eukaryota > Metazoa > Chordata > Mammalia > Primates > Cercopithecidae > Colobus > Colobus angolensis. The sequence goes on from NW_012110918.1 coordinate 19,090,028, forward strand.
TATTTTCTCGTAGCTCTGGAAGCCAGAAGTCCGAAACCAAATACTTTGGCAGGGCTATGCTCCCTCTGGGAGATCTCGGGGAGGCTCCTTGCTGCCTGTTCCGCTTCTGGGGACTTCTGGTGGTGTTTGCCTGGAGGGCCAAGGCCTCCGGGCAGCCTGTGCGTTCCGTGAACACCTGCAAAGGACTCCGGGTCACAAAGCCTTGGGAAACTTTTTTATTCCTTCTAGGACATTATTGGTACTCCTGAGGAGCTGTCAATTACAAAACAAGAAAAGGGAAGGAAGAGAAAAATACACGTTTGGCCTGGTTTGATGTTGTAGCGGGAGGATCCATTTTCTTACCCTCCTCCATCACCAAGCTGGGAACTGAGGGAGAAGAGGCCCCTGCAACCTGAGTTTCTTCAGTGTGGGTTCTCCTTTCCTTGCATCTCAGTGTCCTTGTGTTTGCAGCTGGGAGGTCGGCCTCACCCCCACCTGTGGCACAGCAGAGAGAAGGATGAAGACGTCCGCCCAGTGTGTCTGCACGAGGCTGGCCACCCTCCCCTCCCCAGGGACTGTCCCCTCAGGGTTCACCTTCTGTCCACAGACCACGACCCTGCCTCCCCACAGACTTTGTCCCCGTAGCTGCCATACCCAGTTGGCCAGACATCTCCAAGCCCGGCTCCACCTGCAGGGACCAGTGCTGCTCTCTTCTGTCTGGGCCTCAGTTCCACCATCTCTGAATAGAGGCGTTGCCCCTGATTCTAGGGTCCCTTACATTTCTTTTTTTTTTTTTTTTTCTGAGACGAAGTATCGCTTGTCACCCAGACTGGAGTGCAGTGGTGCGATCTCAGCTCACTGCAACCCCTGCCTCCTGGGTTCAAGTGATTCTCCTGCCTCAGCCTCCTGAGTAGTTGGGATTACAGGCATGCGCCACCATGCCAAGCCAATTTTTGTAATTTTATTGGAGACGGGATTTCATCACGTTGGCTGGTCTTGAGCTCCTGACCTCTGATCCGGCCGCCTTGGCCTCCTAGAGTGCCAGGATTACAGCTGTGAGCCACTGCGCCCGGCCCGGCCCCTTAAGTTTCTAAGAATCTACAGACCAGCAGCAGGAACCAGGAACATCAGGCATTTTCTCGCTTCATTTTTTTGGTTTAATCCCTCATTTGCAACTCCCAGCCACAGACAAATGTTCAACAGCGTGACCAGGGAAGAGACTGGCCCTGGAGGTCTCTGGCCTGCTCTGAGGCATGCAGTCGGAGGTAGGGGCTGCATCTCCATGGGGAATCCCCAGCAGCCCCCAGGGGCTCCTCACCAAGGCTCAGGAGCACGGCTCCGATTTATCAGACAGGCACACGCCTGGGTGCCAGCTTTGAACTCTTCCCTCTCTCCTCCTCTGCACTTTTGTTCCAGAAAAGGAATCCTTTCTCAACAGGCGACAACAGTTCAAGGATTCAGCCTTGTTGCCAGCGTCGTTTATTAGCTCCGATACGTGATGTCTATACCAGGCAGTGGCGCAGTGAAGTAAAGGGCTGTAATAAATACACAAAATCTGGCCGGACGCGGCGGCTCACGCCTGTAATCCTAGCACTGTGGGAGGCCGAGGTGGGTGGATCACCTGAGGTCAGGAGTTCAAGACCAGCCTGACCAACATGGTGAAACCTCATCCCTACTAAAAATACAAAAATTAGCCGGGCGTGGTGGCTCACCCCTGTAATCCCAGCTACTCAGGAGGCTGAGGCAGGAGAATCGCTTGAACCCAGGAGGCAGAGGTTGCGGTGAGCCGAGATCATGCCATTGTACTCCAGCCTGGGCAACAAGAGCGAAACTCTGTGTCAAAAATAAACAAATAAATAAATAAATAAAATAAATACAAAATTCTAAAGAACCGGCCACCAACTCTACCAAGAGAGTAATGACTATACATTTTATTGTTGAGAAACATTTTCTTAAATAAGTGTTTTCACTTCATTCCTTTTACTGAAGCAGGTCTTCCTTGGCCTGTTGAAACTGCGTTGTTCAACGTAACTAGAGGTATCTTTGGCATTTTCTTCCCTTAGCTTCATAACTTGTAGAATATCTTGTACAAAAAAATGTAGATTTACAGAAAAATATGCATATAAATCACTTATTAATCCCAAAATGTAGTAAATAACTAGCAAAAACTTTATCAAATCCATTTCATACACAAACTGGACAGATCCGTTGCACATAACCTCTACATCTGCAGCGTTTTATAAATTGGTGCTTTGACATTAAAAAGGAGGTTTACAAAAAGACCCCTCTCGTAATAGCGATGACTCCAAATCATCCCACTACCATTGCTTCTCAAATTCCCTTAAATTTACGCTAATCACTCCAATATCACCATTCTTACAAAAGCAGTTATTTTAAGGAAAAAGTTGCAGTGCAATCATGATAAAGTAACATTCAGAATTTCATGTTACCAAGAGTTGAGCAGAGTACTGATTTTCCCTTTATAAACACACATCGAAAACAAGAGCTTCATGCACATCCACATAGAAATTCGAAGTCCGACAGCGTAGTGTGTTTCCATCACACGGAAGGCGTCGCACACATTCACAAGCAGCGTTTGCCGAGAGAAACCGGAATCTGAGATGCATCCGCCAGCTGCCAGGGGTAACACCGAGTTTCTCTAGGAGAGATTCCACTGTGGTTCTTTTAGTGCCTTCCTTAAGAAATTTTGCAGCTGTTTCTGGTGCAGTTTTTGGGTGGGCTCTGGGGTGGGCGGACAAGCTTCACTTTGCGGAGGCTGCTCCTTTTGTGGGTGGAGCTGGTGGTGAGGGAGTAGGAACGGCCGTGCATCATCCTGGCATTCAGGCCGTTGGCCATTGAGAAGGACTTGAGGTGGCTTCTTAAGGCAATGGGGAGCGGGAGCTTGTCCACCAGGTGCACTGGTGTGCAGGACACGACCGCCCGGCAGCAGAGGTCTTGCAGGCTTAGCACTTGGGAGAGAAAAAGGTAAACCCTGCTTAATGGATGTCCCCGCCTGGGCTGGCCATGAGGGGTGGTGCCCACACCTGTTCTCCTGCCTTCCCGAGGCTCAGACACTCATGGCCCTGGCTTGTACATGCAGCAAGCCCAGCCACAACATCCCCTCTGCCCACGTACGGATCCCAGGAGCTCCCTCATGAGCTTTCTGACAAAGCCGTAGTGATTACTTCTCTCAAATGTCTTGCTCTGAGAACAGACACAGTGGCCCTGAGGCGGGTCCCGGGAGGCAGACGCTTATCCAGGGGGCAACCGAACCACCTCGGCGTCTGGAGGGCAGAGGGGGCCCCCAGAATAGCCCCGGGGCCTACCCTTGCTTGGCCGCCAGAGCCGGTCCATCCCATGCCGCAGCAGCACGATCCTGGCCAGCTCCGTGAACGACTCCGTGATGTTGAAATTGCACAGAGGGCTGACCTCAAAGAAGGTCACGCCCAGGCGTTCGGCGTAGGCCTGGGCCTGCTCCGTGGGGACCTGCCGCTTGAACGCCAGGTGTAGGCGGTTCCCCACCAGGATCTTAGGGACTCCGGGGGCATGCTAGCGGGCAGGAGAAAGGCGAGGAGCATGGGTTACTCAAGTGAGATTTTGTTGTCATTGCAAAGTAGGTGCTCTGGGCTGAGGAACCCCCCACGAGTTCATGTCCACCCAGAACCTCAGCATGGGACCTCGTTTGGAAAGACAGTCTTTGCAGACTTAAATAGTTACGGTGCGGCCACGCTGAATTAGGGCCCTCATCTAACGACTGGTGTCCTTGGAAGAACAGAAGACACAGACACTCGGAGGAGGCCGTGTGATGCAAAGGCAGAGACTGGAGCGGTGTAGCCACAAGCCAGGGAGGGCCCAGGGTTGCTGGCACCGCCGAGAGCTCGGAGAGGCGGCTGTAGGGAAGCAGCCCTGCCGACACCTTGGTTTGGGGCTCTGGCCTCTAGAACCGTGAGCAAACGCATTTCTGTTGTTCGGGACCCCGGCTTGTGGTCGTTAGTTACGGCAGCCCCAGGACACTCACATAGTGGGCTTGGCGCTGACCACGCCATGTCGCCGCTGCCAGGTGGGCTGGTCTGCATGCCAGCAGGCACAAGCCCCGGTCACTGCTGGTCAACCCAGCCCGACCACAGCAGGGAGTGAAGCAGGCCAAACTGTGGGGCCTGACCCCATGCCGAGGCACACCGTGGAGGCTCGTTTTGTCTGGACCAGCTTCCTGAGCTTTGGTGATTCTCTGTAGCTACACTCATGAGCCCAGCCCTATCCAGTGCTGTGCCGAGGTGAGGCACCCTCCTTGCTGCTGGAACCCCGTCCAGTGTCCTGGCCCATGATCCATGTGTACCCATGAGCCATGGAGGGCCCGGCCCTAATTCCTGGCCTGACATCCTCCCAAGCCCACAGGGATCTTGGGCATTGGCGTTTCTACAACATACCTCATCGATCTCCTTAATCCATCGATCAATGCCGTCGAAAGACCAGCGGTTCGCAATGTCATAGACCAGGATCACACCCTGGGGGAGAGGTCACAGGCTCAGCACACAGAACACAGAGCAGGCACAGCTGCAGCCATGCATGCAAAGACAACTCACTCAGTCATTTCCTCCTTTTAACACGAAGTACATAATTTTGATTTATCACCCAAATGTAGCAGTTTTATGATCATTTCCAACGATATTTCATAAGCTCAGTGATAAACCCTCAAATGTCACAGTGAGGTGGGGACTAGAACTCACACCCATGAGCCACTCCAGGAACACAGGACACAGCGGCACCACGGTAATCGCCACCTCTCGAGGAGTGGGCCCACTCACCTGGATGGAT
>NW_012110918.1:19095346-19098186 GCF_000951035.1 Colobus angolensis palliatus
TGCACACACGTGCACACACACACTCATGCACAGACGCATACACAGTGCAGGTACCTGCACACGCGTGTACATGCACACACACTCCCATAAATGCATGCTTACTCCCTGATGCTGATGAAGTCTTTCAAGCAACCAACCACTCTACAGCACATATTTAGATTCTCGGTACCAATTTATACGTAAGCTTAACCACCTTATCCTCCAATTATCTATTAGCAGATGGTAAGTTAAGCATTGTAAACGTTATCATTCAAAGTCAGTTTGATCTCCCAGCTCAGGATGCTGTGTTACCTGTGCACCCCGAGAGTAGGAGCGGAATATGGTACAAAATCTTCCCTGGCCCGAAGTATCCCTGGAAAAGATGTTGGAGATCATTAAAAAGAAATCAAGTGCTTTTTCCTTACAACAGGTTCTGGAACTTCAGAGCCACAGCAAGTGCACCGCACACCCGCCAGTCAGCATGCCAGTCAGCTGGCCACCACGCTGCCAGCGTGAGACCCCAACAAAACTGTCCCATGTCCCCGCGGATCCGGGGATCCAGGCTCATGCTCTTCTCTGTCAGTTAAAAAGTCAAACTAGAAGAAAAAGTGATGGGTTTTAACATAATTCTCAGATATTTAAATACATTCAAGGTAGGCTTTAAAAACCTTGTTGTATCTGGAGATAAAGCTATGCAGTAAGGAGTGTGGGTCTACACCGGGGGAGAGAGGCCAGCGGGATTCCTGCTCCTCCAGTTCAACTGTAAGAACTCACACAGAGTCAGCCCTTCCAATACGCCCCCAAAAGGGGAGGAATACAGGGAACTGCCTGGAGTAAGCTGAAGGCAGGCTTGAGTTCTCAGATGACGGCACACACAGCAGGTACTAGGACCCACAAAGACCAGAACGGAGCTCCAACAAACAATGAAAGGCCAGGCTTGGTGGCTCATGCCAGTAATCCCAGCGCTTTGGGAGGCTGAGGCAGGCTGATCACCCGAGGTCAGGAGTTGGAGACTGGCCTGGCTGACATAGTGAAACCCCATCTCTACTAAAATACAAAAATTAGCTGGATATGGTCGTGTGCTCCTGTAGTCCCAGCTACTCAGAAGGCTGAGGCAGGAGAATTGTCTGAACCCGGGAGGCAGAGGTTGCAGTGAGCTGAGATCGTGCCACTACACTCCAGCCTGCGCGACAGAGCGAGACTCCATCTCAAAAAAAAAAAAGTAAGAAATGAGGGTGGAAAGGGTGCTCCCAAGGGATCAGTTCCCAGAGGAGGCAGCCTTGGGACAGCCAGCACTGTTTCCCAGAGTCTGCACATGCAATTAACATACCTACATCAATGGGAGATTCCCCAGTGGGCTGGGGGCTGGCCCCACACACAAGACACAGCCTCACAGATGAGCGGTGGGACGCGGCATGGTTTTGCTATTTTTGTTACATGCACCTGTGGTCGGTGACCACCCTCAGCAACAGAGAGAAGGGCCTGGGGCTCCAGAGGGGACCAGAGACACTGGCCATTGCCAAAGCCTAGGAGTGAGTACCTCATTTTCCTGAGAAGCAGTACAGGAGGGACACCCAGGAGGGAGGCAGCCCCAGGATGAGGCACCGCAGGAGCCCCCCATCCCCACCGCCCCACAGAGATGGAACCGCAGGAGCCCCCCCATCCTCACCGCCCCAGAGATGGAACCACAGGAGCCCCCCCATCCCCACTGACCTGGAACTGATGGAGCCCCCCAAATCCCTACCACTCCACAGAGCTGGAACCGCAGGAGCCCCCCATCCCCACCGCCCCACAGAGATGGAACCGCTGGAGCTCCCCCATCCGAAGCCAGGAGCTGGCGGAGGGAGAGGTGCCCCGGGCTGGCCCCAAGGGGAGAAGCTGGGGTTCTCACAGCTGAGAGAGCAGAGCCAGCGGCCCCAGGCTGGCCAGCAAGTCCTCCCCTCCCCACTCTGGCTCCTCCACCCGCAGGTCAGACCAGTCCCGCTGGCACTAGGACGCTCCGAGTTCCCTGCTGGGTGCTCAGTGGTGTCGCTGAGCTAGGCGTGGGGGACCCAGGAACCCCGGGCTGCGCAACCACGCTGCACTGGTCCCCTCTTGGCATCTTCCCACAGACACCAGGCCACAGGTTCTGACCCCAAAAGCCCATTCCCAGCCACAGCGCTATGTCTGTCCTGGGGTCCCCTACCCTGGATGACGGGGGCCCAGACAACCGGACCACCGCCTCCTTCAGAGAAGCCCTGGTGCAGCTGGGGCTGAGGGTGCTCCCCGGGGGCTGTGCCGATGGTGGTGGGGTGGGGGAATTCCCCGGGGGTTGCACCGACGTGGTGGGGCTGGGAGTGCTCCCCCGGCTGTGCTGACGGTGGTGGGGTGGGGGTGCTCCCTGGGGGCTGTGCTGATGGTGGTGGGGGGAGGACGCTCCCCGGGGCACTGGGTCAACCAGGGGGGTCACTCCCTGGGAGTGCGGGGCGCTCGCACATCCTCCAGACTCACCAGAGCTGCAGCTTCACCCGCCGCCCATCCAGCAGGATGGTGGTCGTCTTGTAGTCGATGCCTGTGGGAGGGGTAGAGACGGCTTAGGCCTGAGGCTGCTGCTAACAGGACGCCAGAAGTCACGACTCACTTTCAGGGAATGAAAGGCTTTCTCGTGAGCGCAACTTCCAGGTTTACCAGGGCAGGCGGATTGGACCCCCTCCCTGTGTCTGCCCAGGCTCGCCCAGGCCCTGCCGGCACCCACCACCCCAGCCTCCTGCAGCCGGGCCCCTCCTGCCTCGGCCGCCTCATCCTCTGTGGGGGTCAGGCTCACATCGCCCTCTCGCCGGGGGCTCCCAGATGGGCACTGCAGAGCCCACGTGTGACCTGGA
>NW_012110918.1:19098782-19105682 GCF_000951035.1 Colobus angolensis palliatus
GCGTGTGCGGTCTCAGCGGTGTGAGTGTGCGCACGGACCACGCGTGTGCGGTGTCAGCGGTGTGAGTGCGTGCGTGGACCACGCGTGTGCAGTATCAGCGGTGTGTGTGCGCAGACCACGCGTGTGCAGTGTCAGCGGTGTGAGTGGACCATGGGTGTGTGGTCTCAGCGGTGTGAGTGTGCGCACGGACCACGCGTGTGCAGAGTCAGCGGTGTGTGCGTGGACCACGCGTGTGTGGTGTCAGCGGTGTGAGTGCATGGACCACGCATGTGCGGTCTCAGTGGTGTGAGTGTGCGTGGACCACGTGTGTGCAGTGTCAGCGGTGTGAGTGTGCACGTGGGCCACGTGTGGTTTCAGCAGTCTGAGTGTGCACGTGGACCACACGTGTGCGGTGTCAGTAGTGTAAGTGTGCGCGTGGACCACGTGTGTGTGGTCTCAGCGGTGTAAGTGTGCGTGTGGACCCTGCGTGTGCAAGGACACGGGACTGCACGCCCGTCCCAGTCACCTCTGGGGTGCAGATTACGGGTAGGCTGGAACCTTCAGTCAACATTTCTCTTTTTTCAAGTTAAAAAAAAAAAAGAGGCCGGGCGCGGTGGCTCAAGCCTGTAATACCACCACTTTGGGAGGCCGAGACGGGCAGATCACGAGGTCAGGAGATCCAGACCATCCTGGCTAACACGGTGAAACCCCGCCTCTACAAAAAAAAAAAAAAAAACACACACAAAAAACTAGCCGGGCGAGGTGGCGGCGCCTGTAGTTCCAGCTACTCGGGAGGCTGAGGCAGGAGAATGGCGTGAACCCGGGAGGCGGAGCTTGCAGTGAGCTGAGATCCAGCCATTGCACTCCAGCCTGGGCGACAGAGCGAGACAGAGTTTCTCTCTGTCGCCCAGGCTGGAGTGCAGTGGCCGGATCTCAGTTCACTGCAGCCTCCACAGCTCAGGCTCAAGTGATCCTTCCACCTCGGCCTCCTGAGTAGCTGGGACTATGGGTGTGTGCCACTATGGCCAGATAATTTTTGTATTTTTTTGTAGAGACAGGGTTTCACTATGCTGCCCAGGCTGATCTCGAACTCCTGAGTTCACACAATCCACCCGGCTCAGCCTCCCAAAGTGCTAGCATTACAGGCATGAGCCACCATACCTGGAACATTTCTTCTAAAATAAAAAGCTACAATTAAAGGCTGGGCACAGTGGCTCATGCCTGTAATCCCAATATTTTGGGAGGTGGAGACGTGTAGATCACTTGAGGTCAGGAGTTCGAGACCAGCCTGGCCAACACGGTGAAACCCCATCTCTACTAAAAATTCAAAAATTAGCCAGGTGTGGTGGCAGTCTCCTGTAATCCCGGCTACTTGGGAGGCTGAGGCAGAATTGCTTGAACCCGGAAGATGGAGGTTGCAGTGAACTAAGATTGTGCCACTGCACTCCAGCCTGGGTGACAGAGTGAGACTCTGCCTCAAAAAAGAAACTACAATGACAAAAATCTTTTTTTGAGACAGGGTCTCTTGTCGCCCAGGCTGGAGTACAGTAGTGCGATCACAGCTCACTGCAGCCTTTACCTCCTGGGTTCACAGGCACACCACCGCACCTGGATAATTGACAGGGTGTTGCTGTGTTGCCCAGGCCGGTCAACCTCCTGGACTCAAGTGATCCTCCCCCTTCAGCCTCCCAAAGTGCTGGGATTATAGGCATGAGCCACCATGCCTGGCTGCAATACTTTTTTTGGGGGGGGGATGGAATTTTGCTCTTATTGCCCAGGCTGGAGTGTAGTGGTGCGATCTTGGCTCACTGCAACCTCAGCCTCCTGAGTTCAAGTGATTCTCCTGCCTCAGCCTACTGACTAGCTGGGACTACAGGCATACGCCACCACGCCTGGCTACTTTTTACATTTTTAGTAGAGATGGGGTTTCATCATATTGGTCAGGCTGGTCTCAAACTCCGGACCTCAGGTGATCTGCTTGCCTCGGTCTCCTAAAGTGCTGGGATTACAGGCGTGAGCCACCACGCCCAGTCAATAAATATTTTTAAAAGGGAAAAATATGTTTCTGCATCCCCCCCAGACACCAATGTTCTGCTTCTTCGGGAAACATCTCCTGTGTTCACTTCCAGAGCGTCTGGATGAGCGCCAGGTCTGTCACTGAGAATGTGGAAAGAGAAAGTTTGAGTTCAGGGGCTGGAGAGCGCCGGGTGGGAGCACTGCCTTCCTAAAACGAAGTACGATGACGCCTATAATCACAGGAACCCAAACTGCTTCGTAAGAAGACATGACGAGCCTTTGTGGAATTTGCTTGATTTATTTCATGGGCAGGATTCACCTGAGAGTATCTCTCAACGCACTAAACCCAGAAGGACAAGCCCTGGCCTCACTCTCCGTGTGACCAGACGTTCAGTGAGCTGACAGCTAAGGCTGAATAGGGACTCAGAATTCTAAAGGGAAGAGCGCCGCCAGGAGGCCGAGCAGAGAAGCAGCGCCAAGGCTTGCGCCAGACCTGGCCCTGGAGACGGTCGCAGAGCACACGGCCTCTGCAGCTCTCTTTCCGGAGAAGTCCACGATGCAGCCAGTGAGTGCTCAGAAACAGACTCCTCTGAAACTGCCAGGCTGCGGAGGCCACGGTTCTCAAGCGGCATCTGCCCCCTCGAAGGGTCTAGAACCCTTGGACTTGGCCACAAGCCCCCTGCATCCCAGGAGGCAGTGTGCCGCGTTCCTGGTCTCCTGTCGGGCAGAGCGAGGTGTGCAGTGGCGGTGCCGCCGGTGGCCTCCCACCGGGCTCGGACAGCTGGTCACCCAGTCTTCGGGCAGGCCTGGGTGTTGCAGAAGCTCTGGGCCTCTGTCCTCCGCCTTCCACCGATGCAGCCGTGAGCACGTGCATGGCACACCTGCCTGATCTGAGCACACCTGTGCAGTGCCTCCCATGGGATCCCAAGCACCCTCCCTCCCCCAGCTGCTGTGTCCAGCCTGTCCCCTGCCCTCTGCTTCCTCCTCCGGGCCCCGCCCCCTTCCTGGACTCCAGAGGCTCTTCCTATGGTGCCCCACCAGAGCCCCGGTGACATGGAGTCCAGGCTTCCCACATGCTCCTGTGTCTCCTGCTAAACTGCACACTCCATCCACAGAGACTGCCCATCACCACCAGGTAGATTAGATCGAGCAACACCAGAGCAAACTCCACCCATCTGAGGAGAGTGATTCAGAGGGCAAAAGACGCAGCAGTATTGAGAATGCCCGAGGCACCTGCTCTGCAGGCACCACCTGAGGCCTCTGACACACCCAGTACGAGGTTTTCCTGGGCTGGCCAAACGTTTGCCACCGAGCCCAGTGGGCACACTGAGGGCCCTTTCTGTCTCTGCCTCTCTCTCCTTGGCACGGGCACTGACGGGGCACTGTTATGGCACCTTTGGGATATTGCTCTTCTGGCTGGAAACCTCTGTGGCTGCTGCATTCTTGTCCTGCGTCCAGGAAGAATGAGGTACGCAGACAAGTGGAGGGTGAGCGAGATGAGGAGGAGCTTTACAGAGTGTTAGAACAGCTCAGGGGAGACCCACAGTGGCTGGCTTCTCTCTGCAGGCAGGGCGTCCCATCGTCTCTGCAGTTCTCAGCAGAGAAGAGGCCTGGAGTGGGTGGCTCCTCTGAGGGCAGGTCGTCCTGACAAGTGTTCAGTTCTCAGCAGGAGGGTAGCTCTCCGCAGCTGGTCCTCCCACCATCCGTGCTGCTGTAGCTGAGTCTGGGGTTTTTATGGTCTTCAGGGTGGGGAAGCACATGCTGACTGGTCCACAGGCAGCCCACACCAACCAGCATGCACATCCCCCTGATGGTAAAAGCACCACGAGTTCCCCGTCCAGTCCACAGGACTGGCAGCCTGGGCCCCAGGCCCCCCTGAAGCTGTGGCTTCACCAGGGACCTGCCCCCTTCCACCCAGGAGCCTGTCTTGCCTCCTGCTGCTGTTCATGGCACCCAGCTTGTTCATGCCAAGGGGCACCTGCAGGCCAGCACCGAGCCACCCTCAGCAGCCCCTCAGCTTCCCTCCCATGTTCAACATCGCCCAAAGTCCTGAGGGGGCTGGCATGTCAGTGCTGCCCCAAGTGTGGACCCACCTGGATGGTCTGAAGTAGCACCTAGGCTCAGCCCCAAGAGGCCAGGCATTTGGAGCAGGCACTTTCTTTTTTCTTTTTTTGAGACGGAGTCTTGCTCTGTCGCCCAGGCTGGAGTGCAGTGGTGCGATCTCAGCTCACTGCAAGCTCCGCCTCCCGGGTTCACGCCATTCTCCTGCCTCAACCTCCTGAGTATCTGGGATTACAGGCGCCCGCCACCACCCCTGGCCAATTTTTTGTATTTTTGATAGAGACGGGGTTTCACCGTGTTAGCCAGAATGGTCTTGATCTCCGACCTTGTGATCCGCCCATCTCAGCCTCCTAAAGTGCTGGGATTACAGGCGTGAGCCACCACTCCTGGCCTGGAACAGGCACTTCTAAGCCTGCAGGGGACAGGGGTGGCCTTCCCAGGCCCCCAAGACCACAGAGATGCCCACGTCTGGAGCTGCCCCAGGGCAGTGGCCGTGGCACCCAGGGAGGGCTCCTGCCTGCTTCGTGGAGCAGAAGGCCCAGCCATGCCTCCCCGCTGCAGCCAGTATCTTGGCAGCAGCCACTCTAGATGGGCCACTGCTACCATCAGCATCTTAATACCGGGAGCTTGACTTCACCACTTTGGGGGATGGGGCGTAGCCTCCATTGCTCTCAGACCAAAACAGCACTGCTGCAGTTTTCCCAAGTGACCAAGTGAGTATCGAGGAAATAATCCTTTAATAGAAAGGAAAATACTCAGCCAGGCACGGTGGCTCATGCCTGTAATCCCAGTTCTTTGGGAGGTCAAGGTGGGAGGATCGCTTGAGCCCAGGAATTCGAGACCAGCCTGGGCAACATGGTGAGACCTCATCTCTACAAAAAATTAAAAAATTAGGGCCTGGGTGCGGTGGCTCATGCCTGTAATCCCAGCACTTTGGGGGGCCGAGAGGGGTGGATCACCTGAGGTGAGGAGTTCGAGACCAGCCTGACCAACATGGAGACACCTCGTCTCTACTAAAAATACAAAATTAGCCGGGCATGGTGGTACATGCCTGTAATCTCAGCTACTCAGGAGGCTGAGGCAGAATTTCTTGAATCCGGGAGGCGGAGGTCACAGTGAGCCGAGATCGCACCATTGCACTCAACCCTGGGCAACAAGAGTGAAAAACTCCGTCTCAAAAAAAAAAAAAAAAATTAGCCAATCGGCCGGGCGCGGTGGCTCAAGCCTGTAATCCCAGCACTTTGGGAGGCCGAGACGGGCGGATCACGAGGTCAGGAGATCGAGACCATCCTGGCTAACACGGTGAAACCCCGTCTCTACTAAAAAAAAAAAAAAAAATTAGCCAATCATGGTGACACACACCTGTTGTGCAAGTCACTCAGGAGGCTGAGGTGGGAGGATCTCTTGAACCCGGGAGTTGGAGGCTGCAGTGAACCATGATCGTGCCACTGCACTCCAGTCTGGGTGACATAGGGAGACTCTGTCTCTAAAAAAAAAATGTGAAAGGAGACAAAAACACTTTTCTGGAGCCTTCCAACTGGATGGTTCTATCAGCCCCAGCACAGGAGCTTCAGGCCCTGCGAAATGACGCTTTGAGTGACGCCCAACTCTCTTCACAGTCCTTTAAAACCCTGCTAAGCTCTCGGGAAGGGCACCACCACGTGCCAAGTCCTGCAGCCGTCAGCACTGAACACACAGAGCGTGAAACACACACGATAAATTTGAAAAGAACACACACATTTGATCCATAATAGCAACCTCAAAGTGAATTTTCGAAATACTTATGTTCCCTGGGCAGGCATGAGGCAACGAATGAATGCACTTGGGAATCTGTTTTTGAATGTGGAGATAACTCCAGCCTTGACATGTCTGTCTCCAGACAGAAGGGACACTCACCCCCACAGGCTGAGAGGCTCATTTTTGTCCTTCCGGAGATGAATCCACTGCCTGGGCTTGGCTGGGCCCTCTGACTTAGAAAGTATCCTCTCGTCCTGTCCTTGAGGGCCAAACAATTTTTTTTTTTTTTTTTTTGGAGACAGAGTCTTGCTCTGTCGCCCAGGCTGGAGTGCAGGGGACGTGATCTCGGCTCACTGCAACCTCCACCTCCAGGGTTCAAGCAATTCTCGTGCCTCAGCCTCCCGTGTGGCTGGGATTACAGGTACACACTACCATGCCCAGCTAATTTCTGTATTTTTAGTAGAGACGGGGTTTCACCATGTTGGCCAGGCTGGTCTCGAACTCCTAACCTCAGGTGATCCAGGTGATCCACCTGCCTTGGCCTCCCAAAGTGCTAGGATTATAGGCGTGAGCCACCATGCCCAGCCGAGGGCCAAAAACTTTAAAATGTGTTCAGAAATGTAAGAGAATTCCTGATGGTCTTTTTTTTTTTTCTTTTTTCTCTTTTTTTGAGATGGAATCTTGCTCTGTCACCCAGGCTTGAGTGCAGTGGCATGATCTCAGCTCACAGCAACCTCCGCCTCCCGGGTTCACGCGATTCTCCCATCTCAGCCTCCCGAGTAGCTGGGACTGTAGGCAGGCACCACCACACCTGGCTCATTTTTTTAATTTTTAGTAGAGACAGGGTTTTACCATATTGGCCAGGTTGGTCTTGAACTCCCAACCTTGTAATCTGCCCGCCTCGGCCTCCCAAAGTGCTGGGATTACAGGCGTGAGACACCGTGCCCGGCTTCCTGATGGTCTTTTTAAGCACCCTATGAGTTTCAAAAACATCTTTGGTTTTCGTTTTCAGAGTCATGGATGCTCAGTCTCAAGGGCTGTCACTATCCACGATGTGGGCCCTGGCCCACCCCAATCCCTGTGTCCCCCTCCCCATTTTAATCCTTT
>NW_012110918.1:19105732-19110399 GCF_000951035.1 Colobus angolensis palliatus
CCCATTTTAATCCTTTAAAATAATTTCTTTTGCTATGCACCTCCAAATTTATAAACGACATGCTTACATTCCTACTTCCTGACATTTCACCGTAAGGCATCCAGTGACTTTCCACTATAGAAGGTGAACATGTAGCTCTCTGACACTGACACACCCACCCCTGTAACTCTTAACACACACTCACACACTCCCTGTTCTCACTGACACACCCACCCCTGTAACACACACGCTCCCTTTTCTCACTGACACACCCCACCCCTGTAACTAACACATACATGTTCCCTGTTCTGACACACCTCACCCCACCCCTGTAACACACACACACACTTCCCCGTACTCACTGACACACCCCACCCCGTAACACACACACACTTCCCGTACTGACACACCCCACCCCGTAACACACACACACACTCCCCGTACTCACTGACACACCCCACCCCGTAACACACACACACTCCCCGTACTCACTGACACACCCCACCCCGTAACACACACACACACTCCCCGTACTCACTGACACACCTCACCCCGTAACACACACACACACTCCCCGTACTCACTGACACACCTCACCCCTGTAACACACACACACACTCCCCGTACTCACTTACATACCTCACCCCTGTAACACACACACACTCCCCGTACTCACTGACACACCTCACCCCGTAACTCTAACACACACTCACATGCTCCCTGTATAGTTTTGTTGCTTTTAAAACTCGATGGAAATTCAATTCTACATTGTCATAACCAGGTGCTGTGCTTTGAATGTGTCCCCTAAATTTCATGTTAGAAACATAAACCCCCTGTTCCTGTGTTGATTGGAGGTGGGCCTTTGTGAAGTAATTAGGACCAGGTAGGGTGGGCAGTGCGGGGCCCTGATGACAGGACTGGTGGCGTTACACGGAGAGGAAGACATCTGAGCTGACCGGCTCACGGGATGCCCTCTGCCAGGTTATGACGCAGGAGGCCCTCCCCAGATGCAGCCCCTCAACTTTGGACTTCCCAGCCTCCAAAACTGTAAGAAATGCATTTATTTTCTTGATAAATTATCCAGTTTGTGGAATTCTATTACAGCAACAGAAAATGACACCAGGTAGACGCCATCCACAGCGGAACCACCATATGGTATACAATGTTTATTTTTCCCTCACATGCAAATTTTTGTTTTTACTGGAGTTAAAAACTGCCTCATTGTGCCGGGTGCGGTGGCTCATGCCTGTAATCCCGGCACTTTGGGAGGCCAATGCAGGTGGATCATCTGAGGTCAGGAGTTTGAGACCAGCCTGACCAACACGGTGAAACCTCATCTCTACTAAAAAAAAATACAAAAACTAGCCAGGCGTGGTGGTGGGCGCCTGTAGTCCCAGCTATTTGGGAGGCTGAGGTAGAACAATCGCTTGAACCCAGCAGGCGGAGGTTGCAGTGAGCTATCGTGCCACTGTACCCCAGCCTGGGGGATGGAGTGAGACTCCGGTCTCAAAAAAAAAAAAAAAATTGCCTCACGTTTATTTGCTCAGTTTCTCTGCATTTATTATGAATTCATTACTATAATTTTCCCCAGTTATCTAAATCTGCTCTCGGTACTTGCAAACATTCAACAATTTCACTTTGTTTGGGGCATCTTTCCAGACCTTCTGTCCTGCTCCCACCTGGACTGGGAGGACGGTTGCCCTGGACCCCCACTCCCTTACTGCTGGATTCCATCCTTCCCTCTCTTGGCTTACTCCTCTTCAATTCCTGAGAAGGTTGCATGGAAGAAGGTAATACCTGAGACTGTGCACGTCTAGAAACGTCTTTAGGCTGCCCTCAGTCTTCCCTGTGTTTGGACAGGCATGCAATTGAGGGAGAAGATGCTTTTCCCATAAACACGTTCACGTCATTCCAGAGTTCCTTTTGAGATCAGCCATCAAACGCATTCCCGACCCTCTGAATGCAGCCTGGTTTTCCTGCTGGTGGGCATGGAGGGGCTTCTCTGAAATCGCATGCTTTGTGGGCCTTGCTGTAGGGATCTTCGTGGCCAGGCTGACCACTCCCTGGGCCTTTCAATCTGGAGACACAAATCTCAATTTTGGGGAACTTTCTTGGGTAATTTGTTCTCTCCTTCTGGGATGTGATGAATCAGATACTGGGCCTCCTGAGCCTGTTTGCTGCCTTTCTTGTCTGATTTTGCATCTCCCTGTCTCTCAGCATTCTGGGAAGTCATCTCAACTTTAACTTTTATCCCTTCTTTGAAATTATTGTTTCCAATGTCCAAGATCCTTCTTATTTTGTGACTATCAACACTGGACAGACTAGAAAAAGCAACAACCTGGCCGGGCGCGGTGGCTCCGCCTGGAATCCCGGCACTTTGGGAGGCCGAGGCGGGCGGATCACCTGAGGTCAGGAGTTTCAGACCAGCCTGGCCAACATGGTCAAAGCCCAACTCTACTAAAAATACAAAATTAGCTGGGTGTGGTGGCGAACACCTGTAATCCCAGCTACTCAGGAGGTTGAGGCAGGAGAGTCACTTGAGCCTGGGAGGCGGAGGTTACAGTGAGCCGAGATCGTGCCATTGCACTCCAGCCTGGGCAAAAGAGTGAAACTCCGTCTCAAAAGAAAAGACAAGACTGGGCGCAGTGGCTCACGCCTGTAACCCCAGCACTTTGGGAGGCCGAGGCGGGCAGATCATGAGGTCAGGAGACCGAGACCATCCTGACTAATATGGTGAAACCCCATCTCTCCTAAAAATACAAAAAATTAGCTGGGCGTGGTGGCAGGCGCCTGTAGTCCCAGCTACTCAGGAGGCTGCGGTGGGAAAATGGCGTGACCCTGGGAGGTGGAGCTGGCAGTGAGCCGAAATCGCGCCACCGCACTCCAGCCTGGGCAACAGACGAGACTCCATCTTAAAAAAAAAAGAAAAAAGAAAAGAAAAGAAAAAGCAACAACCTAAAAACACTTGGGGAATGACGGACTGAACTGGGGAGGGGCCTCCTTGTCACCTGCCCCACTCTGGCATCAAAGGCAACGTTTATCTAGTTTGGAGTTGCTGCCAGCCAGCTTCCTCACCATGTGGGAAGAACAAACCCAAGAATGAACCTAACCCAGAAGAAAGCAGGGCCAGGGTGTGTGCAGGGAGTAGGCAGAAGAGAAAGGACAATATGGAGATAATTCTGACAGCATCGTTCAGGCACCAGGATCCAGCCACGCCTGAAACTACACCTGCCCCTCCACCTGCCAGCTGTGTGAGGCGATACATTCCTCTGTGTTTAAGCTATTTTGAGTCAATTTTTTTGTTTGCACCAAAATGTCTGACAGAAAACCCACAAAGCACAATGACTGGAGAGAGAGACAGAGAACATCTGACCCCCCCAAACTGGGAAAAGCTACAAAGGATGCATTTTTCACATCTTCCCCAAGCAAAGTACAATGACCTCCACATCCCAGAATTTCACTAACAATAAACAAGAACTTAAAATAAAATCGAACTCAGTGATAATGATTTCATTATTCACCATCAGGACCAAAATGGAACTCAGTGACTTCTTCAGCTGGCAGTCCCCATTGGCACAGCCCGGATGCACAACCCACACCCGCAACCTGCCCTGGTAAGTCACCAGCTTCGAAAGGACAATGACAGCCCCTATCCGACACGGTCTCCACCAAGCACTGGTTTCCTTCAGAGCAGCACTTGGCCTTCCTCCCGAAGCTATTCTGCTCCCATAGATGGCCCTCCCTTTAGCCCATAATTCAGAACTGCGGGCAGGGCAAGGTAGGGTAGTACCTGAGTCAGTGGGGTGGCCATAATGAAAATGCCATCAGCTAGGCAGTTCCTAAACAACAGAACCTGTCATCACATCATCACAGTTCTGGAGGCTGCCAGTCTAGATCAAGGTCCAGGCAGAGCCAGTGTCTGACGAGGGCTGCGTCCCGGTTCACGGAGGTGTCTTCTCCCCATGTCCTCCCCTAGCTGGAGGGGCGAGGGAGCTCTTGGGCGCGTCACTCCTCCCATCCACGAAGCCCCACGTGACCTAATCACCTCCAATAGCCCCATCTTCTAACACCACCACCTTGGGGTTAGGTTTCAACACCCGAGTTTGGGGAGTCACAAACGTTCGCTCTCTTGCAGCGGGTGGGGAGATAAAACCTTAAGGAAGAGTTGCCCCCCCATCTGCTACGTGGATCCTTCTCACCAGGGAGGAGAGGCAGCAACGGCGATGACCTAAATGGTCCCCTGAGTCTCCTGATACAGGACGGTGAGGACCCCACAGGGCTGGTAAAGCACAGATGCTGCAGCCTGGGGCCTGGGATCAACTCCAGTCCCTATGCCAGCATCTTCCTCTGTCTCCCCGGGTCTCCGTTTCCCCAGCAACGAAAGGGAAATGGACCGCCTCGTGGGACGCACTTGCTGCAGCTCCTCAGAGTCTGTGCACCTGCTGCCAGCAGTCCACGTCAGCTCAGCAAAGGCTCCAACTCCTCCCCAAACCTCTGGGGTCCCACATGGTGAGGACACCCCTCACCTTCAACAGCCTCTACCCCCCCCACAGTGAGGGCACCCCTCACCTTCAACAGCCTCTCCCCCCCCACACAGTGAGGACACCCCTCACCTTCAACAGCCTCTCCCCGCCACACACAGTGAGGACACCCCTCACCTTCAACAGCCTCTCCTCCCCCACACATAC
>NW_012110918.1:19111159-19115078 GCF_000951035.1 Colobus angolensis palliatus
ACCCAGGCTGGAGTGCAATGGTGTGATCTCAACTCACTGCAACCTCCACCTCCTGGATTCAAGTGATTCTCCTGCCTCAGCCTCCCCAGTAGTTGGGATTACAAGTGCCGCCATCGCGCCCAGATAATTTTTTATTTTAGTACAGATGAGATTTCACCATATTGGTCAGGCTGGTCTCGAACTCCTGACCTCAGGTGATCCACCTGCCTCAGCCTCCCAAAGTACTGGGAATACAGACATGAGCCACCACGCCCTACTAGTTTAATTTAAACAACTAATGTTCAAGCTATCTCTGGATTAGTATCTGAACTAAAAGCTGAATTTCCTCCAAGTCCCAGGTTCTCAGCCCATCATAAAAGCTAATTACAATGAGGTTCCCCACAGAAAAAGCTAAAACCAATTTCTCCCATCCCAACAGGGAAGAACGCATTCAAGCCAGGCTGCTTCAGGGAAGTGCCTGGAGCCTCCTGGGGCTGCCTGGCCCATCCTGCAGTGGCCAGCTCAGCCCACTCTGGCCTTTCCCTGATGCGTCCGCCTTGCCACAGGTCCGAGGCCCAGAGGCAGCCTGCGCTGTGGCTCTCCATCAGCCCTGACTCTGCGTCTCTGTCCCTGAGGACTCAGCCTCTCCCAGTGGGAACCCTGCCTTCCTGTGTCCACCTTCCAGTCCTCGTCCACCACCCGTCTCCAGGGCCAGCACCCAAGCATTTGGCGTTTCCAGGCACAGGTGGCCTGGCCCTACAGAGAGCCCGCATCCTCTTTGCGCAGGCCCCTGATTTGGGGCCCTCTGACCCCAGATGAGGGCGTCAGCGATGCTGTGGTGCTGCACCTGCCCAACCCCTGCACCTGACCCAGGGCCTCTTCTCCATCCCTCAGCGATGGCTCAGAACGTCTGGACACTGAGCCCAGTAAGCAGTGACCAATCTAATTTCAAGTCTCTCTTTTTTCTCTAAAATCAATGCTGCTCCAAAGGCCGGGCACGGTGGCTCACGCCTGTAATCCCAGCACTTTGGGAGGCCGAGACGGGCGGATCACGAGGTCAGGAGATCGAGACCATCCTAGATAACACGGTGAAACCCTGTCTCTACTAAAAATACAAAAACTAGCCAGGCGAGGTGGCAGGCACCTGTAGTCCCAGCTACTCGGGAGGCTGAGGCAGGAGAACGGCGTAAACCCGGGAGGCGGAGCTTGCAGTGAGCTGAGATCCGGCCACTGCACTCCAGTCCAGGCGACACAGCGAGACTCCGTCTCAAAAAAATAAAATAAAATAAAATAAAATAAAATAATAAAATAAAATCAATGCTGTTCCAAAGATAAACCCTCTAACGCAGCCGTGTCTGCCTAGAGAAATCCTCAGACCATATCCTTCCATAGCTACGTTCAAATTCCATTTGTGAGAAGAATCTTCTTTTCATAAACCCATGGATCGAGCCATTTTGTTTTATTCTCTGCAGTGTTTCCTTTCACCTTATCTCCCATCTGTGTTTGCTGTTTTGTTATTCTCCGTTTCCCGTTCTCTGTGTTACCACACGTTTCGGTCCACGAGAAACTAACAAACATTTTTGACATCAGCAGTGTCAGCCTTAGGATAACACAATTCAAGCTCACTGCACTTAGCTGAGTAACTTCCCACGTACTCTGTCCATCAAAATATCATAAAGATACACAAAGCTTCTAGAACAAAGCCCGTCAGAATTTTCACTGAGTGAGTCAGAAAACAGGGACAAAAAGATAATTTTAACCTTCTAAAAAAAAAAAGAACAAAAAAAAGGAAAAGTTAAATGCCACACCATCCTCAACACTTGTAGCTGCATAAAGAGTAAATATTTTAGGAATCCGTTTTAAGTCATCTACCACCTGCTTAATTCTATTTTAGTGAGTGGCCTAACTCTGCCTTCACAGGAGAAGATCTGTTGATGGTGCAAATATTGATTCAATACAATGTAGAGACGTATTCATCTCTGAGCCCAGCTTTTGAGAAATCCGTCTTACATTGAGTTAGAACACCAAAAAGCCTGAAAGCAGACTGGCGGTCGCCGGGGCGGAGGGGAGGGGCGGGGTGAGTGGCCGCTGGATGGCACAGGGCTCCTGGAAGTGGCCGGTGCTGACGCTGGCCGTAGTGTGGTGGTGATTAAACGCCACTTTACACCTGCACTGTAAAATGCTCACATATGACTTTAAGTGTGTGGTTTTCATGAAAGCAGCTCCCTTTCTGCCCTTTTTTTTTTTTTTGAGACAGAGTCTCGCTCTGTCACCCAGGCTGGAGTGTAAGTGCAGTGGTTCAATCTCAGCTCACTGCAAGCTCCACCTTCCAGGTTCACGCCATTCTCCTGCCTCAGCCTCCCGAGTAGCAGGGACTACAGGTGCCCGCCACCACGCCCGGCTGATTTTTTATATTTTTAGTAGAGACAGGGTTTCACTGTGTTAGCCAGGATGGTCTCGATCTCATGATCCACCCGCCTCAGCCTCCCAAAGTGCTGGGATTACAGGCGTGAGGCACCATGCCCGGCCACTACAAGCCTTATTTATTTTAAATCACCTTTGTTTTAGGACACTAAACTCCCAAAACGTGAGGCCTGGGACCAGCATCAGGCTGGACAAGTGCTGCAGAGGCCATGTCAACCCCGCCCGGTCACTAAGCACCTGCAGGTCACCCTGCGCAGGGCAGGGGCCCGCCTCCCCCGAGCACAGGGCAGGGGCCACTTCCACTGAGCCGTCACCACCACAGGACACCTGGGAATACGAAGGAACGGGGCCCAGAAGCAGTGTCCTAAAGTGTGGCAGCTGCTGCCTGAGCAGGCCTGGGGGTGAACGCAGTTGTGGGAGGCTCACAAAGGGATGTCGTCTTGGGGAAGGGGGATCGAGGCAGCAGCCATGGTGGCTCTGGGAGGGACAGAGGGGCCAGATCCCAGAGCTGCCCGCTTGGCTCATTCTGAGCTGGCCCCTCACAACCCATCAGAGTGGTAGATTCCCTGAGGCTGGTCATGGGGCCGGACATATTGTGACCACAACTCCCAGGGCCTGAGAGAAGGGGGCAGCTGTCCTCGGGCTGGCCCATCCTGCTCAGACCGGAGGCCTGGCCGGGTTTGAGGGCTCAACTCAGGTGGGCCCAGGCTCTCAGGGTGGGGCGACTTCTCTCACAGAGGTCTCATGTGGCCCCGGACCCCACACTAGGGCCTGGGTCTCTCCCAGGTTCCCACACACCCAGGGGAGCGGCCACAGGATCCAGTCCTGCCCTGGCCTTGGGTCGCAGGCAGGAGACCCACCCTCCATGGCCACCACCTGCCAAACAGGGGTGTGGGCTCTGGGCAGGGCCACTCAGCGGACGGGACGGCAGTTCCCCCACATGTGTGAGCTTCTTACCTCAAAGGCCTGGCTGGAGGCTAGAGAGGGAGGGTTCCAGGAGGCCACCCCACCCAAGGCTGCCTGACACTCATTGCTTCTGAAGTTAAAAAACATAGTGCATACGAAAAAGTTTATTTAAAATCACATCATTCATGCTCGGCACTAAATATTTACCACCACAATCTCATCTCCGATGGACAACCACTGTTAATATTTCTGTGTAGTTCATTTCACTGTTTACATAGATATGGTTTTCTTTCTACATAGTAGTAATACTATGATATATGTAATTTTAACATTTTTCGTATGAAATCTTGATACAAATGTTTTAATTCTAAAATATAATTCTGGGTTGGGCATGGTGGCTCACGCCTTTCATCCCAGCACTTTGGAAGGTGAGGCAGGTAGATCACCTGACGTCAGGAGTTCGAGACCACACTGGCCAACATGGTGAAACCCCACCCATCTCTACTAAAAATACAAAAATTAGCCGGGTGTGGTGGCACATGCCTGTAGTCCCAGCTACTTGGGAGGCTGAGGCAGGAGAATCACTTGAACCCGGGAGGTGGAGGTTGCA
>NW_012110918.1:19115877-19123328 GCF_000951035.1 Colobus angolensis palliatus
TAGGTAAGCCGTAAATGAGCTCCCCTAACCCCAACTCCTTAGTGAAGATTTGGCTAAAAATCAATCTATATAAGTGGCTGTCCTAGGGAACATAATTCACCTACGGCAGGAAATACTACATTTTCAGACAAAAAGGCAAACAAGAGCAGTACCTCTGAACAGTCAGAAGCAGCCACGTGGGAGAAGGTCCCTAGGACAGGAAGCAGTAGTTAACCAGTGCAGGTGGACACTGCGTAGGGAAAAAGCCCCCCTGCTTGGATGAGCAGAGCCTCCCCCAGTGACCCAGGCCCTGAGTGCGAGACAAGCAACCCTAGGGCAAAGCATCTCAAGGCTCTGTGTGGAGGCTTTGGAGCCACCAGAACTGAGTTCAGATGGAGGATTTCTCTAGTACCGTGATTTCAATCATTAAAAGAACTTACTATACAATAAGTTAAAAGTAAAAATGTAAAGTAAAAGAGATGAATTCGTCAACAAAAAATATACCAAATTCAGCAATCTATTATCCTAGGAATGCAAGGTTGGTTCAACATTTGAAAATCTATCAGTGCAATTTATCACGTCAATAAACCAAAAAAGAAAAACCCATATGATCTCAGTGAGGCAGCATTTGACAAAATCCAATGCCTGCTCACAACAAAAGCTCTCAGTAAACTAGGCATAGAAAGGAACTCCCTTAACCTGATAAAGTACATCTAAAAAAAGGACCTCAATGCTAACATTTTACTTAATGGTAAAAAACAGAATGCTTTCCCCATGAAAACGAGAAAATATTTTCCCCATGAAAATATGCACTCTTACCACTCCTATTCAATATCATTTTGGAAGTTCTAACCAGTGCAATAAGGCAACAAAAAGAAAGAAAAGGTATGCAGATTAAAACCATCTCGATTACCAGATGACATTACTATACACACACACACATCCACGCATGCACACAGGCAGCACACACGCACACACATACACCTCTCCAAAAACCAATAAGAAAGCTATTAGAACTAATAAGTGAATTTAGTAGGATCACAATATACAAGGGCAATATGGAAAAAAAAGTTGTATTTTTAAATACTAGCAGTAAACAATCAGAAATTGAAATTAAACAGCACTAGGTACAATAGCCCCCAAACCATGAAATACTTGAGTATAAATCTTAAAAAATGTGCAAGATCTATATAGTAAAAGCTACAAACCACTAATAAAAGAAATCAAAGAAGACCTAAATAAATGGAAAGACATACCATGTTCGTGACTGACAGCCTCAGTATTGTTGAGATGACAAGTCTCCCCAGTGGATCTATAGTTTTAGTCCCAATCAAAAATCCTAGCAGGACTTTTTTGGGTAGAAATCAACAAAGCCAACATTTAAAAGGAAAGTCAAAAGAGCAAAGTTGGAAAACTCAGACGTCCTCAATCTCAAGACTTACTATATATTTAATTGACACAGTATGGGCTGGTATAAAAAATACATGAATAGAAAAATGGAACAGAATTGAGTCTAAAAATAGGCCTACACAAAAATGGCCAATTGATGTTTGACCAAAGTGCAAACGCCATACAACAAAGAATAGTCTTTTCAACAAACGCTGCTGGAACAATTAGACATGCCTATGCAAAAGTAACGAATCTCAATCTACACCTCACACTATATTAAAAACGTGAACCCGGCTGGGTGCGGTGGTTCACGCCTTTAATCCCAGCACTTTGGGAGGCCGAGGTGGGCAGATCGTGAGGTCAGGAGATCGAGACCATCCTGGCTAACAAGGTGAAACCCCATCTCTACTAAAAATACAAAAAATTAGCCAGACGTGGTGGCACGTGCCTGTAATCCCAGCTATTCGGGAGGCCAAGGAGGGAGGATTGCCTGAGGTCAGGAGTTCAAGACCAGCCTGACCGACATGGTGAAAGCCCATCTCTACTAAAAATACAAAAAATCAGCTGGACATGGTGGCACGTGCCTGTAGTCCCAGCTACTCGGGAGGCTGAGGCAAGAGAATCGCTTGAATCCAGGAGGTGGAGCTCGCGGTGAGCCGAGATCGCACCACTGTACTCCAGCCTGGGCGACAGAGTGAGACTCCATCTCAAAAAACAAAAACAAAAAAAGAACCCAAAATGGACGATAGTCATAAATGTAAAATCGAAAATTATAAAATTTCTAGAAGAAAATCTTTGTGACTTTGGGTTAGGCAAAGATTTCTTAGACATGACATTAAAAGGATCATCTACAAAAGAAAAAAATTGATCAACTGGATTTCTTCCAAAGTAAAAACTGTTATTCTTTAAAAGATACTAAATAAAATGGAAAGAAAAGGCACAGACTGGGTGAAAAGACTTGAAAACACATTTCTGGGTAAAGGGCTTATATCCAGAACATATTTAAACATTCTCAAAATTCAATAAAAAGAAAATAAACAATTCAGGTTTTTCAAAGTAAACAAAAGAGGCCAGACATGGTGGCTCACACCTGTCATCCCACCACTTCAGGAGGCCGAGGTAGGAGGATCTCTTGAGGATCTCTCAAGGCCAGTCTGGACAATATAGTGAGACCCCCATCTCTACAAAACTTTTTTTTTTTTTATTAGCCAGGCCTGGTGGTGTGCACTTGGAGTCCAGCTACTGGGGGAAACAGGTGGGAGGTTCACTTGAGCCCAGTCGGTGGAGGTTGCAGTGAGTTATGTTTACACCACTGCACTCCAGCCAGGGCAACAGAGCAAGACCCTGTTTCCAAAAAAAAGAAAAAGAAAAAGGAAAAAAAAAAAGAAAAACTGGGCAAAAGACACTTCACCAAAGAGAATACGAGGATGGTATATGAGCACGGGAAATTCAAATTAAAATGTCAAAGAGATACTGGCTGGGCGCGGTGGCTCACGCCTGTAATCCCAGCACTTTGGGAGGTTGAGGCGGGAGGATCACCTGAGGTCAGGAGTTCGAGACCAGTCTGGCCAACGTGGTGAAGCCCCGTTTCTACTAAAAATACAAAAATTAGCCGGGTGTGGTGGTGCCTGCCTGTAATCCCAGTTACTCAGGGGGCTGAGGCAGGAGAATCGCTTGAACCCGGGAGGCGGAGGTTGCAGTGAGCTGAGATCGTGCCACTGCACTCCAGCCTGGGTGAGAGAGTGAGACTCTGTCTTGAAAAAAAAAAAAATTACAGTGAGTTATCGCTGCACACCTATGAGTGGCTAACATTTAAAAAAACAAAACCAAAGAACGCTGATAATGGAAACACTCACTGCTGACAGGGATGCAGACGGTGTGGTCAGTGTGGAAAACGGTTTGGCAGTTTCTTATAAAGTTAATCATTCATTTATCATACGACCCAGCAACTCCACCCCTGGATATTTACCCAAGTGAAACAAACACAAGTTCGCACAAAAACGAGGATGTCGACGTGTGCGGTGGCCCTCCCCGTAGACCGCCAAAAGCTGGAAATCACCCAGACCCTCCTCAGAGGGCGGGTGGGTGACGGACCGTGGTTCATCTCTGCTGTCCCACGATCAAAAGCAATGAGCTCTTGGTGCACCTGCCAAGTCAGACGGCCTCAGAGGCTCCGGGCCGCCAAGTGACCGGAGCCAGGCTCACAGGCCTCAGGGATGCGGGCACACAGGAGGTTGAGAGGCCGGGGTTGGGGAGGGGCCGCCTGCACAGAGGCTGTGGAAACTTCTGCATGGTGGAGATGTTCCCCGTCTTGACTGTGATGGTGGTCACACAACTGTAAGTCTTTGTCAAAACTCAAGAAGGGGCCAGGCACGGTGGCTCACGCCTGTAATCCCAGAACTCTGAGAGGTCGAGATGGGCGGATCACCTGAGGTCCGGAGTTCGAGACCAGCCTGGCCAATATGGAAAAACTCCATCTCTACTGAAAATAGAAAAGTTACCCAGGTGTGGAGGCAGGCGCCTATAATCCCAGCTACTCAGGAGGCTGAGGCAGGAGAATCACTTGAACCCAGAGGCAGGGGCTGCAGTGAGCCGAGATTGTGCTGTTGCACACCAGCCTGGGTGACAAGAGTAAAACTCCGTCTCAAAAGAGGAAAAACAAAACAAAACAAAACAAAACAAAAAACTCAAGAAAGGAGAAATGTTACTGTAAGTAAACTGTATCTCAATAAAATCAGAGAGGAAGCGGGAGAGGAAAGGAATGGGGAGGGGGAGGGGGGAGGGGGAAGTGAGGACAGAAGCCAAGAGGAGAATGGGGAGGGAGGGGGAGAAACACGTGGAAAGAGACGGCGCACAGTGGTTCTCAAATGTGGCCGTGCACTTACATGCAGATTCCTGAGCCCCCCTCGGAGTCACCAAGTCCTCCACCGCACACAGGGGCGAAGCTTCGGTGCCCCAACCCCAAGCATGGACGACCAGCAGAATGAGCTGTGTGGCCCGCAGGGTCCCACGGAGACAGCCCAGCAGTGAAACGCTCAGATGGGGTGGGCCCCAGGCACCCGGCCTGCCTCCGGGGCAGGTCCTAGGCGGCCCTCCAGGGCCCCAAGCCAACAGCAGCCAACAGGGCCAGGGGCTCCAGTGCTGAAGCTCCAAGAAGAGGGAATCCACAGGGTCCCTGGGTGCCTTCATGAGAAGGAAACTGTCCTCTCAGGGTTCACCATCTACACTGGGTTGGATTGTCCCCCAAAGGTTCACGTTCACCCAGAACTTCAGAATGTGACCTGATTTGGAAACAGGATCTTTTTTCTGTTTTTCTTTCTTTTTGAGACGGAGTCTCGCCCTGTTGCCTAGGCTGAAGTGCAGTGGCGTGATCTCAGCTCACTGTAACCTCCGCCTCCTGGATTCAAACGACTCTCCTGCCTCAGCCTCCCAAGTAGCTGGGACTACAGGTGCCCACCACCACACCCAGCTAATGTTTGTATTTTTAGTAGAGATGGGGTTTCGCCATGTTGGCCAGGCTGGTCTCGAACCACTGACCTCATGATCTGCCCGCCTCAGCCTCCCAAAGTGCTGGGGTTACAGGCGTGAGCCACCGTGCCCGGCCAAGGGTGTTTTCAGATGTACTCAAGGTAAGATGAGGTTGTACCGAGTTAGGTGGGCCCTAAATCCAACGGCTGGTGTTCTTAAAAGCACAGAGAGATTTGGGGACACAGACACCCAGGGGAGAAGGCTGTGTGACGACAGACAGCAGGGACTGGAACGGTGCTGCCACTGGCCACAGAACGCCGAGGGCTGCTGGCAGCACCCCAGAAGTCGGGGCAGTCAGGAAGGATCCCCGCTTAGAGCCTGCGGAGGGAGCGTGGCCTGGGCAACACCCTCATTCTGGGCTTCCGGTCTCTCAAACTGTGAGAGAATAAATCTCTGCTTCGATGTGTCCAAACGCCCTTCACTCACCAGCTCTGCAGCCCTCTACCTCCCTCCACGCCCCTCCCGTCCAAGCACCCCTTCACCCACCAGCTCTGCAGCCCTCCACCTCCCTCCACGCCCCTCCAGTCCAGGGCTGGGGAAGGGTGCCCAGAGGTCAAGGGCATCGAAGACCCTCCCGTCCAGTGCCAGGGGAAGGGTGCCCAGAGGTCAGGGGTATCGAAGACCTTCCCGTCCAGTGCCGGGGGAAGGGTGGAAGACTCTTGTTTGTGGGCCCCTCCCACACCCCCGATGATGCCCAGGTCTGATGACGCTGGCCTCTGTGTCTCTCCAGTGTCAAACCAACACGACATGATTTGAACCTGCGAGTGCACCACAGTGTTCCCTCCTCAAACACACACGGCATTCTGAGCTGGAAGAAACAGACTTTAGTTCCAGATGGATTTTATTAATCTAAGAGAAAATGTCATACTCTTCATACTTATCTATTTACTTTTTTCTACTAAGATAATAACTTCTGGCCTTATGTATTAGGGTCACTAGAGTTTAATATGTATATTTATGCCTGTGTAAACTCGTTTTTGCTTTTATTTTTAGTCAAACAAAATGCCAGTTCTATCACGAGTCACAAATATAAATAACACAGCAGTTGATTCAAATTCATGAGCAAACTTCACTTGGGGGAGGGTAATTAATTATTAGCTGCAAGAGGTTGGGATACGCAACCCACGTAAAGTAAAAACATCCTGAGGTTCATTCGTAGCTGAGAAAACCCCAAGATCTGTTACAATGGCCTCGTTGTTCTCCACTGCCAGCCTTCTGGGGCTCTCTCCCCAGGACATGGCCGCCAGCTTCTGTGAGAGGTGCTGGCATCCTCGGAGAGACTGAGAAGCCAAGTACAGGGTCCCCGGATAACCAGCCCTCCTGACTGGCTGCTGACCACACAGGGCAGGTGCCTTCAAGACTTTACGTCCCCAGCCAGGCACGGTGGCTCACACCTGTAAACTCAACACTTTGGGAGGCCGAGGCAGGAGGATCGCTTGAGCCCAGAAATTCAAGACAAGCCTGGGTGGCATAGCAAGACCCTCTCTTTACTAAAAATACAATAATTAGCCGGGCATGGTGGCATGCACCTACAGTCCCAGCCAACCGGGGGGCTGAGGTGAGAGGACTGCTTGAGCCCAGGAGGTCAAAGCTCCATTAAGCTGTGATCACACCACTGCACTCCAGCCCGAGCAATAAGCCAGACCCGGTTTCAAAACTGACTTTACCTCCCTGAAAGTTTTCGTTCCATGGTGCTGAGCTTCCATCAGTCCATCCTTCTCTCTGCCAGCTAGGGCCCAAGACACATTAAGTCACCATCACGCCCAGCTAATTTTTAAACTGTCTGTAGAGACGAGGTTTCCCTATGTTTCCCAGGCTGTTCTGAACTCCTGAGCTCAAGTGATCCCAAAGTGCTGGGATTACAGGTGTGAGCCACCATGCCTGGCCCTCGTGACCACTTTTAAAAATTGTTTTGGGCCAGGTGCGGTAGCTCATGCCTGTAATCCCAGCACTTTGGGAGAGCAAGGCGGGTAGATCACCAGGTCAGGAGTTTGAAACCAGCCTTCACCAACATGGCGAAACCTCGTCTCTATTAAAAATAGCAAAAAATTAGCTGGGGTGTGGTGGCAGGCACCTGTAATCCCAGCTACTCAGGAGGCTGAGGCAGGAGAATTGCTTGAACCTGGGAGGCGGAGGGTGCAGTGAACCGAGATCATGCCACAGCACTCCAGACTGGGTGACAAAGCGAGACTCCGTCTCAAAAACAAATAAATAAATAGTTTTGTTTGGGCCAGGCATGGTGGCTCACGCCTGTAATCCCAGCACTTTGGGAGGCTGAGGCAGGTGGATCACCTGAGGTCAGGAGTTCAAGACGAACCCGGCCAACATAGTGAAACCCCCGTCTCTACTAAAAATAGAAAAATTAGCCGGGCATAGTGGTGCATGCCTGTAATCCTAGCTACTCTGGACACTGAGACAAGAAAATTGCTTGAACCCAGGAGGCAGAGGTTGCAGTGAGCCAAGATCACACCACTGCACTCCAGCCTGAGCAACAGAGTAAGACTCTGTCTCAGAAAAATTAAAAAATTGTTTTGTTTGATAAAGTCTAGATCTCT
>NW_012110918.1:19124028-19125234 GCF_000951035.1 Colobus angolensis palliatus
TTGCAGTGAGCCAAGATCACGCCACTGCACTCCAGCCTGGGTGACAGGGCGAGACTCCATCTCAAAAAAAAAAGAAAAGAAAGGTTAAAAACATCTCTGAATGCGAACAGTACCCACAGCAAACACACACCAGCTGACTTCGCTGTTGCCTCTGACGCCCCTTGCCCCTCTCTTCACTCCAAATGCACCCAGTGCAGAGCAGCCTGCACTCCTGGGGCAGGAGGAGCAGTGAGCAGGTGTGGCTGGCAGGATGAGGCAGGACTGCAGGTCTGCCTGCTCCAGCTGCGTCCACTCTGCACCGCAGCGGTGCCTGGTGCCAAGCTGCTGGACAGCCGGGTGACAGACTCAGGGGCAATGGGTGGGCCTCCAGCCCCCCAGAGCTGACCCTCCCTCTGCCTGGAGAAACCTGGCTGGACTGTTGTGAGCCTCTCCCAGCCTGTCACTGGAAATCAGGTTCACCTGGGGCTGGGGTTCCAGAAGTAACGGGTCAAGCTAAAGGATGGTCATCAGGGCGGGGAGAGGACCCCGCAGGACACAGGTGAGGTGGGGCTGAATTGAGGGTTTCTAATGGGAAAACTTGATACAAATGCAACGGTGTTATTTTCAAATGCACATAAACATTTATGACACAATTTTTAAAATGCAACGTATTTTAAAAATTAATTTGCTCACAAGTGGTACCGCAGGAGTTAAAGAAATAGAAAACTGGCCAGGAGCGGTGGCTCACGCCTGTAATCCCAGCACTTCGGGAGGCCAAGGCAGGTGGATCACAAGGTGAGGAGTTCAAGACCAGCCTGGTCAAGATGGTGACACCCCATCTCTACTAAAAATACAAAAAATTAGCCAGACATGGTGGCGGGCGCCTGTAATCCCAGCTACTCAGGAGGCTGAGGCAGAGAAGTGCTTGAACCCAGGTGGCAGAGGTTGCAGTGAACCAAGATCGTGCCACTGCACTCCAGCCTGGGCGACAGAGCAAAACTCCATCTCAAAAAAAAAAAAAAAAAAAACCAGAAAACCATCTCCTCCTTAAAGATTCTTAAAGGTTGCACCATAAAGAAGCAGGATAAAATATGATTTGACTTTCAGTTCAAACTTGAAAGTGATGACTGGCCAGGCGCGGTGGCTCACGCCTGTAATCCCAGCACTTTGGGAGGCCGAGACGGGCGGATCATGAGGTGAGGAGATCGAGACCATCCTGGCTAACAC
>NW_012110918.1:19125860-19129116 GCF_000951035.1 Colobus angolensis palliatus
GTGCACGCGTGTCCCGGGGGAGCATGGAGTGTGCATGTGTGTCCGGGGGGAAGATCTGCAGAATTGGAGGGAGCACGGACTGTGCACGCGTGTCCCAGGGGAACATCTGTCCAAGGCAAAGAGGAAGGAGCAAACCCCAGCAACTGGGTCACGCAGTAGCGGAGTTCTGAGGCTCCTCTCCAGGAAGAAAAGCTCCCTCTGTGGAGGGTTTTCCCCACATTAAACATTGGAAACGGGAGGGCCAGACCCTGCACCTGCACCCCCGTCCGTCCATGCACCGTGTAGTCTTGAGGGGGTAGCTCAGCCTCTCTGGGCCTCACAATACAACCTCTCTCGAGCTGATTCCCCCTCAGTAAGTGAGGGTCATTATCATCAGCTCTTAGCAAAAATGAAACAAAGAAAGAACAATGGGATTTTCACACTGGGAAAAGGATGCTGAAGAAACAGCCAGGAGAAAGGATTGGAGAAGACGGTGAGACCCTCATGCTGGGGAAAAGGGTGGGAGGCAAGAGGTGGTGGCATCTGGTGTAGTTAATCCACCTCCCTCCCTGTCACTAATAAACAGGCGCGGTGCCTCACGCCCGTAATCCCAGCTGCTCGGGAGGCCAAGAAGGGAGGATTACCTGAGGTCAGGAGTTCGAGACCAGCCTGACCGACACGGTGAAACTCCATCTCAACTAAAAATACAGAAATTAGCCGGGCCTGGTGGCATGCGCCTGTAATCCCAGCTACTCAGGAGGCTGAGGCAGGAGAATCACAGGAACCCAGGAGACAGACGTTGCAGTGAGCCGATGTCACACCATTGCACTCCAGCCTGGGCGACAGAGAGAGACTCTGTCTAAAAAAATTTTTTAAAAATGTGCAAAAGGCAGAAAACTCAGCACTCAGAGAAGGGTCACAATTTGGTGTTAGAAACACCAGCTGGGGTGGTGGAAAGACAGGGCCCTGCTGTGCCCCGACAGTATCCTGGGCCAGCCTGGTGCCTTTTCCCTTCCACCCTTGCCTGGAGAGAAATGGAACTTCCAAGGAGAAAGAGCCTGAACCGGGGACCCAGCTGCCAGACAGAAACGGGGCCAGGCCACCGGGAACCAGGGGGACCCGTGTGTGTGGTGTGTGCTGCAGAAGAGAAGACACTTCCCTGGGTAACAGGCAGAGCAGGGGGGTCCGCACAGTCTGTGGACTCAGGTTGCCAACAGCGTCCAGGATCCAAGAACTCCGCTCTCCAACTACAGACCAAGAGGAAGACAAAGGCCCAGGAGGGAGAATCCAGGCCTCGCTGACTGTATCAGAGCCAAGGGGACACCTGGGCACAGTTGCCTGGGCAAGGACAAGATGCATCTGACCGCCCCGGACAGCACAGGGCACGTCCACCCACAGAAGACAAGAGTCTGACCCGGGGCACACACACGAGAGACAGGCAGGCCAACGGTGCAGACCCAGACCCACAAGCAGGCTCCAGGCTGGGATAACGGTGGCCGTGCAATGCGGGGGGCCAGGGTGAGGGGCAGGCATCCAACTGAAAACAATGCATCTTGATCCCTGCCTCAGGCCTCACCCCAGCTGGAGGCAGCCTTTCATGTCAAAGGTAAAACCATGCTTGTAGAGCACATTTTTGTTATCTGGGAGCAGCAAAAGTTTGTTAAACAGGACCCAAAGTCCTAACCACAAAACACTGATAATTTAGATTATGTTAAAATTAAGAGCTTCTGTTCATCCAAAGATACTATTGAAGGAGTGGAAAGGTAACGTGCAGATGAAAGTGGATATCCAGGACCACACAGGCAACAAAGGACTCACAGCCAGAATCTATATTTTAAACACTCCTAGCAATCATTGAAAGAAATTCAGCCAAAATGAAAAAACAGACATAAGACATGGGCATTTTTCTTCTTTTTCTTTTCTTTTTTTTTTTTGAGATGAAATCTCGCTCTGTCGACCAGGCTGGAGTGCAGTGGCACAATCTCAGCTCACTGCAAGCTCTGCCTCCTGGGTTCCCGCCATTCTCCCGCCTCAGCCTCCTGAGTAGCTGGGACTACAGGTGCCCACCACCACGTCCGGCTAATTTTTTGTATTTTTAGTACAGACAGGGTTTCACCGTGTTAGCCAGGATGGTCTCCATCTCCTGACCTCGTGATCCATCCACCTTGGCCTCCCAAAGTGCTGGGATTACAGGCATGAGCCACTGCGCCCAGCCTTTTTCTTTTTTTTTAGTTTTTGGAGACGGAGTCTCACTCTGTCACCCAAGCTGGTATGCAGTGGTGCGATTGCAGCTCACTGCAACCTCTGCCTCCCGAGTATAAGCGCTTCTCCTGCCTCAGCCTCCCACGTAGCTGGGACCACAGGCACACGCCCGGCTAATATTTTTTTGTATTTTTAGTAGAGACAGGGTTTCACCATGTTGGCCAGGCTGGTCTCAAACTCCTGACCTCTGGTGATCCACCCGCCTCGGCCTCCCAAAGTGCTGGAATTACAGGTGTGAGTCACCGCACCCGGCCAACTCGGGCATTTTTCAAAAGAGGAAATTCGCATAAACGTATGAAAAGGTGCTCAATTAGTTATCAGAGAAATGCAAAGGCAAACTGCACACCACCCAGAAAGACAGAGACGCCCCGTGCTGGGAGGGAAGGTGACGCACCCGGGGCCTCCGGCTTTGCTGGTGGGAGCACCAAGTGAAAAATGCTTTGGGAGAATCTACTACAGGGAAACCTATGTAGACATTTGCATGCCTGATACCCAGAGATTCACATGCACAGGTAACTTTCAACAGAAATGCAAAGGATATGTACCAGTAATGTTCGCAGCAGAGCAAGCCGTACTAGTCAGAAACCAGAAACCACCCAAATGCCCGTCA
The DNA here is from genome assembly GCF_000951035.1 of Colobus angolensis palliatus. Classification (NCBI taxonomy): domain Eukaryota; kingdom Metazoa; phylum Chordata; class Mammalia; order Primates; family Cercopithecidae; genus Colobus; species Colobus angolensis. The sequence goes on from NW_012110918.1 coordinate 19,128,712, forward strand.
CCCGCAGGATGGAGAAATAAATCATGGTAGAGTCACGAAAGGGAAGTCACACGCCACGAGAATTAACACCCCACAGCCTCACGCAACACGGGAGAGTCTCATTCACACAATGGGGGCCAGAGACACAGTCACAGAAGTGCACACAGGGCGAGGCGCGGTGGCCCACGCCTGTAATTCCAGCACTTTGGGAGGCCAAGGCAGGCGGACTACTTGGTGTCAGGAGTTCCAGACCATTCTGGCTAACAAAGTGAAACCCTATCTCTACTAAAAATAAAAAATTAGCCAGACATGGTGGCATACACCTGTAGTCCCAGCTATTCGGGAGGCTGAGACAGGAGAATCGCTTGAACCTGGGAGGCAGAGGTTGCAGTGAGCTGAGACCGCACCACTGTACTCCAGCCTGGG
>NW_012110918.1:19129719-19130014 GCF_000951035.1 Colobus angolensis palliatus
GAGGTTGCAGTGAGCTGAGACCGCACCACTGTACTCCAGCCTGGGAACAGATTGAGACTCCGTCCAAAAAATATATATATATATAATACATATATACACACACACACCCCTGGAAACTCAAAGAGTACATGCATACTAGAAGTTTAACACAAAACATTCAACTCTGAGACACGGTCTGGTTAAGCAGAGGAACTGAGACAAAAAGAAAGAATTCCTCAGAAATTCACGAAGGGAAGGACAATCCTCCACATGGGGAAAAATCAGCCGACCTCGGGCTTCACCACAACCCATGCGA
>NW_012110918.1:19131762-19133499 GCF_000951035.1 Colobus angolensis palliatus
CTGGGATTACAGGCATGTGACACCACGCTCAGCTAATTTTGTATTTTTAGTAGAGACGGGAGTTTCTCCATGTTGGTCAGGCTGGTCTTGAACTCCTAACCTCAGGTGATCCACTCGCCTTGGCCTCCCAAAGTGCTGGGATTACAGGTGTGAGCCACCCTACCAAACACGGTGAGAGGTGTATTTTTAGCCTAAACCATCTCTCCCTGTCAAGGGAAAGCATTTAGAAGAAAACATTGGTCCATTGTTTTGGGTGGTCCTCAGTTCAGCATGTAGCAACCAAAAGTCATGCAGCAGAAGCATCCCCCAGCCTCTGTTCAAACCTAACAGAAGGAAGTTTCACAAACATTCTGTGCGTGGCTATTTTCACACACACCCCATGGCACTCACCTTCAATCAAATTCAACACTGTCAACCGTCTGCTCCCCCAAAACACGCACAGCTCTTAAAGGGCCACATTTGTCTGGGCGTACAGGTCGTTGGGTGCTTTATTCCTCTAGCTCTGGTAGGGTTCATCCCTCACTGAGCCCAGACCCCGAGGGCACCGTGCGGACAAAGCCTTATCCTCCAGGCGCTCAATCTCCAGGGCAGCGCGGGCCCTCGGACTTTGCCACAGCGACATCCGAACTATCTAGAAATGTGACTAATGGAAGCTTTTTGTTTTGTTTCCTTCTAGTTACACTTCCACAGCCACACGTGGCTCATGGCATCTGACTGGTCACCACGGTCCTAGAGACTGGCCGCCGAGCGGGGAGTGGGGTGGGGACAGGTAAAGACGCAGACCCCCCTCCTGCCCCACGGAGCACACTCTGCACCCACCAGCTGCCAGAGACTCCCCGGAGTGCTGCAGTTTAAGGAAGCCTCCGGGTGCTGGTCGTGAGCCAAGCCCATCTCAGCTGCTCCCTCAAACTCTGTGCCCCCTCCTCACCCCCTTCCCTAAGCTGAGGTGTGGCCGGGTACCTGAGTCTCACCCCACGCTCCACAGTCTCAGGCCACCCCCTCCAGCCGTGCCACGCTCCCCTCCCTTGGTCCTCATGCAGCCTGCCTGGAGCTGCCCGTAGGGCATGGCCTGCACCTTCTACTCTGCAGCCTCAGATCCCGCTTCCTCCCACCCGCTCTGGCCAAGTTCGTCTCTGGCAGGACCCTCCCCAGGCCCCAGAGCTGACAGGGCCTTCCCACCAAGACTCCATCTCCACGCCGCGGCTCCCCTCCTCCGCCCAGGACCCAGAGCGGGGTCTCTGTTGGAAGTGTGGGTTCAGCCCCGAGGCGCGGCAGGAAGGTGGGCACAGGCGGGGCTCCTTCCCCAGCCTCAGGGTCGGCCTCGTCCGCGCGGTTCCAGGGAGGCGGGTGGGTGAAGGCCCCGCCTGCTCCTCACTCCCGGCCGAGGTGTCCGCCTCTGCGCATTCCCCCTCCTCCTGGGTTCCTGCCCGCGCCTTTCTTTCCCCGGAGCCGTCCACCCCCTCGCCGGGCGCCGGCTTTCAAGCCTCAAACTTCGGGCATCCCCGGGCTGCCTGCCTGGGAGCTCTGGGCGCTGCGGCCTCCCCTCTCCCTAGAACCCCCCCTCCGGCCGCTGTCGTGGGGGGTCCCCTCTTCCGCACGCGAGTCACCTGCGCTCCTTCCTCTCCCCCGGACACGCGGGACCCCTGGCCTCGGGACTGGACCCTGGTCTCCCCTCCCCTCCGACCCACGCGCAGACCCAGCACCTGGGAGCCTGCTCGCCGCGGTCCGCCCCAGGCG
>NW_012110918.1:19134429-19140763 GCF_000951035.1 Colobus angolensis palliatus
CCGCCCGGCGCTGACAGCGCGCAGCCCCGCCCGGCCCCGCCATTGGTGGACCGCAGTTGCTAGGGCGGCTGCGCACTTTCATTGGTGTGGTTGTCCGTCCATCTTACTCTCGTCACCGCCTCCGGGCTGAAGCCCAACCGCCCCTCCTGGAAGGACGCTGTCGCCGCAGCCAATGGAGGCCCGGAGACGGAGCGGGGGCGGAGCCAGAACAAGCAGGAGGCGGGGACTTTGCTCCCGCAGCCAATGGCGGGGCGGGGCGGGGGCGAGTAGGGGGTGGGGCCGAGTGTTTACACTCTCGCGTGCGCCCGTCAGCGCCGCGAACTCGCTCCCACGGGCTTCGAGTCTGCACACCCCGAGTCGGGCGGGGCGTGGGGCGGTGCAGGGTCCCGGCATGGGGCCTCCCCACCTGCCCACCAGGGAGACCCTCCGGTGCCGGGCCGGGTGGGGCTTAGGGGGTTGGTCCAGTTCGCGGACGCGGCTGGAAGGCCCCCGCAGGCCGCCTCGCCGCAGGAGTCCCTGTCGCCGTAGAATCCAGGCTCGCGGTCTCTCCCCACGGTTCATCCAGGGCCTCGTCCTTGCCGCATTTACCCGGCGTGCCTGAATGCCTGTGTGTGCATATGCGCCTGTGTCCGTATGCATGTGTTCGTGTGTGTGCATGTCTGCGTGTGCATGTGTCTCTGCAGGTGTCTGCACATGTATGTGTCTGCGTGTGCATGTGTGCCTCTGCAGGTGTCTGCACATGTGTGTGTCTGCGTGTGCATGTGTGCCTTTGCAGGTGTCTGCACATGTATGTGTCTGCGTGTGCATGTGTGCCTCTGCAGGTCTGCACATGTGCATGTGCATGTGTGCCTTTGCAGGCATCTTTGCATGTGTGTGTCTGCGTGTGCTGCTTCTGTCTATGCATGTGCTCCTATGTGTGTGTGCACTTGCTTGTTTGTGCATCCATGTGTGTGTTTGTGTGTGTGCTGGAGAAGATGGGGTGGGACCCCTCCAGCCTTTGGGCTTCTCTTCTGCTCTCGAGAGCAAGGGGTGCCAGGGCGAGGCCTGCCCTTCGCTCTGAGGGTCTCACCAGGTGCACACTGGTTAATTTGGTGCAGAATTCAGGCAGCAGGCAAGCGGCGAACTCCATCCAAGAAGAGGGATAATGCCTCCCCCACTTCATCCCCTCCACCTGCGTTGTGTAGGGAACTGCTCTAGACCCCATTAGAAGTTTTTTGAGGGGAGGAACAGAAGAAGGAGCAGAAGAATTACAAAAGAGACTGAAGTCAGGATTACTATATTTATCATTTGCACTCATTTGGACCTAGAAAATGTTTACTTTGGAATGCCAATTTAGTTTGCATCACCTGTTGTTCATTGATTGATTAGTTGCTTTAGTTACTAATGCAGTCACTTTTTTTTTTTTTTTTTTTTGAGACAGAGTCTTGCTCTGATGCCCAGGCTGGAGTGCAGTGGCATAATCTTGGCTCACTGCAACTTCCACCTCCTGGGTTCAAGCCTCCCAAGTAGCTGGGATTAGAGGCATGTGCCACCATACCCAGCTAATTTTTGTATTTTTAGTAGAGATGGGATTTGGCCACCTTGGCCAGGCTGGTCTTGAACTCCTGACCTCAAGTGATCCGCCCACCTCGGCCTCCCAAAGTGGTGGGATTACAGCAGTATTATTATTATTATTATTTTTGAAAGGAAGTTCAGGCCGGGCAGGGTGGCTCAAGCCTGTAATCCCAGAACTTTGGGAGGCCGAGACGGGCGGATCACGAGGTCAGGAGATCGAGACCATCCTGGCTAACACGGTGAAACCCCGTCTCTACTAAAAAATACAAAAAACTAGCCAGGCAAGGTGGCGGGCGCCTGTAGTCCCAGCTACTCAGGAGGCTGAGGCAGGAGAATGGCATAAACCTGGGAGGCGGAGCTTGCAGTGAGCTGAGATCTGGACGCTGCACTCCAGCCCGGGCGACAGAGGGAGACTCTGTCTCAAAAAAAAAAAAAAAAAAGGAAGAAAAGAAGATGGAAGGTGGACACTAGAAAACTATAAGAAAGATGGCATTTAGTCCCCACCCCCACCACTCTGCCAAAAACTGGAAGAATTCAGGGGAGTTTCCTTCCCATCCCTAACCCTCAGTCTCCATGTTCCAATCAGCTGTGGGTCACATGGCTATTACCTAGTGAGGAAAGGGTACCTTTTTCTACTCTCTCCCCACCCACACATCCAGACTCACTGTACAGTTGGGGTCAGGAGGTCCTCAGCCCACCCTCAGGGTCACACCCAGCAGCCCAGCAGTGTTCACAGGGGGGCATGGAGAGGGGTGGCCAGACCACTTCCTGCAGAGGATAGATGATGGGGGAGCCCCTGCCTGCTCTTCTCCTGCCCCACAGAAGGTCCTCATCACGTCCTGGTTGTCACCTCCAAGCTGGCCTTGGCTGAGCTGGAACAAGGCCACCGCCACCTGGAGGGCCAGGTAAAATAACCACGTCAGAAGAGGGCTGTGTTCAGATATGGGCGTCCATCTTCTTGCCCCCAACTTTGCTTTCACCAAACAGAGATGTTTATTTCTAAAGCCAAAGCAGAAGGGTTCCTCCCACCAGGGCCCCCAGCTTCTTGAGGGACAGTGCTGTGGTGGGATACCTCTCCCTCCTCCCCAGTTTCAGTACATGTGTCAAGTCCAGGTAGAAGGTGGAGGTGTCTGGATAGCACTAGCCCACCTTCTGCCCAACTCAGAGCCAGGTTTCCAGACCTGTCCATCTCAGATCGTCGGAACATTCCTCCCTGTGGCCAGGCTGAAATCTCCTTGAACGTCCACCCGCCCATGACCTGGGGCTGCTCTGGAGGCTGGGCCTCTGTGGGCAGAAGGAACGAAAGGAACATTTACTGATGCTTCTCCACGGGTAAAATGTCATCAGAAGGTGCAGGTGAGGCCGGGTGCAGTGGCTCATGCCTGTAATCCCGGCACTTTGGGAGGCCAAGGCGGGTGGATCACTTGAGGTCAGAAGTTCAAGATCAGCCTGGCCAACATAGCAAAACCCCATCTCTACTAAAAATACAAAAATTAGCTGAGCATGGTGGCACTAGTCTGTAGTCCCAGCTACTCAGGAGGCTGAGGCAGGAGAATCGCTTGAACCCAGGAGGCAGAGGTTGCAGTGAACCTGTCACACCACTGCACTCCAGCCTGGGCAACAGAGTGAGATGCCATCTAAAACAAAAAACAACCAAAAAAGCGATCCTGTTTAGGCTTGTCTGCAATCACAAGAAAACAGGAGACAAAGGTTTACCATGTATGAAGTGATGGTTTTCTGGGTTGAACGGGGTCCCTAAAAAGATTTATTGAAATCACACCCTCCGGAAGCTGTGACTGTGACCTTTGTTGGAAATACTTTGGTCTTTGCAGATGTAATCAGGTTGGGGGAGCTCAGTAGGGTGGGCTCTACTGCAATAGGACCATGAAAGGGTCTCAGAGACCTGTGGGGGTCCACGGGGCCCCCTGTGAAAGCTGCTGTTCTGAGCCATGCCCGTGCTCCTGTCCACCCCTGCCTGTGACCACGCAGGTGTGGCCCACGAGGAGACTCCAGCAGTGAGATGTGAGGGTGTCTGCTGGGGGTTCGCAAACAGGACCCCAGACTCCGAGACCCCCGTCAGCATCCGGGCACCGTGGGTCCACCACGAATCTCCTGTCCTGTGACACAGAGCAGCCCTCTGGTGCCACCTCCAGATGGATTTTCTGTTGCTGGAAGTTAAACCAGCCTCAGTAATTCACATAATATCTATTTCAGCATTCTCCCACGGAGGGGGCACAGGGAGGGGGCGTTTTTCTTTTTTCTTCTTCCAAATTTAGCTTAAAGGCTAACATGTTTTTCATTTTTAAAATAGTTCCGTCTGCTATGTGCAAACAGTGGAAATGCAACTTGAACTAGCCTAAGCAAGAAGTCGATTTTATGGAAGGATAGTTGGAGTGTCTCCTGACCGGCTGTGCCGTGGGAAAGCCCAGGTGTGACCGGGCTGGAAGCAGCTGAGCCAGGGAGCCAGTGCCGGCCAGGCTGGCCCACCTTTGTTCCTCCCGCGGTGCCTGCCTGTCTTCCTGTCGCTGCAGAGGGGCTCCCTCCTCACAGGAGAAGACATGGCCCCAAGGTTTCACCCCTTGGAGGGAGAACGGCCTCACTCACTCTCAGGCCTGATCCCCAAATTCCATATAAGGGAATTCCCCATGGGGACTAGTGCCCACCTCCGGGTGAATCAACTACAGCGGGGGTCTCATCGCGCTCAGGGCCCTGCATCTCTGCACCTTAGTGCCTCCTCTGAACGCACGGAACTGACGCCCCAGCAGATGACGCAGTTTCCAGCCGGGAGGGCCAGCGGGGGCAGGGGCAAGAAGGTCCCAGCTGGATGAGGCTGGTGGGCGTGGCAGAGGCCGTCGCCAGGCCCCTCTCTGCTCTCCCCTGCACCCGCTGCCCCTGGCACAGTCTCAATTCCCCTCTTCCCTTCAGAAGAAGAGCCCCCTGCTGGTGGTTCTCACGCTGGAGCAGGGCACGGCGGCCACACTCAGAGCCTCCCATTCCGCACTGGGGGCCCAGGAATCTGCATTTCCAACACGGTTACAGATGGTGCTGATGCTACAGCTCCGGGAACTCCACTTTGAGAACTAAGTGGGGACAGGTCTCTCCAAACACAGCTGCACCAGCGCCCACCCCCAACGGGAGACAGCGCATGCCTTCCGAATGCTCAGAGGGGAAGCCTGCATCCGCCTCCCAGCCCTGTGGTCTCCAGTCTTCCCAGCGGTGAGGGCCCCGGGCACTGGCTCCGCCCTTTAGGCACAGCAGGGAGGGTTCGGGGTTGGCTGCTGGCCATGGCTGAGACATAAGAGACCCAGGATGAGTGCTTGGGTGGCTTCTCTATCCACCCGTGAGACCCCTGAGGCCCCACCTCATTGTCTCACCTGACTCCCACCCAATCCCCACCTCAAACCTGACCCTGACCCCCACTCAACCCCCACCTCTCACCCTACCTCTCAACCAACCCCCACCCAACCCTCACCTGACCTCTTCACACCCCACCTCAAACCTGACCCTCACCTCTCACTCTGTCCTCACCCCTCACCCGACTCCCACCCAACCCCCACCTCAAACCTGACCCTCACCTCTCACTCTGTCTTCACCCCTCACCCGACTCCCACCCAACCCTCACCTGACCTCTTCACACCCCCACCTCTACTGCCGTCTGGCGCAGCCCGCAGCCCGCGTCCCCTACTCACACTGGCTGTGCCTCCCTGCAGCGCTGAGCTCATGGCCCCGTTGTGGCTTCTGCTCTTGCCCCATGTGAGGGCACAGCCCACATCTGCTCTTCTCAGCCGTTTTGCGGAGGACACCAGACAATGTGTTTCTGGAATACTTCATGCCACTTCAGCACCTGAACAAACCAGGCCCCCGTTTTGCATGTGCGTAGCCCTTCTCACTGAGTCAGCACCCCTGGGTCCTTCAGGACTCCACCTGGGGTCGGGGGGCGACAGCTCCCGCAGCAAGCCCCTCTGCCCTGGTCCCATCAGAACCATCCACGGACACGCCTGTCGCCTCCAGGGCGGGGCCGACCACGCAGCAATGCCACCGGCCTCCCCCGGGGAATGAACTTTGACTTCTCCTCCACGCTGACCGCGCAGCCCTGAAAGGTTTGTAGTGAACTTGTGGAAAATGGAAAACGTGACCCTGCTGGCCCAGCGTTTTTGGTTCTGTGGACCCAGCAACCTGGTGTCTGATTTAGCAACTCCGTGACACTGCTGCTTCCACCGGCTGCAGAATCAAAGCTTTCAGGGGCGTGTCCAGCCAGCTCCTGAGTCTTTTCCGGGACCCCCACTCGTGAGCCGGGTCAACCTAACATGCGTTCGGCTCCCGTTTATGTGAGGGTGACGTTCTAACAACATGAGACCACGACCATGCCCAGGGGGCTTTCCGGCGCGTTTCCAGACACAGCTGAGGCTGGGTCAGTGAGGGCTGAGATGTGCAGCCTCGGGCCTTTCCCCGGACCTGACTTCTCCCTGGACACTCCCCCCACCCTGCCTGTCGTCCCGACACTCCCCTCAGCATTCGTACACCGGGTGCTGCTCTGTGTCCTGCACTCAGAGGAAATGGGGGCTCAGGCAGGTGGGTGGTCTGCCCTCAGGACAACCCAAATCCCTGACCTAAACTTCTTTTTTTTTTTGAGACGGAGTCTTGCTCTGTTGCCCAGGCTGGAGTGCAGTGGCTGGATCTCGGCTCACTGCAAGCTCCGCCTCTCGAGTTTACGCCATTCTCCTGCCTCAGCCTCCCGAGTAGCTGGGACTACAGGCGCCCGCCACCACGCCTGGCTAAT
>NW_012110918.1:19141294-19143056 GCF_000951035.1 Colobus angolensis palliatus
GCCGTGGACAGGGACGGGTCTGAGCTGGTCTTGAGTTGGTGGAACCCTGGAAGAAGTGGCTCCATCATGCTGGTTGCCTGGGCCATCAGGCCCTGCAGGTGTGGATCTTGGGACAGTGAGGATGCAGGACTGGTTTGCAGCTGCAGATTCCAAAGGTGGGAGTCCAAAGTCCCCATCTTCAAAGACTGTCACTTTGCAGGTACAGTTTCAGTAGATTAATCTGGGGGCACACAAATATTTGGTCCATAATACGGCCCATGGTAGGGGGACCTGGGTACCACCGAGGGTGGGAACAAGCTGTGGAATGTGGAGCCCACCCTATAGAACCTGGGCGGGGAGGTGGGTGCGGCTGTCCCCTTGGCCTCCGGTCCAGGGGCCCTGGAATGGCCCTCGGCACTAAGGGAGGGTGTCTTCAACCCAGCCCATCGATGCTTGGGCCCGAGGGTTCCTGGTTGGGGTGCACCCTGAGCACTGTGGGGTGCTGGGCAGTGTCCTGGCCCCCGTACGTTAGATGTCAGCAACACCGCCACCTCCTGCAACAATCAGAAATGCCCCCAGAATTGTCGAAGTGGGGGTCCTGCCCTTCCCAACATTTGAAGAGAAATTTTATTTCCATGTGGCAGCCTCTCTCCCGAGAGCCTCATCCTGTCCCCGCACTGCAGGGCGTGTTCCCAATGTTGGCTTCGGTCCTGGTGGCTCCCGCCAGCATCTCCTGGGCAGCTGTGACTGCTGTTTCCACCGGGTGGAGGTGTCTGCCGTGGCCAAGCATGCAGTGGAGAGGATGGCCATGGGGACAGCAAGGCTGGGGGTAAGGGAGGCTCCAGAAGCGTCCGGCCTGGGACCGACGGGTAGTGACCACCTCAGGGCCCCTGAGGTTCACCCGTGTTCGCCTCCCAGAAACCCTGAGAGATAGGGGTTATGATTCCTGCTGCTGCCTGAGGAAACAGGGACTCAGAGAAACCGTGTTGGTCCCTGTCCTGCCTCGGCCTCCCTCGCTGGAGCTGGTCAGCACTGCAAGCCCCAGCCTTGTTTGGTTTTTATTTTACTTTATTTATTTTGAGATGGAGTCTCACTCTGTTACCCAGGCTGGAGTGCGATGGTGCGATCTTGGCTCACTGCAACCTCCGCCTCCCGAGTTCAAGCAATTCTCCTGCCTTAGTCTCCCGAGTAGCTGGGATTACAGGCATGAGCCACCACACCCGGCTAATTTTTGTATTTTTAGTAGAGACAGGTTTTCTCTGTGTTGGCCAGGCTGGTCTCAAGTGATCTACCTGCCTTGGCCTCCCAGAGTGACTCATGTCTGTAATTCTGGCACTTTGGTCGTTAAGCACATTCACGCTGCAGTGCAGCCGTCACCACCCTCCCTCTCCAGGTCTTCTCTATTTCCCCAAACAGACCTCGGTCCCACCGAACATCAGCTCTCCGTCTGTTCCCCCCCAACCCTGCAACATCATTTACCTCCCGTCTCTACAGATGTGACGACTCTAGGGCCCTCGTAGCAGTGGAATGACACAGTATTGTCTTTCTGTGGCTGGCTTATTTCACTGAGCATAACGCCCTCCAGTTTCATCCATGTTGTAGCGTGTGTCAGAAGCGCCTATGTTTTGGGGCTGGGTGCAGTGGCTCAGGCCTGTAATCCCAGCACTTTGGGAGGCCACAGTGGGCGGATCACTTGAAGTCAGGAGTTCAAGACCAGCCGGGCCAACATGGTGAAACCCCGTCTCTACTAAAAATACAAAAATTAGCTGGGTGTGGTGGCACA
>NW_012110918.1:19144883-19145379 GCF_000951035.1 Colobus angolensis palliatus
GAGGCCGGGGCTGGCTCTCGCGGGACTGCCGCCGCCGCCTTTTGGGGAGAACCCTTTGCGCGGGGCGAGAGGTGAACGGTGAACGGTGAACGGGGACGGCGGAAGCGTCCGGACGAGTTTGCACCTGCGGGGAACTGTCCGGAGCAGGAACAGCGGCCGCCCCACGCCTCCTGTTCTCCGTGAACTTTCGGGGGCGCTGCGGGCAATGGGGCGGGTCTGGCTGCTGCAGTCTTGCTCCCGGGGTTCGTGCCCTGCGGTGCTGGTTAAGTGGGGTCGTTCTAGCCGGTGAAGCTGGTTAAGTCCTCAGCTTAAGTGGCTCTGCAGGTGCCCGTCCCCCATGAGCCTCGGTCGGTGCATTGTGAAACGGGGCGAAAGTGCTGCCCCCAGGCCAGCTGCTGCACCTCACCACGCCCTGGCACGCTCTGGCCTTCTGTTAGAATCATTCTCTGGCCGGGCGCCGTGGCTCACGCCTGAAATCCCAGCACTTTGGGAGATC
>NW_012110918.1:19145429-19146586 GCF_000951035.1 Colobus angolensis palliatus
TGCCTCAGCCTCCCGAGTAGCTGGGATGACAGGAACGTGCTACCAGGCTGGGCTAATTTTTGTAGTTTTAGTAGAGATGGAGGTTTTATCATCTTGGCCAGGCTGGTCTTGAACTTCTGACATTATGATCCGACCGCCTCGGCCTCCCAAAGTGCTGGGATGACAGGCGTGAGCCACCGCACCCGCCCCTGGCTGAATAATATTATCGAGTGGAAATGCCGCTTGGGGTCCATCCATTCTTTCGTCGGCGGACACTTGGATGGCTTTGTCTCTTGGCCACCGTAGGTCGAGCTGCTGTGAACACTGTGTACGAGCCTCTGCATGGATGTCTGTTTGAATTTCTCCTGGGCATATACGTAGGAGTAGAATTGCTGGATCACGCAGTAGCTCTCCATTCGATGGTTTGAGGAGCTGCCAGACGTGGGTTGTGTTTTTGCAGCAAGAATTCATTCTGCGGTTTGTCCTGCAGTGAGTGTTTTGCAGCATCAGTCGACGTCTCTGGCCTAGAGCACGGTTGTGGTGCTTGGGGGGCCCTGCTGCGGAAGGTGGAGGGGAGGAGGAACACCTGCCACCTCCAGGCAATACACGAGGAATTTTTTTACGCAATGAATGCGACATTTTTATACCATCAGACTATTGGAAAGTATTTCTTTGTTAAGTTTCATTCTCTGATGCCTAGATAAAAATAGACTGAGGAACTGTAAAAAGACACTGACCATATTTCCCTGAAAGCCGGGCACTCGAGCATTGGAACTAACTTCTTTTTTCTCTCCTCTGCTGTCAAGAAGTAAATAGAAACTAACAGCTGAGCAGTTTGGATGTATGTTTGCTGATGACTCACCCAGCACTCACAGCCAGGGGGCCAGTTGCTCTTCTGCTATAGAAAGAAAATCTATTTTGGCCGGGCACGGTGGCTCACGCCTGTAATCCCAGGACGTTGGGAGGCTGAGGCAGGTGGATCACGAGGTCAGGAGTTCAAGACCAGCCTGGCCAAGATGATGAAACCCCGTCTCTACTAAAAACACAAAAATTAGCCAGTCATGGTGGCAGGCGCCTGTAATCCCAGCTACTCAGGAGACTGAGGCAGCAGAATCGCTTGAACCTGGGGGCAGAGACTGTAGTGAGCTGCTGAGATTGTGCCACTGCACTCCAGCCTG
>NW_012110918.1:19147150-19148373 GCF_000951035.1 Colobus angolensis palliatus
CCCTCTGCTCCACCATTCCGCCTCTGCCCTCCTGCCATGCTCTCCCCGTCCCTCTCTGCACACCCCACCTGCACCTGCTCATCCCCACCCTCAGCAGCTGGAGCTGTAGCTGCTGGACGGGTAGGGGAGGTCTGGGTGGGCCCGGGTGAGCCCATGGGAAGTGTGAGGGACCGAGGAGACCCCTCAGGTGTGTGTTCACAGACCCCAGGGTGATGAGGCTCCCACAGCCCAGGTGGGCGTGTCCTGCATGGCCAGAGGAGCTGAGGGGGGCGGGCCGGGGCAGACAGGGCCTCACACAAGGCTGGGCACAGCTCCCCTTGGCCTGTACCCGGGGAGGGCAGCGCTGATCCCTGGGCAGGCTATGGCTCGGGCCTGCCCAGCTCTACGCGGCTGCTGCCTGTCCTGGACCCCAGGCGTCCACACCTCATGCTAGGTGTTCTGCAGCCTCCAAGGCTCAGACCCTGGGTGTACACACCACACTCCAGGGGACATTTGGAGTGTCCAGCCTCCAAGGCTTGTGTCCTTGTGTTCTTGCCCCACCTCCTGCCAGGTTTCTGCCCCGACGGTTCACACCAGGTGGACCCGAGTAGAGAAGATGGGACGGGTCTGGGCTCACATGGGTGCTCTATCGTTTCTGTTCTGGAAAGTTCGAGCAGACCCTCCCGCCCCCGTGCCCACCTGGCTCTACAGTTGAGAGCCGCCAGGGTTCCCACTCAGGCTCTGGGGAGCTTGAAAACCCCTCAGTTGTTAGGGAGAGGGATGCAGGCTAAACATACAGGCTTCAGTTGGAGCGGGTGCTGCCGTTGTTGGTGGCCAAAGGCAACCTGTTCTGAGCCACGTGGCAGCTCCTAAGCGGGTCACGGCCCCCACAGCGGCCTCCGCGGGCAGCCTCCCCCAGCACCAGTGCCTGCTGTGGGGACAATCTTGGGTTTTGAGTGGGTCAAGCAGGACCGGCTTCATGGAGGGCAGGGGGAGCATTGCTCCCTGGTCTCAGCCCAGGCCCCTGCCTGGGGAGGTCAGCAGCTGCGCCTGAGGGGGAGGCAGGGCTGCCAGAAGGAGCAGGACACTGGAGGAAGGGGAGGACAGGAAGGAGGTGGATGGACGGGGACCCTTCAACAGGGGCCACCTTTCTCTTTTTTTTTTTTTTTGAGACGGAGTCTTGCTCTGTGGCCCAGGCTGGAGTGCAGTGGCCGGATCTTAGCTCACTACAAGCTCCGCCTCCC
>NW_012110918.1:19154716-19156497 GCF_000951035.1 Colobus angolensis palliatus
ATGGTGAAACCCCGTCTCTACTAAGAATACAAATTTAGGCCGGGCACAGTGGCTCACGCCTGTAATCCCAACACTTTGGGAGGCCGAGGTGGGTGCATCACCTGAGGTCGAGAGTTCGAGACCAGCCTGACCAACGTGGAGAAACCCCATCTCTACTAAAAATACAAAATTAGCTGGGCATGGTGGCGCACCCTTATAATCCCAGCTGCTTGGGAAGGCGAAGGCAGGAGAATCGTGTGAACCTGGGAGGCGGAGGTTGTAGTGAGCCGAGATTGCGCCATTGTACTCCAGCCTGGGCAACAAGAGTGAAACTCCGTCTCAAAAAACAAAAAAACAAAACCACCACAACAAAAATACAAAAATTAGCCGGGCATGATGGCGCGCACCGATAATCCCAGCTACTCCAGAGGCTGAGGCAGGAGAATCACTTGAACGCAGGAGGTGGAGGTTGCAGTGAGCCGAGATTGCGCCATTGCACTCCAGGCTGCTGCGTGACAGAACGAGACTCCGTCTCAAAAAAAGAGTGTTCCAAGCAGCGGTGACATGGCAGCCGTGGTGGGGCGCTGAGGCTGAGGAGGTGGGGACTCTGAAGAACTGAAAGGAGGCTGAGACAGCTGAAAGTCAGGAGCGTGAGAAGAGTGTGTGTGTCTGTGTGTACATTGTATGTGCGTATGTGTGTTGTGTGTGTGTATTGTGTGTCTGTGTGTGTAAGAGTGGAGCCCCAGGTGAGGATGGGAGAGTGGTCAGGGCAGTGGTGTGTGTTGCAGGAGAAAAGGAAAGGCCGCTGGCCCTGACCTCTTCTTCAGGGATCACTGCTGTGTATGTTGTGTGTGTGTGTCTGTGTGTATGTTGTGTCTGTATGTTGTGTGTGTATGGTGTGTCTATGTCATGTGTATGTGCATATGTGTTTGTGTTGTGTATCTGTGTATATGTTGTGTGTGTGTTGTGTGTCTGTGTGTGTAAGGGTGGAGCCCCAGGTAAGGATCAGAGAGTGGGCAGGGCAGTGGTGTGTGTAGCAGGAGGAAAGGAAAAGCTGCTGGCTCTGACCTCTTCTGCAGGGATCACTGCTGTGTATGTTTTGTGTGTGTGTGTGTGTCTGTTGTGTGTGTATGTGTGTCTGTGTTGTGTGTCTGTGTATATGTTGTGTGTATGTGTTATGTGTCTGTGTGTGTAAGGGCGGAACCCCAGGTGAGGATGGGAGAGTGGGCAGGGCAGTGGTGTGTGTAGCAGGAGGAAAGGAAAGGCCTCTGGCTCTGACCTCTTCTGCAGGGATCACTGCTGTGTGGTGAGCAGGGGGACCGAAGGGAGGAGTCGCTGTGGTCCTGGGGATTCGGATGGAAACGGCATCTCAAGATGAGGTGGTTTCCAGTGCTAGGTAGGAGGTAGCATAGAACTTGGTGGTCTGTGCAGGTGAAAAGTGACCCCAGGTCACTGGCGTAGGCAGTCAGGGTGCCGCCTGCAGCTGAGAGGCCGGGGGAGTCTGTGTCCTGTAGGTGGAACAGGACTGCAGTTGAGATGTTGTCTGAGGACACCGACAGGTAACCCACGTTCACAGTCCCGCTGTTACCAGATCTTAGTGCCTTCGACTTTCCTCTCCCCAGAGAACCTCCCAATTCAACCATAGCACACAAATATAGTCCAACACTGGAAAGCTGAAGTCCTCTTCTTCCAGTACAGCATCCGAACCAGTAGCCTACCCTGTTGGCAAGTGCCTTTGAAAACACTGTCCGCCGGGCGCGGTGGCTCAAGCCTGTAATCCCAGCACTTTGGGAGGCCGAGAC
>NW_012110918.1:19156547-19159463 GCF_000951035.1 Colobus angolensis palliatus
TTGAGCCACCGCGCCCAGCCAAGGGGCCACCTTTCAAAGCCAGAGCAGGCACAGTCATTCCCCAGGGTACGCGCGGACCCATCTGCTCTTCCTAGCACCACAGCAGCTTCACTTAGGATGGAGGTGACGCCGCAGGCTGGTGGGAAGAGATGCCCCAGGCCCCTGCAGAGGCTGCACCAGCCCGGAGGCAGCCAGACCCCACACAGGCTGACAGGAGCCACGTGGAGGACAGAAAGGCTCCGGCAGGCTCAGCTACGCCCCCTAGTTAGGGCCATCCCCCTCTCGGGAACACTCGTTTCTGTCCATTCATGTCTTTAATCCACATCCCACCTGGCGAGTGTTGTGAGCTTCATTTTGCATACTTGGAGGTCAGAGGGAGTGAGAAATTTGGCTGAGGTGGAATCCTGACTCCACGGCCTCCCAGCCAGGTTGCCAAGTTGTTTGGGCAGCAGTGCCCCCTCTGGGCCTCAGTTTCCCCGTGTCTCCAGTGGGAACGGCTCCTTGCACACGTGAGGTGTTTAGAGCTGCCGGCACAGGAGCTGCCCAGTGATATCAGTTGACATCGGCTGTTGGGTGGAGCCTCAGTTCTGCGCCCGTTACCCGCCAACACCCCGCATGTGCGCATTACCCAAGTCCAACAGAGTTTTGTTTTATTTTTGATGATTGCAGCACAGCAGCCAAACTCATCCTACTCATTAGCATATCCTGGGCATCTCAGGGAGCCACAAGATGAAAATGTGCCACAAGCTCCACGACCGCCCTGGGCCATCCTGGCCGTAGTAGACACCTTTTTTTTTTTTTGAGACAGATTCTCGCTCTGTCACCCAGTTTGGAGTGCAGCGGTGCGATCTCAGCTGACTACAACCTCCGCCTCCTGGGTTCAAGTGATTCTCCTGCTTCAGCCTCCCAAGTAGCTGGGATTACAGGCCCACGCCACCACACCCAGCTGATTTTTGTATTTTTAGTATGTTGGCCAGGATGGTCTCCAACTCCTGACCTCAGGTGATATGCCCGCCTCGGCCTCCCAAAGTGCTGGAGTTACAGGCACGAGCCACTGCGCCCGGCTGGCAGACACTTTCTGAGGGCACTGTGCACCAGGCTCTTGCTAATGTCAGGGGGTCCTTGGGGTGTCGCTTCACCAGCTGGAAACCTCTGTAGCCAGTCACACCTTTGCCCAGGTTTTTACTCAGGCCCACTGGGCTCGTTCTGCGCACGTGGCCTGGCAGGCTGCGCTCAGCTCATACCACTGGTGTGAATCTCACATCTGCTGGGCATGGAGTGGCAAGGGGTATGTGAGCGAGAAGCCACGAGGTCTGGCCACTGCACAGCCAGGCACCCCGGCCATGGTGGAGCAGGCCATTTCTGGTGCCACTGGGGGCACCCTGAGAAGCTGCAGCTGGACCAGGTGTACCAAGAGCAGGTTCCATGGCTGGCACTGGGGAATGGGGCGGTACCCAGAAACTTGGAGACACCAGGAACTGCACAGCCCCAGAGAGGGGGTCACTGCCCTGGCTCGGGGAGATCCCAGGTCTGGCTTCCCGAAGGGCCACAGCTCTTCTCTCCCTCTCCTCTCCTTCTTGTCACTCACAACATCGTGAGCAAGGGACGTGTTTCAGCCCTGTGTGTATGACAGCTCTTTTAGCTCTGCCATTTGGCGGGTCAGGACTTCTTGTCTTGCATCCAGGAAGAATGAGGCATGTGGACAAGTGGAGGGCGAGCAAGGCCAAGAGGAGATGTGTTGAGCAACAGAACAGCTCAGAGGAGACCCGCAGTGGTAGCTCCTCTCCGCAGGTAGGGCGTCCCAGCTAGTGTTCAGCTCTCAGCAGAGAGGGGACCCTGGAACGGGTAGTTCCTCTCTGCAGCTGGCAGTCCCAATGTCTTCTGAGCTCTCAGCAGAGGGAGGACCCTGGAGTGGGTAGCTCCTCTCCGCAGGCAGGTCATCCTGTCATCTCTTCAAGTCTGGCTGAGTCTGGGGTTTTCATGGGCTTCAGAGGGGAGGGAGTACATGCTGACTGTTTCCTGGGCAGCCAAAGGTGGGCCTGGAGAAAGCACCATAAGTTCCCACTCTGGTCTGTCAGCTCCGCCCCAGGCTTCAGGCCATCCCTGGCTTGAGAGGGGCCTTCCCTGTGGACCTGCCCCTTTCCACCCAAGAGCCTCTCTGCCTCCTGCCGTCATCTACGGCGTCCAGGCTGATTGTGCCAAGGGGCTGCCCTCAGCCCCTTCTCAGCCATGGTTGGGAGGCTGCAGCTGCCCCCAGGAGGATGGGGCTCCTGCCCACTCCCACCCCCGGGAGCACAGGAATGCCCGGATCTGGAGTCATGGCTGGGCAGCTGCCACTGAACCTGGGAAGCACAAGGCTCTCTCCCTGCTGGCTTGGAAGGTGGGGTGGCTTCCGCCTGTTCCCGGCTCCCACTAGCTCCGTGGAGCACACAGCCCCGGCCCCACCTCCCCACTGCTGCTGGCATCATGACAGTGACTGCCCCAGACAGGCCACCGCCGCCATCAGTAGGTGCCACATGCCTATGCAGAGTGAGCCCGGGGCTTGCCGCAAGGGGGACAGTCAGGCAGGGACTCCATGTGTGCACACGCATCTAAGCACAAGACAGGCGTGGGCAGAGAAGCGAGTTGGAACCATCCTCAGGAGGAGTGAATTACTGGGGATGTTGACCTTAGGACACCGGGAAAAGAATCCCATTTGCAGAGGAGGAATAAGCTGCCAGGACGGAAAGTCTGAGAAAGACAGCAAGAGCAGGCCAGAGCAAAGCAGGACAGTGGAGCGAAGGCCTGCAGTGTGGGTGTGGGTGCGTGTGTGAGGCCCAGAAAGGTGCAGATGTGTGGGGTCAGCAACACCACGGTCACATCCTCAGCCGCAGAACAACACAGAACATCTCAAGGATGAACTAATCAACGCACCAT
>NW_012110918.1:19160993-19161933 GCF_000951035.1 Colobus angolensis palliatus
ATGGTCTCGATCTCCTGACCTCGTGATCCGCCCGTCTCGGCCTCCCAAAGTGCTGGGATTACAGGCTTGAGCCACCGCGCCCGGCCTCTATTCAGGCCTTCTTGCAGTTCATCCTTGTGTTGAGAGCTGTATTAGGATTCTCCAAAGAGACGGAACCAGTAGGATGTAGACATAGATCTAGGACAGGAGATGGACGGGGGGAGCTGGCGTTTGCAATGGCGGAGGCCGAGAAGTCTGTGAGCGGGAGACCCCGGGACTTGGGTAACCGGGCTCAGCCCAGGTCGGAAGGCCTCGGAAGCGGGGAAGCCGATGGCCCTCCGCACGACCCACCCCAAATCCTGCCTTGCCAGGTTGCTGAGAATTCCTGGCCAGCCCAGCCGACACCTGACACTGGCCGCAACAGCAGTGCTACTGTTAGCTGTTAGCCTCGGGGCCCCAGGTCTAGGGTAGGTGCCTCCATTGCACGTGCACCCCGAGCGCGCCCGCCACTCCCTGATCCTCGGGTTCAGCAAACGCCCGGGGAAAAGCCGTCTTAACATTCTCGGCTCCCGGTACCCAGACCTTGGGCTGACGTCCCTTGCTATTGGGTCAGCTCTTTGGAAAATATATTTTAACTATTTCCATCAGCATTTCCACTCGTTTTGTGCAGGAGGGTTGAACCCAAACCGTCGGGGTCGGGGCGGCCGGACAGGCTGAGCGGAGCCCCGGGTAGGCCAGGGCCCGCCCCCTGACGTCATCTCACCCCCACCCAATCCCCCGCGCCTACCTGCCTCCTGGCCCATCCGCTTCCCGCCCCTCAATCCCAGCGCTCAACTCTGCGGCCACGCCCCGACCCTTCCTGCCACCCAATCCCTGTGCTCGTCTCTGCGGCCAGGCCCCGCCCCCTGCTCGTTTTCCACCCAGTCCTAGCGCTCATTTCTGCGGCCGGGCCCCACCCCCA
>NW_012110918.1:19166588-19171492 GCF_000951035.1 Colobus angolensis palliatus
GGCATGGTGGCAGGCGCCTGTAATCCCAGCTACTCAGGAGGCTGAGGCAGGAGAATCGCTTGAACCTGGGAGGTGGAGCTTGCGGTCAGCTGAGATCGCGCCACTGTGCTCCAGCCTGGGCGACAGAGTGAGACTCCGTCTCGAAAAAAAAAAACAGACCCTCTCTGTGTGTCCTGAGACTGAGCAGTGGGTGCGTTGCCTTTTTCTGTGTATCGTCTGTTTAGTTGCTGCCTTTTGATTTGACAGTCATGCTGCAAAGCTTGGAGCCCAGCTGGCCGATTTACACCTTGAGAACAAGAAGCGTGGAGAGACACTCCTGAAAGAGGCGGGCACAGTGGGTATGGCACTGCGCGGGCCGTGGGTGCGCCTGCCTAGAGGAGGACGTTCAGCCAGTGTGGGCTCAGGTGGGGCCGCGTGGCAGCTGTGAGAGGGTCGGACGTGGGCTGATGCCACAGCAAGGGAACGTCAGCCTCGAGCCGCATCTCACAGTGCACTGAACACGGTGAATGTGATCCGTCTGTTGTGTCCTAAATGCATTTGAAAGACAAAACATTTGCTGGAGGCGAGATGCGCCTAGTGTTACAGTTGCTTTTACTTCTCGTTCCCGGGAAGAGTGTAAGCAGAGGCTCTCTGGCTTTCTATAAAAAGCCAGAGCTTGGACCACAGGGTCCGTTCCTGTAAAACAGTCGTACTTGAGGCCCAGAATCACAGCCATCGTGTCTGACCTTTCCAGAGCGTAACACGCTGTCAGGATTGAGGGAATTTTCCGGTATTTTAATCTGCTGACATTTGGAATCTGTGCACAGCCCACGTGGTAAATGTGGGCAGATTAGCTGACGATCGGAACAGATCACCAAGGGTCTGCTGTACGAGACGTGCTGTTAGACAGTCTGTTCTGTGAGGGTCCATGACGGGTCCCCCTAGGCTGCCTGTGTGGCGAGGATCCACTGAGAGGCCCCCAGGTCGCCTGTCCTGTCCTTTCCAGTCTTACGGAGTGTAGTCCATTGGGATTTTTCTTGAGTTAGGGAGACTGCAGAGGAGTGAGCTTATTTCTTTTCTTTTTCTTTCCTTTTTTTTTTTGAAATGGAGTTTCACTCTTGTCCCCAGGCTGGAGGGCAGTGGCACAATCTCGGCTCACCGCAACCTCTGCCTCCTGGGTTCAAACAATTTTCCTCCCTCAGCCTCTCAAGTAGCTGGGATTACAGGCGCCTGTCACCACGTCCAGCTAATTTTTGTGTTTTTAGTAGAGATGGGATTTCACCATGTTGGCCAGGCTGGTCTCGAACTCCTGACCTCAGGTGATTCGCCCACCTCAGCCTCCCAAAGTGCTGGGATTACAGGCACAAGCCACTGCGCCCTGCATGAGATTATTTCAAAGCACAGTAGTTTATTTGACATACATGGCACCAGGTTTGCCACTGAGAGCCATCCTTTCTGATGGATTGGGGGCAGATTCTTTTTCCTCTTTATTTTTTATTTTTTATTTATTTATTTTTTTTGAAACGGAGTTTTGCTCTTGTTCCCCAGACTGGAGTGCATTAGCGTGACCTCGGCTCACCGCAACCTCTGCCTCCTGGGTTCAAGCGATTCTCCTGCCTTAGCCTCCCTAGTGGCTGGGATTATAGGCGCCTGCCACCACGCCTGGCTAATTTTTCTATGTTCAGTAGAGACGGGGTTTCACCATGTTGGGCAGGCCGGTTTCAAACTGCTGACCTCTGGTGATCCGCCCACCTCGGCCTCCCAAAGTGTCTTTTTCCTCTTTAAGAACATCCTCCTCTTTTTTCTCCTGACACAGTGTGGTCCTCCCCCACACCCCTGCGTGTCCTGTTGGGATGCAAGACAGTTCCCCTGAGAGGTGCCTGCAGGCTCCCTGTCCTGTGCGTGTCCTCTGGTGCCGCTGCTTGGGAGCAGCTAGTGTCTTTGATGCTGACGTCTGCTGGAGCAGGCTCTGTTGGGGGTGTTCGGTGAGCTGGTGGAGACCCAGGCCCTGTTTGTCTCTGGCAGGGGCATAAGCTGGTAGGAGCTCACTGAGGTCGTGTCTGAAGGTGACTCAGTTTAGAGAGTGGGCGCTGGGATCCCTTGGAACTAATTTTCTTTCTTTTTTTCTTTTGCTCGCAAGGGAGAGGAGGTGGGCAGGAGGAACGGCCCTTTGTGGACCGGTTTGGGTTTGACGTGGTGACGTGCTGTGGATACCTCCCCCAGGTGAGTGCACAGCGTTTGCCTCTGTTTCACAGTCAGGTCAGCAGTTCGGACACAAGGGTCGGGGGGACACACCCTTTCCTTTCTTTGTGAGCTTTAGTCAAAGTATTTGCACCATTTTTTCTTTGCTGATGTTTGAGAGGTTGACGTGAGATTGACCCACCTAATATGCCAGGTAAGCACGAAGAAACGGAGGAGGAGCAGCAAGTTAGGAGCTGGATTTCCAGGTGGGTAAAAAGGAGGGAATTTCACAAATGTTTTGTTTGAGGTTATACCAAACTCTCAAAGAGGGCGCAATGACAAGGGTTTGTGAACTTCTGGTTGTACGATTTGATGGTTGCTCTCCTCCACATTTCAGCCCGGGGAGTGCTGCCCGATGCCCAGCACGTGTGGAGTGGACAGGGCTCCCGTCCTGTCCTCGGGAGGAGGATACAGATGAACCTAGAAAACTTCTGGGGTTTCCTGCTGGGCACGGGGGCACCAGGAAGGTTGTCCAGAAACCTGCTTAGGGGCGGGGAGTGGGCTCTGTGGTCCTGCCTGCTCTGGGGGTTTTAACCAGCTCTGCCCCTTCCTCTGGTGGCTGTACTCACACTATGTGTGTGCACGTGTGTGTGCATATGTGTGCATGTGCGCGTGTATGTGTGCACGCATGCATGTGCATACGTGTGTGCATATGTGAATGTGTATGCACATGTGTGTGCGCATGACTGCGTGATGCATGAGGTTGGCATCCTGTGCTACTCCAGTCTTGTGTGTCTGTCTCCCTTCCCTCCTGGGTGGTAAGCACCTGTGTCCTGGATGTCCTCTCTCAGGGTCCTTCTCAACGGGGCTCCATGTGACTTTTCCCGTCAGCACTGTATGGGGAGGGGCTGTCTGGACAGATGTCAGAAGTGACCCACGGGTTCGGGGCAGGTCAGCCAGCTCTGGCCTTGGTACTCCAGTGTGAGTGGAAATTAAGAGGAAATGTTAGCCAGTTGCTTTAGCAGAAACTTTTTTTTTTTTTTTTTTAATAAAAAAGCCCTGGTGGCTCTTGCCTGTAATTCCAGCACTTTGGGAGGCTGAGGTGAGAGGATTGCTTGAGCCCAGGAGTTCCAGACCAGCCTGGTCAACATGGCGAAACCCCCTCTCTAGTAAAAATACAAAAAAATTAGCCGGGTGTGGTGGTGCGTGCCTGTAGTTCCAGCCACTTGGAAGGCTGAGGTGGGAGGATTTTGCTTAAGCCTGGAAGTTCAGGCTGCAGTGAGCCGAGATCATGCCACTGCACTCCAGCTTGGGTAATGGAGCAAGACCTTGTCTCACAAGAATGAAGAAAGAAAGAAAATGTTCTGGGCCGGGCACAGTGGCTTATGCCTATAATCCCAGCACTTTGGGAGGCTAAGGCGGGCAGATCACCTGAAGTCAGAAGTTTGAGACCAGCTTGACCAACATGGCAAAACCCCGTCTCTCCTAAAACAAAAAAATTAGCCGGGCGTGGTGGCTGACACCTGTAATCCCAGCTACTCAGGAGGCTGAGGCAGGAGAATTGCTTGAACCCGGGAGATGGAGATTGCAGTGAGCTGAAATCACACCACTGCACTCCAGCCTGGGTGACAGGAGTGAAACTTCATCTCAAAAAAGAAAAAGAAAAAATAAAAAGTAAAAAGTAAAAAAGTAAAAAGTAGTACAGTGAGGTATCTTTTGTTACATATTGAACCTGTAAATACCAAAAAGTGTGCTGCACGTGTGCCAGGCAGAGCACGAGGGAGCAGGCACTGTGGCACCCTGTGATGCGAGTGTGACTTGGGGCAACGATCTTTATGGAGAGGAACTTGGCAATGCCTATCAAAAAAATTTTAAATTTAGTTTTAATTTTAATTTTAAAAGATAGAGTCTCACTCTGTTGCCCAGGCTGGAGGGCAGTGGTACGCTCATAGCTCACTGCAGCCTCAAACTTTCTCGGCTTAAGCCATCCTCTGCTCCAGCCTCCCATATAGCTGGGATTACAGGCATGCACCACCACACTTGGCTAATTTTTAATTTTTTTATAGAGACAGGGGTCTCACTATGTTGCCCAGGCTGATCCCAAATTCTTGACCTCAAGCAACCCGTCTGCCTCGGCCTCCCAAAGTGCTGGGATTACAGGTGTGGAGCCACCTCACCCAACCCACAGTCCATTCTAAACACTTTATAAATATCATTATCACTCCTTAAGAGAGAGGAGGTTACTGAGAAAGAAGATACGCACTGTGTAAGCAGAATTTT
Source organism: Colobus angolensis palliatus (assembly GCF_000951035.1). NCBI lineage: Eukaryota > Metazoa > Chordata > Mammalia > Primates > Cercopithecidae > Colobus > Colobus angolensis. The sequence goes on from NW_012110918.1 coordinate 19,171,029, forward strand.
CAAAGCATTGTCTTTATAAAATAAAGGGAAAACTGAATCCTAGCTATGTTTTTACTAGAGTACTAGTTGAGGAGAAAATAAGGGGTAATACTAAAAATGCAGAGAGAGGGGAAGGAGGGTCTGTGAACCAGTTAGAGGCCAAGGGTCCGCCACAGAAATATCCACGTGGATGTAACCCTAAGTTTCTCACTAAAGCCAAGAACACTGATGCTCTAGAGTAGACCCAAGGTACAATTAGGCATCAGCTGGGGTGCAGTAGTACAAAAGATTAACTTAAGGGAGGAGGATGGGAGAAAACCAATTACACAAGGATGCAAGGGACAGATAAGAATAATCAAGAGGAGGTCAGGCACAGTGGCTCACAGTGGCCTGTAATCCCAGCACTTTGGGAGGCTGAGGTGGGCGGATCACCTGAGGTCAGGAGTTCGAGACCAGCCTGGCCAACATGGTGAAACCCCATCTCT
>NW_012110918.1:19171997-19179864 GCF_000951035.1 Colobus angolensis palliatus
CTGCACTCCAGCCTGGGTGATGAGAGCGAAACTGCATCTCAAAAAAAAGAAAGAAAGAAATGTTCTAGAAGCCTTCATTCTTGGAAGGCTACAGAGTGGATCCTGAAGCATCTCCATGCTTCCCACTGCTCCTGGGATAGGATCTGAGGTCTCAGCATGTCCATGAGACTCCGGTTCCCCCCGGGATGTGGTTCCCCCCTCAGCCTCCTGTGACTGCCACCCCTTCCATGTGCCGCCCCTGCAGCCCTCTCCACTTTCAGATCCTTGTGGGTAGCTGAGCTCTCCCTCACTTCTGGCATTTTCCAGTGAACTCTGCTTTTGCTTTTGCTATTACTGTGCAGGTGAATGACTGGCAGGAGGACTGGGTTGTGTTCTATGCCCGGCAGCGCATTCAGCCCCAGATGGACATGGTGGAGAAGGAGTCTGGGGACAGGGAGGCCCTCCAGCTTTGGTCTGCTCTGCAGGTGAGCGGGGCCTCACTGCAGGCCCAGCACCTGCCACACGCCCCTCTTACCTGAGGTCGGGGAGGTGCCAGGGCATGTGAGACCACCTCTGCGTCTGGTTCTGGATGGGAAGCGGGTGCCTGGCGGTGTCCTATCCGCTGCTGCCTGGGCTGGGGCGGGCACCTGTAGTGGTGCTTAGGGAAATATGGGCACCCCTCGTGCATGCTTTGATCAATTTGCTGAGGCTCCATTTTCCTCCCTGCAGTTAAAGATCCCTGACCTGTTTCGTGACCTGCAGATCATCCCAGCCTTACTCCACGGGGATCTCTGGGGCGGAAACGTAGCAGAGGATTCCTCTGGGCCGGTCATTTTTGACCCAGCTTCTTTCTACGGCCACTCGGAATATGAGCTGGCAATAGCTGGCATGTTTGGGGGCTTTAGCAGCTCCTTCTACTCCGCCTACCACGGCAAAATCCCCAAGGCCCCCGGATTCGAGAAGCGCCTTCAGTTGTATCAGCTCTTTCACTACCTGAACCACTGGAATCATTTTGGATCGGGGTACAGAGGATCCTCCCTGAACATCATGAGGAATCTGGTCAAGTGAGTGGGCCTTGCTCTGGAAGGAGGCCTCAGAGGTTTCTCCACAGTCCTCTTCAGGGCACATTCTTGTTTCTTCACATGGCCGGAGTAGCTTTAGACCAACGCAGTAGCTTACTTCCAAGCCTTGCAAAGTATGTAATATCTGAAAGGTTTCGTCATCCCAGCGTTGACCACTTTGTGGGGGTTTGTAGGTAGAGGGAGCCACGCTGGAGGCAGGGTGTGAACAGAGGGATGTGTGGACTGTGGGTGACTCTGAGCCCCACTGCTGCTGCAAGGTGGAGAAACTAAGTGATCTCCTGTGGGGCGGGGAGAGGGTATCTGGTGCGCAGGGAGGTGGCCAGTGCTCCTGGGCACTGCTGCTCGTGAAGGGCACCTTTCCGCCGCTCCTCCCTGCTCTCCTGTACAGGAGTGTCTCCGAGCTGTTCACGTGGATGCTTCTTGGTTGGCAAGACTTGGGCGTAGACGTGAAACCATCTTACTAAAAGCATCTTAAAATGACCAGTTCCAAAATCAAGCATATTCTCGCTTCTTCCTGCATGGTCCCTGGGCTCTGCCACAGGCTGAGCAAGTCTGGAAACTGATTCTGGGAAAGACCAAGCCGCTGGCCATAGGGTGTCCTCGGGTAAATCCAGGAGTCTTCATTGCTTCTGTTATGACCCCGTCTCTGCCGTTTTCTAAGCTTGCTGAGTTGTCATTTCTTTGCAACATTAAAATACGTGCTGAACTAATATTTTTCCTTCCTGCAGTATTGTAGTAATGAGAAATATTTCATGAATGGCATTGATGCTAATAAATCCTTTGCACAAAAATTTGAATAAACTTTCAGTGGTTTCAATAATGTACAAGATTGTATATTTCCCTCATTTATTGTAATTCCATATTTAGTTGTTTGCCGAAAAACTTTTGTAATATTTTGTGACAATAAACAGGCACAACTAGTGATTTTGTTCTTGTTTTTAGAGACAGGGTCTTGTTCTGCTGCCTAGGCTGCAGTGCAGTGGCATGATCATAGCTCACTGCAGCCTCCAACTCCCAAGTTCTAGCAGTCCTCCCATCTCAGCCTCTCAAGTAGCTGGAACTACAGGTGTGCACCACCACACCCAGCTAATTTTTGTATTTTTAGTAGAGACGAGGTTTTACCATGTTGCCCAGGCTGGTCTCGAACTCTGGAGCTCGAGCAATCCTCCCAAGTGCTGGGATCACAGGCCTAAGCCACCATGCCTGACCCAACTGCCCTGCCCTGCCTGTCAGAGTCTCACTCTCACTGTTTCCAAGCTGGAGTAGTGCAATGGTGTGATCTCGGCTCGCTGCAACCTCCACCCTCCACCTTTTGGGCTCGAGCAGTTCTCATGTCTCAGCCTCCCGAGTAGCTGTAGTAGCCGGTGTGTCACCACGCTGGCTAATTTTTGTATTTTTAGTAGAGACGAGGTTTTACCATGTTGCCCAGGCTGGTCTCGAACTCCGGAGCTCGAGCAATCCTCCCAAGTGCTGGGATCACAGGCCTAAGCCACCATGCCTGACCCAACTGCCCTGCCCTGCCCTACCCTGCCTGTCAAGAGTCTCACTGTTTCCAAGCTGGAGTAGTGCAATGGTGTGATCTCAGCTCGCTGCAACCTCCACCCTCCACCTTCTGGGCTCGAGCAGTTCTCATGTCTCAGCCTCCCGAGTAGCTGTAGTAGCCGGTGTGTCACCACGCTGGCTAATTTTTGTATTTTTAGGAGAGACTGGGTTTCGCCATGTTGCCCAGGCTGGTCTCGAACTCCTGAGTTCAGGCAATCAACCTGTGTCAGCCTCCCAACTGTTTCTTTTTTTTTTGAGATAGCATCTCGCTCTGTCATCCAGGCTGGAGTATAGTGGTGTGATCTCAGTTCACTGCAGCCTCTGCCTCCTGGGTTCAAGGGATTCTCCTGCCTCAGCTTCCCGATGTAGGTGGGACTACAGGTGTGTGTCACCACACCTGGCTAATTTTTGTATTTTTAGTAGAGATGGGATTTTGCCATCTTGGCCAGGCTGATCTTGAACTCCTGGCCTCAAAGAATCTGCCCGCCTCGGCCTCCCAAAGTGCTGGGATTACAGGCCTGAGCCACCATCCCTAGCCCAACTATTGTTTTTTAAAAAACTCTTTTTAACCTTGTCTTTTTGTTAGGCTAAAAGGATACCTCAGAGCTTCAAAGAGCAGGACTAGCCTAAGAACTGTCTGCGATATTTGGCAGAGGTGCAGCGTAGCTGCTGTTCTTACTCAACTGTGGAAGACGTTAAAGGGAGAATGAAAGTAGCTGTAGAGGCCGGGCGCGGTGGCTCAAGCCTGTAATCCCAGCACTTTGGGAGGCCGAGACGGGCAGATCACGAGGTCAGGAGATCGAGACCATCCTGGCTAACACGGTGAAACCCTGTCTCTACTAAAAAAATACAAAAAACTAGCCGGGCAAGGTGGCGGGCGCCTGTAGTCCCAGCTACTCGGGAGGCTGAGGCAGGAGAATGGCGTAAACCCGGGAGGCGGAGCTTGCAGTGAGCTGAGATCCGGCCACTGCACTCCAGCCTGGGCAACAGAGCGAGACTCCATCTCAAAAAAAAAAAAAAAAGAAAAGAAAGTAGCTGTAGAATTGCCTTCAGGGGAAGAAGCCACTTGGTGAGCTTGGCAAACACCCGGTCTGAGAGTCACCCAGGGTGCCATGAACTGGGCTGAAGGGGATGGATAGATTACTTCTCTTGTTTGCTTGTTTCTGTTGTAAGTCAGGGCCCCTCAGCAGAACGCAGAACAGAACCGAGCTCCTTTAGATGCTGGTTTTTGTGTGGAGTGAGGAAGGACCATAAGTCTGGTTGTCAGTTTCCAACCTGACAGGTCCTAGACTACCGTTTGCCAGGACTGCAGGTTGTTTACTTTGACCCTGGGAAAAAGATAACTGTTCCCAAGAAAAGTGACGTCCCAAAGTGGCGCCATCCCCACGGCAAGTGTGCCCCTCGGCTCCCCACCAGGTGGGTCCATCCCGAGGGCACCTGTGCCGTTCGACTCCCCCCCACCAGGTAGGTCCTACCGAGCGATGCGGTGGGTTTCCAGGAGGGTTTTGGTTTTGGCGGCTGCCAGGCCTGAGGCCTTCCACAGAGTCCACAACGGAAGCCGTCTGGGAAGCACAGCCCGGGCTCCTTCCTTCTGTGGTTAGTCACGCAGGAGCAGAATGACCCTTGGGCTGGGAAACGGGATGGAATGTGGATCCGTTCAGCTTTAGGGAATCAGAAGAGAAGGCTGGACGTGCAGCTCACACCTGTAATCCCCGCACTATGGGAGGAGGCTGAAGCAGGAGGATCGCTTGAGCTCAGGAGCTTGAGACCAGCCTGGGCAAATAGACCTCATCTCTAAAATAAATAAATAAACAGAATCGGAAAAGAAGAGTCTCCATTTCCTGTTCTGTATTTCATGTGAACCATCAGTGTCTAAAACCCCATAGCCCTGAGAAGGTGACGGCTGTCGGTTCCGGCTGCTGCTGCATTTGGAGAGTGTGAGGCAGCTTCCCTGGACTGTTGGTCAGTGGAGGGCTAAATTGGAGGGGGAATTCCAGGAGGCAGGGAGAGGGCTGAGGTTAGGATATTGTTCGGACTTCCTTCATCGAGCCCACACCCCAGGCCTGGGTGACGCCGGCTCTGTGGCCGGGCTCGGCTCTGTCCTGTGGTCTCCCCACACCCTGCCCATGTCTGTGTCAGGCTCCTTTCTCGGGTCCTCCTCGACTCCTCCAGCTTGAGGTCCACATCCCACCTCCATCCACTCTGTCCACGCCTCTCCCCTGGGCTAGTGGTGGGATCACAAGCACGGGTGGTCCCCGAGACCTGACCAGCACCGCAGACCAGGCCCTGTGCTACGATATCCAGGCAGACGGGGGAAAAACGGATGGTACCACTCCCAGAACGGGAAACCGGATGGAGGGCAGATTCTTTTTTGTTTGCGACAGAGTCTCATTCTGTCACCCAGGTTGGAGTGCAGTGGCACGATCTCGGCTCAGTGCGACCTCCACTCCCAGGCTGAAGCAATTCTCCTGCCTCAGCCTCCCAAGTAGCTGGGATTACAGGCGTGTGCCACCACGCCCAGCTAAAATTTTTTTATATTTTTCGTAGACATAGGATTTCACCATGTTGACCAGGCTGGTCTCAAACTCCGGACCTTGTAATCCACCCCCGCCTCGGCCTCCCAAAGTGCTGGGATTACAGGCATGAGCCACTGCGCCTGGGCGATACAGGTCGTTTCAAAAACAGTATTATTTGCACACCATACAATTTACACTACTCATCCTCTAAGAAACTTGGGGTCACTTAACTGCCTCGCCCTTGAATCTTCAATGGCTCTTCACCCCTCACCTAGAGGACTTCCTAGCCTGGTGCCTGCATATTTATTTCTTCATCCAGGCACCTCTCCTCACTGAGAGACCTGAGCACTCGTACGGTTCTCTGTGTGACGCCTACTATCTGACTGTAGACTCATGAGTTGTAGGAAGGAAAATTATAAGGGGCTTTGGGAAGATAACAGAGAGGACTGACTCTAAAGTGTTGGAATTCCAAAAAACAGAACCAAGAAAACAGAGGGAGAACATCACAAAGAGCTAAAGACGGTCCCAGGATTGGAGGACCCACCGGTCCTGTTCAGGGGATGACAGGAGACTCACCCTAACACCTCCCTGGGAATTTTTCACTGGTGTCACAGAGAAGACCCTAAAAGCCTGCAGAGATAGAACAGTTTCCACACAAAGAATAAGAACCAGAATGGCCATGAGCTTCTCTACATCAAAACTGGAGCTGGCAAGCCGTGGCACCTCCTCAGTTCCTAAAGAAATGTCTGGTCTCCAAGCTGGAATTTGATATCGAGCCAAAGTGTCAACAAGGAATAAAGAAATTTACAGACGTACGAGGGCTCACATTGGCCTATCATGAACCTTCTGTCAAGATGCAATAGCAGGGTGGGCTTCAGATGAGAAAAAAAAGCCAGGGAGTGGCACATGCCTTTTCTGCAGATACCACAGCCATCCTCCTGTCCTACCTGCTGTGCTACGGCAGCCTTGCCACTCCTGTCGTGAGGTGGTGCTTGGCCGGGTGCCATGGCTCACACCTGTAATCCCAGCACTTTGGGCGGCTGATGTGGGCAGATCACCTGAGGCCAGGAGTTTGAGACCATCCTGGCCAACATGGCGAAACCCCGTCTCTACTAAAAATACAAAAATTAGCGAGGCGTGGTGGTGCGCACCTGTAATCTCAGCTACTCAGAAGGCTGAGGTAGGAGAATTGCTTGAACCCCAGAGGTGGAGGTTGCAGTGAGCTGAGATTGCACTCCAGCCTGGGCGACCTGGCCAACATGGGGAAACCCCGTCTCTACTAAAAACACAAAAATTAGCGAGGCGTGGTAGTGCACGCCTGTAATCTCAGCTACTCAGAAGGCTGAGGTAGGAGAATTGCTTGAACCCCAGAGGTGGAGGTTGCAGTGAGCTGAGATTGCACTCCAGCCTGGACGACAGAGACTCCATCTTAATCCATCAGTAAACCAACCTCACGCAGATGTTAGTCTCATCAAAATGCTGTAGGCTTTATCTTCCCAGAGGCTGCCTACCTCTTAGAAGAGGTGTCTCTACAAAAGTGCACCTGCTTGTGGAACAGAGTCGCAGGGTTCCAGCTGGGCGTGGGGAGCTTCCTGAGACACATCCTGGGAATGCAGATCCTGGCCCCGTCCCGGGACCTTCTGGGGACTCGCTGCTGCACGGCTTCCTCGGGAGACTCGTGGGTTGAAGTCCCTGCCCGGTCCTGGAACCTTCCGGGGACTCTCTGCTGCACAGTTTTCTCGGGAGACTCGGCTTCCTCGGGAGACTCGTGGGTTGAGAAGGTGGGGGCTGGTGTCAGAAAGACACCCTTGACATCCCCCGCCACCTCCCAGTGCAGGACCCTTGGCAGATTAATCTCTCTGTGCCTCGGTTTCCTCATCTGGAAGGCGGGGGTAGTGACCAGCTCCTTCACAGGATGGTTGTGAGGCTTCCTTGACATTTCACTTGGGTGCTAGCACACAGCAAAGGCTCAATAAATGCCATTAGCCCCAAATCGCTCTTCCTGGGCCCTTTCTATTTTATAAAGTGAACTCACCATGGGCTGAATGAAAAACCAGCAGAGAGTGGGAGAGGGCTTCACGGGCTCATGAGGGAGGTGGAGGGGGGTTGACCCCATGACCTGGTCCCCCAGCTCACTTTAGGCCGGGTGCGGTGGTTCACGCCTGTTATCCCAGCACTTTGGAAGGCTGAGGTGTGCAGATGACCTGAGGTCAGAAGATCGAGACCAGCCTGGTCAACATGGGGAAACCCCGTGTCTACTAAAACTACAAAATGTAGCTGGGCATGGTGGCAGTCGCCTGTAATCCCAGCTACTCCGGAAGCTGAGGCAGGAGAATCCCTTGAATCCAGGAGGCAGAAGTTGCAGTGAGCCGAGATCACACTACTGCACTCCAACCTGGGAGACAGTGAGACTCCATCTCTTAAAAACACAAAAAACAAACAATAAAAAACCTCACATCAAATGACTTCAGCGTGGACTGGGCTCAGTACCCACCTGCTCGTGTGCACGCGTGTGTACCCACGTGTATGCATGCATGGGCGCGCGTGGGCACTCCTGTGTCTCAAGTCCCTTTCCCAGGGTGTCCTGGAATCAGGGGTCCCACCCTGGGCCGGGTCAGCGCGTGCCATGGGAGCCCCCTCTCGTCAGCCTCTCTCTCGGATTGGCACCTGGCACCCCGTGCGCAAGCCCCACGTCATCACGGGGGCCGCCGGGGCCCGGCCCGGTCTGCGGTGTGGGAAGCCGGCCAG
>NW_012110918.1:19180544-19182877 GCF_000951035.1 Colobus angolensis palliatus
ACTTTTCTATCCAGCAAGCGTCAGGGGAGGTGAGGCTTGGGGTCCCTGGCTCCACTTTGGGCCGCCCCTCTCAGCCCACCGTCCTCCTGGCAGTGCGGAAGAAGGAGACATGGCTGGGCCCCTGCCAGGGACCCCATGGGCCAGGCCAGCGTTCTCCTTCCCACAGGCCTTGCCTGTGTTTAGACCTGATTTCTATCTCCTGCTGAAAATAGTTCTGTTTAAGAATGTATGGAAGGCCAAGCGCGGTGGTTCACACCTGTAATCCCATCACTTTGGGAGGCCGAGGTGAGCGGATCACCTGAGGTCAGGAGTTCGAGACCATCCTGGCCAACATGGTGAACCCCCCCCCCCCACGCCGTCTCTACTAAAAAATGCAATAATTAGCCGGGCGTGGTGGCACGGGCCTGTAATCCCAGCTACTGGGGAGGTTGAGGCAGGAGAATCGCTTGAACCCAGGAGACAGAGGTTGCAGTGAGCCAAGATTGAGATCGTGCCATTGCACTCCAGCCTGAGTGACAGAGCGAGACTCCATCTCAAAAAAAAAAAAAAAGTATGGAAAATGTTATCGGAGAAAGTGGAGAAGGTTAGGCCTTAGAGCCGAAAGGTGGGGAAAGGCAGGCTTGGGTGCCCTCCCGGCCTGAGTGGGCTCCGGAGGCCCTGTACACTCTGTTGAGGGGACTGGCTGAGGGGCAGCAGGGGTCCTGGTGGGCAGTGCTGGCAGGAGGAACCCCAGAGCCATGCAGCCTGGGTGTGCGATCGGATCCTCCTGCACCACTGGCTCTGCCAGCTCAGAACCCAAAACCCTCAAAGTGGGGAGTCCCACTCACAGGGAAGCATTTTTTGGTTCAGGCTTCCCACGGGCCCTGGGAAACTTCCTCAGCTGGTCCTGAAAGCTCTGCCGGGTGAGACCCCTCCTTCCCTCCCACCCCCGTGAAGGGCCTGCCCATGGTAGCTGCTCAGTCCTTGCACGAGAGCAGGTGATGCTGCAGCCCCTGGGGCAGGCCCAGGAGTTCCGGTATGGTGCCCGTGAGCTCACCCTCAGGGCTGGGGCATGCTGGCCGCCCTCCCACCTGGGGGCGCTCACACCCACCCTCGGTGCGGGCTGGCCAGGGCTGCCAGGCTGGCGAGGCTGTCCCTCAGCTTTCCCTGGGGTACTTTGAAGGAAAGGGCATTCTGTTCCTGTGCACCAGTAGATGCTTTGGTCTCATTCATGAGGTTTGATTTTTTTAAACATGCAATTCTACACTTTGGGAGGCCAAGGCAGGTGAATCGCTTGAGGCCAGGAGTTCGAGACCAGCCTGGCCATCATGGTGAAACTCCATCTCTAGTAAAAATACAAAAAAAACAGCGGGGTGGGGTGGTCCACACCTGTAATCCCAGCTACTCGGGGGCCTGAGGCAGGAGAATCGTTGGAACCAGGAGGCGGAGGCTGCCATGAGCAAGATCACGCCACTGCCCTCCAGCCCGGGTGACAGAGTGAGACCCTGTCTCAAAACAGACAAACATGCAATTCTATAGGCCGAGGTATTCACAGGCCACGTTCATCAATGCGTGTTTTCAACCAATGTGTAGTGTACGTGAGGTGAGAGTTCACCTGACTTACGGTAGGAATGTTTGTGGGATTATTTCAGAAACAGGAAGGCCCGGGTCCCGTGGGAAGCAGGGGCTGGCCAGGTGTGCGGCACCTTTGAGCTTCCCAGCCCCTGCCTTTGACCTGAGGCCCCGCCTGATGGGCCCAGCCCTCTTCTTCCCTGCCCCAAGTGTGTGCCCAAGTCAGCTCCACCGATGTGTGTGCTGTGGCTGCCCCACCCTAAGTAAGGCAGCAAGGAAGGTGGGTAACCCGGGGGTCCAGCTCCGGACCTTGGTTCACTCACACCTCCCCACGCCCTCAGTGCTCCCTGGTGCCCACACGTGGCCTGTGCATCCTCCTGTCACAGCAGCCTGCAGACCCCACACCCCTCATGCCCCAGGCTCAGCCTCAGCTTGCAGCCTCTCTCTCTCCGACAGGGGCCCCTCTGCACCCTGCCCTCTGCAGTGGACACCAGCTCCCAGCCAGCTGTCAGTGACTGAAGGTCCTTGTGACTCCCACGTGTTCACTTCCATCAAGGGCCCGGTGGGCAGAGGCCCTGGCTGAGTCAACAAGGCTGACAAGGCTCATGGCTGTGTTCTGGATGCAGGCCCGGCAGATGTTTGAGGGGGAGGTGGCCAGCCTGGAGGCCCTCCGGAGCACGGGCCTGGTGCGGGTGCCGAGGCCCCTGAAGGTCATCGACCTGCCGGGAGGTGGGGCTGCCTTTGTGATGGAGCATTTGAAGATGAGGAGCTTGAGCAGGTGA
>NW_012110918.1:19190917-19191648 GCF_000951035.1 Colobus angolensis palliatus
CTCTGTTGCCCTGACTGGAGTGCAGTGGCCAGATCTCGGCTCACTGCAAGCTCTGCCTCCCAGGTTTACACCATTCTCCTGCCTCAGCCTCCCGAATAGCTGGTATTACAGGTGTGCACCACCACGCCCAGCTAATTTTTGTATTTTTAGTAGAAACGGGGTTTCACCATGTTGGACAGGCTGGTCTTGAACTCCTGACCTACTGATCCGCCCACCTCGGCCTCCTAAAGTGCTGGGATTAGAGGCATGAGCCACCGCGCCCAGCCTATTTTGTACTTTATAGCACATTAATGCCAGCTCACTTTGGGCAGAATGAAGCAATCTATGAATGCTGTGGAGTTCTTACATTTTTTTCTAATTATTAAAGTCATACATGGTCATTGTATAAAATGTGGAAAATACAAACTCATGTGAAGACATAAAGCCACCATAATTCCATCAGCAAAGAATGATCACTGTTAACATTTGGTATATGATTATCATGCCAGTCTTTTTTTTTTTTTTCTGAGATAGAGTGTTACTTTCTTGCCCACACTGGAGTGCAGTGGTCTGATCTTGGCTCACTGCAACCTCCACCTCCCAGGTTCAAGCAATTCTCTTGTCTCAGCCTCCCGAGTGGCAGGGATTACAGGCGCCCACCACCTCACCCAGCTAATTTTTGTGTGTGTATGTATATATATATTTCTTTTGAGACAGAGTCTTGCTCTGTCACCCAGGCTGGAGTACAGTGG
>NW_012110918.1:19194165-19201599 GCF_000951035.1 Colobus angolensis palliatus
GGCACAGGCATGTGGTCCCACTTAGTTGTGAGGCTGAGGTGGGAGGATTGCTTGAGACCTAGAAGTCAAGGCTGCAGTGAGCCATGATTGTGCCACTGCACTCCAGCCTGGATGACAGAGCAAGGCCTGGCCCCAGAAAAGAAAGAAAAAGGAAAAGAAAGAGTCATCTCCTGGTGTTTACTTTTTACTGTTTAAAGAGTGGAAAGTAGTTTTTAGTGTATTTAAAACATTTCTCAAAATGGAGCAAACAAACTGGGTGGTGTTATTTATCATTTGTTGTTTTAATTAGCTGCATTTCTTCTTTCCTTAGTCAAGCATCAAAACTTGGAGAGCAGATGGCAGATTTGCACCTTTACAACCAGAAACTCAGGGAGAAGTTGAAGGAGGAGGAGAACAGAGTGGGTATGTTCAGATTGCTTTTTGGTACCCTTGACTCAGCCACACTGTCTACCTTAGATTGGTGCTCATGGTACTTCTTGGTGGCATTTTGACAGTAGGCCGAGTTATATCCATCTCTCTTTACACTACGTTATGAAAATGAGATTATTAAATAAGAATTTTGATGTAGCTGACAAGCTAGTAGAATTGGCACATGATCCCTTTTATACCCAGCCCTCCTTTCTGGTGTGCTTGAGGTAATAATAACCCCTTTTATACCCAGCCCTGCTGTCCAGTGTGCTTGAGGTAGGACTGTCCTGGCAGATCCATATATTGACTAATTGCTATTGTATGTAGTACATCCTCAGACCACCCATATTCTAGCATGCATAGCCCAGGCGTATACTGATGCTCTGCTGAGGTCTGGCATCTAAGAGAAAGACAAACAGCTCCTTCAGGTCAAGGATCTCTGCCAACAGGCCGAAGAGGTGAGGGTGCTGAGCCTCGGTATGTGAACAAGTTCGGCTTCCACACGGTGACGTGCTGCGGCTTCATCCCACAGGTAAGTGCCTGGGTGAGGGTGTTCCCTGATACCCTAATGCTGGTCACCCACTCTTTATACGTGACAATGCCAATCCCCCAGGCACCAGCAAGATTGACTACCTGATTTCTGAAAGCAGAGGACAAGCTGTGAAACCTGGAAAGGGGAGAGCAGGTACCAAGGGTCACAGAGCTGAGCTGGGCAGGCTCATGTGACATGCTGGGGCAGGCAGATCAGCATTCCAAGCAGAGGGGGCCTCAAGTGCAAAGGTTGTGTTGCACAAGGCTCCTGATGAGTATGAGGGACTGGAGACTGCGTGACGGGTAGCGGGCAAAGTCAGGGATTAAGTCCTCATTACTCAGCTCCTCTCCTGAAGCCTTTACAAATTATTATTTATGTAGATACAATTGAGATATAATTCACATAAGATCCACCATTTTAAAGGATTAGAATTAATTGGTTTTAGTACATTCACAATGGTGTGCAGCCATCACTGCTGTTTAACTCCAGAACATTTTCTTTGTTTTTTTTTTTTTTTTTGAGATGGAGTCTCACTCTGTTGCCCTGACTGGAGTGCAGTGGCCAGATCTCGGCTCACTGCAAGCTCTGCCTCCCAGGTTTACACCATTCTCCTGCCTCAGCCTCCCGAGTAGCTGGGACTACAGGCACCTGCCACCGCGCCTGGCTAGTTTCTTTGTATTTTTTAGTAGACACGGGGTTTCATCGTGTTAGCCAGGATGGTCTCGAGCAGAATCCATTAGCAGTCACTCCCCATTTTCCCCTTCCCTGGTCCCTGGCAGCCTCTAATGTACCTTCTCTCTCTTTGAATTGGCCTATTCTGGATATTTCATATGACTGGAATCACAGAATATGTGACCTTTTGTGTCTGGCTTCTTTCACTCAGCATCATGTTTCACGGCTCCTCCATGTTGTAGCAGGTGTTAGAATGTTATTCTTTTATGGCTGAATAATATTCCATTATATGGCTAGACCACATGTTTCTTTATGTATTCCTTTTTTTTTTTTTGAGATGGAGTCTCACTCTGTTGCCCAGGCTGGAGTGCAGTGGCGCGATCTCTGCTCACTGCAAGCTCTGCCTCCTGGATTTATGTCATTCTCCTGCCTCAGCCTCCCGAGTAGCTGGGACGACAGGCGCCCGCCACCACGCCTGGCTAATTTTTTGTATTTTTAGTAGAGACGGGGTTTCACCGGGTTAGCCAGGATGGTCTCGATCTCCTGACCTCGTGATCCACCCGCCTCGGCCTCCCAAAGTGCTGGGATTACAGGCGTGAGCCACTGCGCCCGGCCTGTGTATTCCTTTTTATGGCTGAATAATACTGGGGCTTCTTGAACATCATCTTTGAAATCTGTGAAGTTCCAAAGAAGGCTTTGGACAGCCCAAGTGCTCTGTGCTTCCCTCAAAGCAGCCATTATTGGACCATATTTTGGTTTTGTTAGGAACACAGCACCCATTATATAGGAACGAGTTCCGAGTCACTGCTTCTTGAAGAGAGAATACTTTCCAGTCTGTCTCCTGGTCGAAGCCCGTCCTGACTAGTTGGGTCCCTGTGGACAATGGCCAAGCTCTCCCTGGCGCAGGTGGAGGGCGAGTCTCCCAGCTGGAGGTCACTTGGGGCAGGATCCTCATGACGCCCAAGCAGATTTAGGGTTCCCAGCCCACAGGCAGTCCTCACAGCTGGGCTCGCTACAACTGCACATGGAGCTTACCAGGTTTACCAAGGCCCCCGAGATCTCAGCCACAGCTGGCTCCCCTGGGGTCACACACCTGTCCGGAGCCAGTGAGCAGCACCCTCTTCATCGCCCGGGTGAGCAGGGCTGGGCGCAGCCTGTGGTCCTGCTGTGGATGCTGAGGTCAAGGGTTGCAAGTGGCTGGGTCTACCCGACTTGGCTGGCCCAGCAGGGCAGTGTTTCAAAGAAACGAAGTGAAATCTTACCCAAAGCCCCTCTGTGTGAAGCAGACGAGAAGGGGGCTGGTCTGTTTGGAGCACAGGGAGGCCCTCAATGCCCCTCAGACTCCAGGATCAAAGAACCCACCTCAGATCAGGTGCAGCCTGGCTAGGAAGGGCGAGGAGCCAGGGAGGACACCTGCGCAGCTTCCTGCACGTTGTGCCTCGGACAGCACCAGGTTCCAGAGGCTTCCCACTCCTTGGGAGGGCTGAATGGGTCCTGGGGGAGTGTGTGCTGCAGCCACTGGGGGGCAGTGCTGAGCGGTGGGCTCCCCGGACACCTGGGCACTAAGGCCGGCCCAGGCTGCCCGCGGGGTCGGCTGCGGTGCTTGCCCCATGCTCTGGACACGGCCCCGTACAGGTACCGTTCTAAGTGCTTCATCGGACTCAACTCACCCACTTGCCCCAGCAGGTAACCAGACAGATGTCACTGATCCGTTGTATAGATGAGGAAAGTGATGTGCAGAGTTCACACCAGGGTCTGTGGAGCTTGTCAGTGGGGCAGCTGGGCTTCGACTCTCGGACTGGCTTCATAGCACAGGCCCTGACCACGGCACGGCCCCTCTGTCAGGGGAGGCCTGGTCATTGGGACCAGCTGTGTACCCAGGTGGCCCTTCCCTGGGCAGCGTGGAGGATCACAGCCCCTCTCTTCAGGTGGCGGGACTGGGCGAGCCCATGCTGGTCTCCTGCTCCCAACACTAAGCCTGGTTGTCTTCTGGAAAGAGGACAGAGCTCAGACGCTGGGAGCTTGGGCAGGCAAATGGGAAGTGACGGGAGGCTGCACGGTGCACCTCTGAGCTGGGGATCTGACAGCCAGGCTGTGGGGAGGGGCCTTTCCATCCTTCTTTTGAGGTGCACAGAGCACCAGGGGGTGAGCCCAGGGGCCGAGTCACCACAGCACGCATGTGCAGGGAGAGTCTTGGTGGGAGCCACTGACGAGGGCGGTCCTCCCCAAAGGAGTTTTACAAAATAACCCTTTGTATAAAATCAACTTCGTATTTTTCTCTACTGAGGTATAACTGACATAAATTGCACCCATTTAAGACGTATAATTTGGTACATTTTGACATGTTTGTACCTGTGAACCTCTTACCGCAGTCAAGGTGAGTATACTGATTACCCGCCAAAAGGCTCCTCGTGCCCTTCCCTGCCCCTGGGCAACCATTCGTTGGTATTGTCACTGTAGATTAGTTTGCATCTTGTGGAATTTAATATAAATAGAATCATGTGGTATGCCTTCTTTCTGTCTGCCTTCTCTCAGCATAATCATTCTGATATTTATTCAAGTCTAAAATCCTTTGCTATTCATCCCTGATACGCATCCATGTGGCATGTGTCAAAAGTCCATTCCACTGTATGGATCTAACACAGCCTGTTTATCCCTTCACACGTGGATGGATTTCTGGGTCATTTCCAGTTTTTGCTTATACACATAAAGCTGCTGTGAACCTTTGTGTACAAATCCTGGTCTGCACAAATGCTTCCACTTACCTTGGGTAAATACCTAGGAGGGGAAGGACTGTGTCCTGTGGTAGGTCCATATTTAGCTCTTTAACAAACTACCACACTCTTTTCCAAAGTGGTTGCGCCCTGTTACAGTCCCACCAGCAGCATATGAGAGTTCCAGTTCCTCCACATCCTTGTCAACACTTGAGATTTTCTGTTTTAAATTATAGCCATCCTAGTGGGCGTGAAATATTATCTCACTGAGGCTCTACTTTGCATTTCCATAATGACTAAAGATGTGGGGCATCTACTCGTGTGCCTGTTTGCTGACAAAATACCTTCTTTGGTGAACCATGTGTTCAATTATTCTGCCCAATTTGTGAATAGGGGTTTTTCTTATTATTGAGTTTTGAGAGTTCTTTGTTTTTTTTTTTTTTTTTTGAGACGGAGTCTTGCTCTGTCGCCCGGGCTGGAGTACAGTGGCTGCATCTCAGCTCACTGCAAGCTCCGCCTCCCGTGTTCACGCCATTCTCCTGCCTCAGCCTCTGGAGTAGCTGGGACTACAGGCGCCCGCCACCTCGCCCGGCTAGTTTTTTGTATTTTCAGTAGAGACGGGGTTTCACCGGGTTAGCCAGGATGGTCTCGATCTCCTGACCTCGCGATCCGCCCGTCTCGGCCTCCCAAAGTGCTGGGATTACAGGCTTGAGCCACTGTGCCTGCCTCTGCTTACATTAGGTTTAATGTGCTCTTCTTTTTCTGGTTGGTTAAGGTAGAAGCTGAGGTCATTACTGTGAGATCTTTGCTAACACAGACGTTTAGTGCTATACATTTCCCCCAAGTACTGCTTTAGTGGCATCTCACAAATTATAAGTTGTGTTTTTGCTTTCATTCAATTGAAAACACTTTCTCATTTCCCTTTTGAAGTCTTCCTTACACAGATTTTAGAAGTGTGTTAGTTTTCAAATATTTGAGGATTTCCCATAAATTTTCCTATTGTTTGTTTTGTTTTGTTTTTCTGAGACGGAGTCTTGCTCTGTCGCCAGGCTGGAGTGCAGTGGCACAATCTCGGCTCACTGCAACCTCTGCTTCCAGGGTCAAGCAATTCTCCTATCTCAGTCTCCCAAGCAGCTGAGACTACAGGTGCCTGCCACCACGCCGGGCTAATTTTTGTCTTTTTAGTAGAGATGGGGTTTCACCATATTGGCCAGGATGGTCTCGAACTCCTGACCTCGTGATCCACCTGCCTCGGCCTCCCAAAGTGCTGGGATTACAGGCATGAGCCACTGTGCCTGCCTCTGCTTACATTAGGTTTAATGTGCTCTTCTTTTTCTGGTTGGTTAAGGTAGAAGCTGAGGTCATTACTGTGAGATCTTTGCTAACACAGACGTTTAGTGCTATACATTTCCCCCAAGTACTGCTTTAGTGGCATCTCACAAATTATAAGTTGTGTTTTTGCTTTCATTCAATTGAAAACACTTTCTCATTTCCCTTTTGAAGTCTTCCTTACACAGATTTTAGAAGTGTGTTAGTTTTCAAATATTTGAGGATTTCCCATAAATTTTCCTATTGTTTGTTTTGTTTTGTTTTTCTGAGACGGAGTCTTGCTCTGTCGCCAGGCTGGAGTGCAGTGGCACAATCTCGGCTCACTGCAACCTCTGCTTCCTGGTTTCAAGCCATTCTCCTCCCTCAGCCTCCTTAGTAGCTGGGACTACAGGCGTGCACCACCACGCCCAGCTAGTTGAGCGATCTCGGCTCATTGCAACCTCCGCCTCCAGGTTCAAGCGATTCTCCTGCCTCAGCCTCCCGAGTAGCTGGGATTACAGGCACACGCCACCACACCCAGCTACTTTTGTATTTTTAGAAGAGATGGCATTTTCCCCGTGTTGCCCAGGCTGGTCTTTAACTCCTGGGCTCAAGGGATCCACCTGCCTTGGCCTCCCAAAGTGCTGGGATTATAGGCGTGAGCCACCGTGCCCAGCCTCCACCTTTCTTTTGACGAGTGTTAGCATGGTGTATCTTTTCCATCCTTTTAAGGTTTTTTTTTTTATAATAATGTCTTTTTGCACATAACTTATTGTTGGATTTGCTTTATTTTTCCAACCTGCCAATCTGTCATTTTCCTAGAGTATTTATTTTTGACATTTGTATTTAACGTGCTTAGTCATATGGTTCGGTTTGAGTCTGTCATCTTGGGGTTTTTTGTCTGTCTCATCTGCCCTTTGTTCCCTCTTTACCTGCCTTCTTCTGGGTCGAGTATTTTATGTTTCTGTCCTACCTCCTTCGTTGGCTTACTAGCTCTCTTTGCTGTGTTTTTAATGGTCCCTCTAGGGTTCAGCAGCACTTGGCTCTGAATTGCAACACTGGCCTCTTTTCCCTTGTTGCCCAGGTGAATGAGTGGCAGGATGACTGGCCCACCTTTTTCGCCCGGCACCGGCTCCAGGCGCAGCTGGACCTCATTGAGAAGGACTATGCTGACCGAGAGGCACGAGAACTCTGGTCCCGGCTACAGGTGGGCACGGCAGTGACTTCTCTGTGAAAGAGCTGGTTCTCTCCTGGTCCCACTGCGTTTGGGCGGGGTCCTCTGTAAAACTGAGCTGGAGCACGGCAGTGACTTCTCTGGGAAAGAGCTGGTTCTCTCCTGGTCCCACTGCGTTTGGGCGGGTCCTCCATAAAACTGAGCTGGAGCCGGGAACACTGAGCTCTGGAGCGCAGTGGGTCAAGTCAGGGACACATCAGGGAGGAAGGGGGGGCAGGGGCAGGGGGTTCCCCTGACAGGGAATCCGAAAGGGGTGAGAAGTGAAGACACAGTTGGCTACTAGCGCTCCTCTCCACTGCTAGGTTCCCAGGTATTTAACCTCAGACTTGCCTCATGTGAAACACAGGTGCTTGTAAATGGTGGTGTTTACCATGATCACTTTTCTTACTATCAGTAACACTTGTCCACTCCATCCTGTTCCTCTCCTATGGGAAGATGTAGGTGCCAGATGCTCCAGAGTGACCAATTTCAAAACATAACTCTCGGCCAGGCGCGGTGGCTCACACCTGTAATCGCAGCACTTTGGGAGGCCTAGGTGGGCGGATCACTTGAGGTCGGGAGTTTGA
>NW_012110918.1:19204869-19209782 GCF_000951035.1 Colobus angolensis palliatus
GCGCCTGCTCGTGCGGGGTGAGGTCTCTGCGGCCTTCCCGGGAGGCAGGGTGCAGAAGCCCTCCCGCCCCGGTCTCCGTCACTGGAGGAGGTGCCCGGGCCGGGGAGACTCGGGCCAGACCCCTCCGGACGGCCGGTCAGCCCTGCCGTGCCTGCCTCCTGTGAATGCCGAGCGCGGTTCCTGTGAATGCCGAGCGCGGTTCCTGTGAATGCCGTGTGGACAGGGAGATAGGGAATGAGAGGGGGAACGCGGGGAACAAACCCGCTGCAAACAAAGGGCGCCTTGGGTGGGGAGGGCAGCAGCCGGCCGGTTCCGTGGACGCGGTGGACACAGCGGGCTGGCTGGCCGGGTCCGTGCCGCTGCAGGCGGGGTGCGGTGTGGGTACCCCGTGGAGGCCATTCAGTGAATCTCAGTTCTCCGAATTCAGACGCACCTTTACCGCTGTCTATAATGGATTATTTCCAAACCAGTCCTTAGGATCTCGTAGTTAAATAGTTACATAGGGTTTTGTAATTCAGTAAAATCATCTTTGTAGACCCTTTGAGTAAGAAGAACTTCTGCGTTATTTGGCCTTCCTCATTTGGGAATGACAGCACTCTGATTTTAGGAGTCAGGCAGGGTGGGGGCCCTTGGCGCGGGAGTGCGGGCTACGGCGTCAGATGCTCCTGCCTGTGAATTCTGGCCCTGTCACTTGGACCTGATGCTTCATTGCCCGCTTCTTCGGCTGTAAGCTGGGGCGAATAACGATATCTCTGTGCGGAACTGTTCTGAGGGTGAGGGACCCTCATCCAGGAACCAGTGAAGCCAGATTTCTGGTTCCTGGTGTAAGAGCCCAATGGGTTCTTTCTTTTTTCCCTTTTTCTTTTTTTGAGACGAAGTCTTGCTCTTTTGCCCAGGCTGGAGTGCAGTGGGGTGCGATCTCGGCTCACTGCAACCTCTACCTCCCGGGTTCAAGCCATTCTCCTGTCTCAGCCTCCTGGGTAGCTGAGACTGCAGGCGCGCGACACCACGCCCGGCTTGTTTTGTATTTTTCGTAGAAGGGGTTTCACCATGTTGGCCACGGTGGTCTCAAACTCCTGACCTCAGGTGGACGCCCGCCTCAACCTCCCAAAGTGTTGAGATTACGGGTGTGAGCCACCGCGCTGGGCCCCAGTGGATTCTTCTTGCGGGCTGCCCAGATAGAGTTGATTTGTCAGGGTGGGGGAATTTCGATGGAGGTTTAGTTGATGCAGAGCTGGTTGAAAGGGAGACTAGACTAGAGGTGTGTGGGTTTTTTTTTTTTTTTTTTTGAGGTGGAGTCTCACTTTGTACCCCAGGGTGGAGTGCAGTGATGAGATCTTGGCTCACTGTAAACTTCACAACCTCCACCTCCCGGGTTCAAGCGATTCTCGTGCCTCAGCCTCCCGAGTAGCTGGGACTACAGGTGCGTGCGACCACGCCCGCCTAATTTTTTGTATTTTTAGTAGAGACGGGTTTCACCGTGTTAGCCAGGATTGTCTCCATCTCCTGACCTCGTGATCCATCCGCCTCAGCCTCCCAAAGTGAGCCACCACGCCCAGCTTGAGTTTTATTATTACTCAAATCAGTTTCCCTGAAAATTTGAGGGTTAGGGTTTTTTAGAGGTAATCTGGGGGAAAGGATGCGGGTGGCTGATTGGTTAGGGGCATACAATCATAGGGGAGTCGGAAATGAGCCTCCCCGATGTGCTGAATCGCTTCTGGGTGGGGCCCCAGGAGCAGTGGGCGGGTCCAGGTGGAGCTATCTTGGGTCGGAGGATCCTAGTGTAGGTGTCGGACTTGGAAACAATCTGAACAGACATCTTTAAAGGCCAGACTCAGGTTCTGCAATGGTGATGTGGTCTGCAGGAGTAATTGGGGAACTCGCATGTCTTGTGATCTCAAGAATAATGGTTGGCAATTATGTTACACCTTAACGGAATTCAGGCTCCCCTCCTCCTAGCCTGGTAGCTAGCCTCTTAACTAACTTTACAAAGGCAGTTGAGTTTCGGGGAAGGGCTCTTAGCATTTAAGCTATCAGCTAAATGTCTCCCAAAGGTAACTTAAGCTGGAAGACTAAAGGCATGAGGGGATTGGCTGGATCATATCTCCCACATTGCCATAATTTCCTCACTGATCTAACTTCTGCAAAGGCAGTTTTGCTGGGAAGCGGTGGGTGTGTTCACATGTGGAGATGGGAGCTGCCAGATGGACAGAAGCAGTTTCAGCTGCTGAGAGGAGGCCAAATAGGTGGCTCAGGGTCTGGAAAGTTGAGTCATGGGTTTGAAGAGCTGGCAGCTGTGTGGAAGGGAGCAGTGCCTGGATATGTTCACCAAAAATCTGAGACAAGTCTCAATCAGTTGAGGTTAAGGATGTGCCCGTGAGGCAGCCTCAGGAGGTCACATGTCCCTAAGGAAGTCAGGCTACAGCTTAGTTTTATACGGTCTAGGGAGACATGAGACATCAATCAATACCTGTAAGATGTACATTGGTCTAGTTAGGAAAGGCGGGACATCTTGGGTGGGAGGGCATCCAGGTCGTTGGTGGATTCAAATATTTCACGATTGGTGATTGGTTGAAAGAGTTTATCCAAAGACCTGGAATCCATAGAAGGAATTGTCTAGATTAAGATAAATTGTGGAGACCAAGGTTCTTATGCAGATGAAGGTTCCAGTTAGCTGGTTTCAGAGAGAATAGATTGTAAATGCTTTTTATCAGACGAAAAAGGTACCAGACTTGGTTAATTTTCTGCTGGATCAGGGAAAAGACCTAGAAACGGAAGGGATTCTTTACAGAATGTAGCTTTTCCCCACAAGAGACAACTTATCAGGGCCATTTCAAAATATGTCAAATATATTTTAGGGAAAAATATTTTGATTTCCTTCAGGGTCTGCTGTCATGTGATGCTATACTAGAATCAGGCTGGAATTTGCTGTCTTATTGCTACTTAAGATTTAATTACAATTTATTACTACTTAAGTTTTAATGCTAATACTGATCAGCTGTGCCTGAATTCCAGCCGGAGGAGGGTATAATGAGGCCTGTGCGGATCCCCCCCCACTCGCTTCCCATCATGAGGCCTGAACAAGTTTTTTGGGTTAAGTTTAGAATGCCCTTGGCCAAGAGGAGGGGTCTGTTAGATGGCTGGGGGGCTCAGAATTTTGTTTTCAGTTTACAGGCATGTTTGGCAGGGAAGTGTGAGAGGAATGCCAGGGATGTGTGTCTCACAAGGACAGCCTTGAGCTTGGCCCTAAACGGCTGGCAGAGGCAGGGGAGAGTGAAGGAAGGAATAGGCGAGGAGGAGACTCTGTTAGGAAGAGTATAGAGGAAGTAGGAAAAGAGGAATGGTGTGTCAAGCAAGTAAAGTGCATGAGGCTGGGCCATGGCCCTCAAAAGGCTAGAGGGAGGTGGGGCATTTCCTCCAGGCGGCCTGTGTGGCCTCCATCAGTTGGAGGGGAGGTGTGCTCTTGAGAACTGGGGAAGAGGTGGAGCTGCTCTGTGGAAATTAGCAAGGGAAAACGGGGTTTCTCAGGCTCATGAGTATATTTGGCCTAGTGATGATTAATTTTCATGTTATGTTTGTTTTTAGTAATAATGGACAAATACCAGGAGCAGCCTCATCTGTTGGACCCACACCTTGGTAAGAATAGAAGCTGCTGATTTTGATCTTTCAGTTACAGATGACCACAGAGGCCTTGGTGTACGGCTGGCACATGCATGTGCTTTGCCAGGATAAAGGGCCAAGTGTCCCTGTCTTACTTGCTTGCAGGGCCTGGCTGGTTGGTTTTAGCTGACCTGTGATAGTGGTTTGAGTTCCAGATGTCACTCTAGGCTGGGTACTGGGGGGAGAGGTGTCTGAGCTACTTTCTTCCTCTCTGCTAAAGAAACAGCATTTGCTCCTCATGTGTTTTTAGTTTACAGTAGTTTTAGTTTACATCTGAGCACATGTCTTTCTGATAATCGTCATACAGGGTCAGGTGTTCCACACGGGCCATCATTTAATCCCCATGGCAGCTAAGGAGGGCATCTGTGCCCATCTCCAGTTTACAGATGGGGACACTGAGGCTTGGTTTTCTTACTTTAGTGGAAGGGGTGTGGTTTCTTGTTGTCTTTGTTTTTGATGTATTTCACACTGATTAGAATTTTTCTTTTTCTACCTACAAATAAAATGCATGCTCCTGGCAGTTAACCTGGGAAAGAGGAAGGTAGCAATATTCACCATGTTGAGAGGCAGCATGGGTGGGGACTAGACACCTTGGCTTCACAGCCCGATTTCACCACTCAGTCTTTGAGCTGCTTTTTGCCTGGGTTTCCTTGCCCCCTGTGGTGTTGAGATCTGTGTGGGAGGCGCTAAGGGTCAGCCTTTCGTGTGCGCACCCATACCTCTTAAAGAACAGGTGCTATGCATCCTGTTCTGTTTTTTTTCCTTCAAATAACACATTTTGGCTGGGGGTGGTGACTCACGGCTGTAATCCCAGCACTTTGGGAGGCCGAGGCGGGTGGATCACTTGAGGTCGGGAGTTGGAGACCAGCATGACCAACATGGTGAAACCCCATCTCTACTAAAAATACAAAATTAGCCGGACGCAGTGGCACATGCCTGTAGTCTCAGCTACTGAGGAGGCTGAGGCAGGAGAATCGCTTGAACCAGGGAACGGAGGTTGCAGTGAGCCGAGATTATACCACTGTACTCCAGCCTGGGTGACAGAGTGAGACTTAGATTTTTGTAGGAGGTGAACTTTCTGGACTGTCACGGGTCTGAGGAACAAGGAATGGAGTTTTGCAGTTGGTGGATGGCATGGCTGGGTGGAGACAGAAGGCGTGCTTCCATCCATTGTCTTTCCGCTTCTAGTGTTGCCAGACCCAGACCCAGCGTCTGGATGTCTTCTTCTTCTTCTTCTTCTTCTTCTTCTTCTT
>NW_012110918.1:19210434-19214734 GCF_000951035.1 Colobus angolensis palliatus
GGGGTTTCACCGTGTTAGCCAGGATGGTCTCGATCTCCTGACCTCATGATCCACCTGCCTTGACCTCCCAAAGTGCTGGGATTGTTTCTTTTATCTGTTGATGGACATTTGAGTTGTCTCCGGTTTTTGACTGTTAATAATAATGCTACATAATGGAGTGCCATACTGATTCCATGAAGATTGTCCTGTTGACCATTTCTGCCAACAAGGTATGAGGATTCCAGCTGCCCTGGGTTCTCTTCAGCACTCAGCGTTGCCAGTCTCTCTGATTTCAGAGGGTGTATCTCGTTGTGTCCTTCTCTGCATTTCCCAGATGCCAGTTGCAGTTCTTTTCCATGTATGAAGACCTGCAGCCCAGCGTAGGTCTGTTTTCCATGTATGAAGACCTGCAGCCCAGCGTAGGTCTGTTTTGTTGAACGTTCCACATGCACTTGAGGAAAATGTCTGTTCTGTTGTCGAGTAGATCGTTCTCTAAGTGTCACCTGAGTGAGGTGTTTGATTGTGCTGTTAAGGTTTCAGTGATTTTCTGCTCACTTGTTCTATCAGTTCCTGAGACAGGAGTGTCAAAGTTTTCAGCCGTTTCTCCTTTCATTTCTCTCAGCTTTTTCTTTGCTTATTTTGAAGCTCTGTAGGTTGGTGTGTATACTTACAGAATTGTTAAGTCTTCATGATGAATTGATCCTTTTATTATTATGAAACATCCTGTTTATCTCTGATAATATTACTTGTGCTGACATTTATTTTGTCTGATATTCACGGAGCCACTCCAGCTCTCTTACGATTCATGATTGGTTGGAATATCTTTTTCCTTCTGCTTGCATTTAACCTAGCTATGTCTTTTTGCTTGTTTGTTTTTGTTTTTTAAGAGGCAGGGTTTTGGGTCAGGCGTGGTGGGCTCACTCCTGTAATCCCAGCACTTTGGGAGGCCGAGGTGGATGGATCACCTGAGGTCAGAAGTTCGAGACCAGCCTGGCCAACATGGTGAAACCCCGTTTCTACTAAAAATACAAAAATTAGCTGGGCGTGGTGACGCGTGCCTGTAATTCCAGCTACTCGGGAATCTGAGGCAGGAGAGTCGCCTGAACCCAGGAGGTGGAGGTTGCAGTGAGCCGAGATCATGCCACTGCACTCCAGCCTCGGGGACAGAGCAAGACTCTGTCTCAAAAAGAAAAAAAAAAGAGACGGGTTTTGTTCTGTTGCCCAGGCTGGAGTGCAGTAGTAGGATCATAGCTCATTGCAGCCTTGAAATTCTGGCCTCAGATGATCCTCCCACCTTGGTCTCCCAACGTGCTGGGAAAACAGGCATGAGCCACCGCACCTGGCGGGGCTCAGTGTCATGTTGATGTTCGCTTTTACAGTAAATGTTTCATATGTTTTTCCCTAGAATGGATGATGAACTTGTTGTTGGACATAGTGCAGGATCAGACATCTCCAGCTTCCCTCATGCATCTGGCTTTTAAATTTCTTTACATCATCACCAAGGTAACGTTACCATAGCCCTTCAGAGCTGACAGATACTTTTGTAATATTCTTGGTCCAGAGGTTACCCTCCAAAATGTTACTTCTCAAGACAGATAGTTCTTGGACACAAGTTGTGGGTTTAATTCTGTCCCTTTTTACTGTATGTTGGGGATCAGAATTGAGTGATGTGGGCCCTTTGGCTGAAACAGTGTCAAAATATTTAGCATCTTGCCTTTGAATAGATTGAAGCACCATCTAGCTAGGAAGGGAATGGGGTGAAGATGAGACTAACTCAGAAAAAGTTCTTACAAGGGAAAAGGAGGCCAGGCGCGGTGGCTCACACCTGTAATCCCAGCACTTTGGGAGGCTGAGGTGGGTGGATCACCTGTGGTCAAGAGTTCGAGACCAGCCTGGTCAACATGGTGAAACCCCGTCTCTGCTAAAAATACAAAAATCAGCTGGGCTTGTTGGCACATGCCTGTAATCCCAGCTGCTTGGGAGGCTGAGGTGGGAGAATGACTTGGACATGAGAGGCAGAGGTTGCAGTGAGCCAAGATCATGCTGTTGCATTCCAGCTTGAGTGACAGCACGAGACTGTGGAATGGAAGTGCCTCTCACACTTTAATGTGCAGATGAATTTCCTGGAAATTTTGCTGTACTATAGATTTTGAGCAAGTAGGTCTAGGTTGGGGTCTCATAGTCTGCTTTTCTTACAAGCTTGCGGTGTCTCTGTGCTGGCCCAGAGGCTCACTGTTGGCAGTTTTGACTATGGGAGTACTCACAGCCATCTCAGGGTAGGACTTGGGGTTCGTAGTGGTGAGGCAGTATTTCTGTTTGGCGGGAGAGTCCTTGGCCAGCAAGAGGACACCGTGGGTGAGCTGCCAAGGACACGCAGGCCTCTGTAGCTCTGCTGTTTGAGGTTAGGATTTCTCCGGAATGTGTGGTGTCACTGAGTTTCATGGAAGTGTTAATGAATTTGGGCCCTTGAGGTTTGTATGCATTTATTCCTCATAAATGTCAGAGGACAGTCATGTAAATGAACATATTTAATGACTGATTGCGTAAATATGGTAATGAATAACACTAGCCAGTTTAGGAAGGAAGGATAGCCTTTTTATTTTATTTATTTATTTTTTTGAGAGATGGGGTCTTGCTCTGTCACTCAGGCTAGAGTGCAGTGGTACAGTCAGCTCACTGCAGCCTTGAACTCTTGGTCTCAAATGATTCTCCCTCCTGCCTCAGCCTCTCAGACTACAGGCCTGAGCCACCGCGCCTGTCTAATTTTTAATTTTTTGTGTTGCCCAGGCTAGTCCCAACTCTTGGTCTCAAGCTGTTCTTTTGCTTCAGCCTCCCAGAATGCTGGGGTTACAGGTGTGAGCACCGCTCCTGGCCATGGGTAGCTTTCTTGTGGTGACTGTGGTCTTATTAAATTGTGTCACTGTAATGTGACAGAATTCTCTTCGATCAGTGGGTCGCATAGGTGGTGATTTTTGGTGAAAGGGAAGAAAGGCAATTTTGCTGCTCTCTGTATTTTTAAATTTTATAATAATTCAGCATCTCTTTATTTGATAGGTTCGAGGCTATAAAACATTTCTTAGTTTATTTCCCCACGAAGTTGCTGACGTAGAGCCTGTTTTAGATTTGGTCACAGATCAGAATCCCAAGGACCATGAGGTGAGTGACTCTGCCTCCCCCCTCGTCTCCAGCCCCTTCGTGCCCGTCCTTCCTCCCTGCTTGCCCCCACCCTGCTGCACCTTCCCCTTCCTGTTTCTTTCAGTTTTATCTCCCTTTGTTTTGTGTCACTCCTCTTTTCTTTCTTTTCTTTTGACTTTTCCTTCTTGTACAAGTTGCTTTAAATTATTTTTGTTTAAAATTGCCTCTTTATAAAGAAAAATTATGCCCATGTATAGTTTAACAATAAATCTGTCATTGTTCATATGTTTTTTTTAACTCGTGGAAGTATAACTTTCTTGGGTTCCCAAGACCACCCCAGGTTTGATGCTTCCCGAGGAGGACTCGCAGCACTCAGCATAGATTCCTCCTTTTGGCTGTCACTTGTTATGGCAAAATAATACACAGCACAATCAGCAAAGGGAAAAGGCACATGGGATGGGGTCTGGGAGAACCAGGCAGGAGCGCCCAGGGTCCTCCAGTTGGGTCCCACAGGGCCTGTGACATTCCCCCAGCAGTGAGATGTGACCTCACCTGTGAGGTGTCTATCAGGGAAGCACGTTTGAGCCTCAGTGCCCAGGGCTTTCGCTGGCGTCTGGCCACGTGGACACCTCGGCCTGGCACGAAATAAAATTCCAGACTCCCAGGAGGAAAGCAGGTGCCAGCGTAAAGCACATGGTTTGTGCAGATTGAGCCAGCGAGGGGGCCTCATCAAGTAGGACTTGGTGGGAGCCCTGCTGGCGTCCAGGCCCCTGGATGC
Source organism: Colobus angolensis palliatus (assembly GCF_000951035.1). Classification (NCBI taxonomy): domain Eukaryota; kingdom Metazoa; phylum Chordata; class Mammalia; order Primates; family Cercopithecidae; genus Colobus; species Colobus angolensis. The sequence goes on from NW_012110918.1 coordinate 19,214,327, forward strand.
CAGCCCATGGCCAGCCTCGCCAGGGGCCTTTCCTCGGACGGCAGTGGGGCCTGCTGTGCTCACTGTTTTCTGCATGGTATGTATTCGGAAGAGCACACGGTTTATAACCGTGCTGTGCAGTGGCTTGTCTCGGCATGGGCGTGCCTGCTGAGAGCTGTGGGGCATTTCCCTGCTGCTCTGCCCTCCGTGCCCTTTTCCCTAGTGCTTCTAGCGCCCCCCAGTGGAATGATTGCAGGGACAAATTGGAATGTTTTAGTAATTACTGAAAATAAGGGTACTCCTTTTTTATTAGAAGTTGATAATTGTTCCTTTATTCTTTTTGTTTTATTTTATTTTTTAATTTTTTTGAGACGGAGTCTTGCTCTGTCGCCCAGGCTGGAGTGCAGTGGCATGATCTCGGCTCACTGC
>NW_012110918.1:19215189-19217429 GCF_000951035.1 Colobus angolensis palliatus
TCTCGATCTCCTGACCTCGTGATCCGCCCGTCTCGGCCTCCCAAAGTGCTGGGATTACAGGCTTGAGCCACCGCGCCCGGCCTAAAATTTTTTTTTAATTTTAAAGACAGAATTTCATTCTTGTTGCCCAGGTTGGAGTGCAATGGCACAATCTCAGCTCACTGCAACCTCCGCCTCCCGGGTTCTAAGCGATTCTCCTGCCTCAGCCTCCTGAGTAGCTGAGATTACAGGCATGCGCCATCATGCCAGGGTAATTTTGTGTTTTTAGTAGAAACAGGGTTTCTCCATGTTGGTCAGGCTGGTTTAGAACTCCTGACCTCGTCTGGGTGCAGTAGTTCACGCCTGTAATCCCAGGACTTTGGGACGCCGAGGTGGGCGGATCACGAGCTCAGGAGATTGAGACCATCCTGGCTAACACAGTGAAACCCTGTCTGTACTAAAAATAGAAAAACTTAGCCGGGCGTGGTGGTGGGCGCCTGTAGTCCCAACTACTCAGGAGGCTGAGGCAGGAGAATGGCGTGAATCCAGAAAGCGGAGCTTGCAGTGAGCAGAGATCGTGCTGCTGCACTCCAGCCTGGGTGACAGAGCAAGACTCTGTCTCCAAAAAAATAAAAATGGAACTCCTGACCTCAGGTGATCTGCCTGTCGTCTCGGCCTCCCAAAGTGCTGGGATTACAGGTGTGAACCACTGTGCCCGGCCTTTTTTCTTTATTCTTAGGTGTTTGTACTTTTTACCTGTTTTTCACTTTCCCAAAAGGACAGTTTGTATGTTGAGAGGGGCCAGCGAAGAGAAGCTGTTATACTGATGTATTACGATTTTTCTTTGTTCATTTCGATGTCTCTTTTGTCTGCGGAGCTGGCTAAGTTACGGCAGTGGGTGTGCGTGGTGGGGATTCTGGGGGAATGTGGCAAGGAGCTGGTGAATGGCCTGTATTTCTGGCCCTGAGGGTGATGGCACTTGAATGGCGTTAGTGGGCACTGGGTGGGCCTGGAGGGCAGTGACTTGAAGTAGATTGTGGCTAGTGGCCTCTGTTTTTCAAACAAGACTCGTTCATACTGTGATTTAATTTTTTAGACTTGGGAAACCCGCTACATGCTTTTGCTGTGGCTCTCTGTGACCTGCCTCATCCCTTTTGATTTTTCTCGCCTTGATGGGACCCTCCTCACCCAGCCTGGGCAAACACGAATGTCCATAATGGACCGTATTCTCCAAATAGCAGAGGTAAATATCATGCAGATAATTAGCTGCTAATTAGTATTCACTTTCATATTCATGCTGTCTTGATATTAGTGTTTTACTCAGTAAGCTTTTGATACTTACATATTTATTCAACTGCTGTTTTTGTCAGTGAGGTAAACTCCCATATGATAACTTCTTTTGAAATTGTGATAATTCATGTAGGGTCAGGTTGAGTTAGCAAATCTCATTTCTTTGTAGATGATGCAAATACTCTGTTGAGGGTAATCATGGCAGGTAAGGAAGGGGCTTAGTGGCAATGGTAAGAAAATAAGGACCCAGTTTACATGTAGTTCTTAACATTATATAAAAGATGTTCATTTGTAGGAAAACTAGAAAATAAAGATAAGCATGAAAAATACGAAATTTAGGTTTATGAAATTCTAGCACCAAGAGATACGTTCTTTATTTTCTTCAAACTTTTCCTGATGTAAATATTATGCATATAAACACAGCTTATTGTATTATTATCTATTGGATCATAAGTAATTACCCCAGACTTGAGTGTTTGACACACATTTATCCTCTTGCAGTTTCTGCGGGTCAGAGTCTGGCATGGCTGAGCTGGGTCCTCTGTGTCAAGCTTGTCCACGGCTGCAGTTAAAATTTGACGTGGGCAGGCTTTGCCCCAAGGCCGTTGGATTGAGGCCACCCTCAGTTCTTTGCCACCTGGGCCCCTCCAACTTAGCGGCTTAGTCCATCAAAGCCTGCAGGGGAGAGGCTCTGCTAATGAGATGGAAGTCATGATATGTTACCTGATCATGGAAGTGATGTCCCATTCCTCTGCCAGATCCTGTGGTTAGCAGCAAGTCACTGAGTCCAACCCACACAAGCGAGCACTAGGAGGCTGTCAGGCTCTGAGCCATCTCAGTTGTCTTGGTCTTCCTGCCACGCTGACCGCGATAACCCGGGTCAGCGTTCACTGAGTGCCTGCTGTGTGTCTGGCACCACTCATAGATTAATCTTTCTTTTTTTTTTTTTTTTTTTTTTGAGACAGAGTCTC
>NW_012110918.1:19218899-19224406 GCF_000951035.1 Colobus angolensis palliatus
AAGATTGTGCCACTGCACTCCAGCCTGGGCGACAGAGCGAGACTCCATCTCAAAAAAAAAAAAAACAAAAAAACAAAAAAAGTAATGTGATTTACCCACCCTTGTTTACTTATCTGTGGAGAGGCACTGCCAGGTCAAGGGAGCATGGTTTGTCAAGACTTGGCACTCTGTGATTGCCATTAGAAAGCCTGCCCCGGCGGCCAGGCGCGGTGGCTCACGCCTATAATCCCAGCACTTTGGGAGGCTGAGGCAGGTGGATCACAAGGTCAGGAGTTCAAGACCAGCCTGGACGAGATGGTGAAACCCCGTCTTTACTAAAAATACAAAAAATTATCCGGGCATGGTGGCTGGTGCCTGTAATCCCAGCTACTCGGGAGGCTGAGGCAGAGCACTGCTTGAACCTGGGAGGTGAAGCTTGCAGTGAGCCCAGATTGCACCACTACACTCCAGCCTGGGCAACAGAGCAAGACTCCGTCTCAAAAAAAAAAAAAAAAGCCTGCCTCAGAAAAAAGATCTTCTAAGTGTATAGTGTATTGTTTTGGGAAAAAAACTAGCCAAGACAAGCATTGGAAACATTTTAAGGCAGCCCTCCCAAAAATAAATCTAGGTGGGCATGGTGGTGTCATGCCTGTAATTCCAGCACTTTGGGAGGCCAGGGCAGGAGGGTAGCTCGAGCGCAGTAGTTTGAGAGCAGCCTAGGCAATATAATATAACTCAATCTCTACCAAAAAATGAAAAAAATTAGCCAGGTGTGGTGGTACGCACCTTTGGTCCCAGCTATTCCAGAAGCCGAGGCGGGAGGGTCACCTGAGCCCAGGAGGTTGATGCTGCAGTGAGTTTGTTTTTGAGATGGAGTCTTGCCCTATCACCCACGCTGGAGTGCAGTGGTCTAATCTCAGCTCACTGCAACCTCTGCCTTCGAGGCTCAAGCAGCCCTCCCACCTCAGCCTCCTGAGTAGTTGGGATTACAGGCGTGCGCCATCATACCTGGCCAATTTTTGTATCATTAGTAGAGACGGGGTTTTACCATATTGACCAGGCTGGTCTCAAACTCCTGACCTCAGGTGATCCGCCTGCCCCAGCCTCCCAAAGTGCTGGGATTGCAGGTGTCAGCCACAGCGCCCAGCCTACAGTGAGCTTTGATCGCACCTCTGCACTCCAGCCTGGGTGACAGAGCAAGACCCTATCTCAAAACAACAACAAAAAACCCCAAGACCAGCTACTCGGAGAGGCTGAGGCAGGAGAATGGTGTGAACCCAGGAGGCGGAGCTGGCAGTGAGCTGAGATGGCGCCACTTCACTCCAGCCTGGGCTACAGAATGAGACTCCATCTCAAAAAAAAAAAAAGTGTGTACACCTACTCTGTACCCCCAAAATTAAAAAACTAAAAATTAAAAATCTAGGCATTTGTAGTAAATCTAAGTGCTTTTCAGTTTGATGGGGCCTCTTGTCTAGTCTGAATGCTGATGGTTCCGTGTGCTGGAAGGCACATTAGGTGCTGGATGAATACTCTTGATTCTTTGTTACAATTGGGTAGGTCCTTTGTTTACATTTTCCTGCTCTGTTCTTGCAAATGTGTGTTTCAAGGGGGTGTGACCAAATGTTGTGTGTAGCTCAGGCACTTACCTGGCTGAGTGTAGCAGTTGGCAGCTGTAGCCCTTGGCTCAGATTGAAGACAGGTTTATTTGGCAGCTTTGGACTTAGGCCTGTGCTGGTAAGGTTTGTGAATCTGGGTCCTTGGAAGCTGGTGAGGGTGGGACTGGCGACTGTGTGGGGTCCCTGAGGCTGGCGTGTGCAGGACTGACCATGCCTGCTTGGCGACCACGTGGGGTCCCCGAGGCTGGCATGTGCAGCAGTGACCGAGCCTGTGCTTCCCCCTTTCTTGCAGTCCTACTTGATTGTCAGTGACAAGGCCCGAGATGCAGCTGCCGTCCTCATGTCTAGGTAAGTTTCCATGGCGTGTTTCTTGGTGCGTGGCTGGTGGGTTCTGCGGGGTTTGTTGGGGTACTGTTACGTGTTTCATGCGTGTCTTTAGTCCTCAGATGGAGGACCCAGGGAAGCCTTCGGACCCCTCAGACTCTCTGGCTTTCTCTGAGGCAGCGTGCATCACTGTTTGGGCACAGAAGACCTCCGACCCTGAAATGACCACCATCGGTGGTTTGGGGTGCTGGTGGGGGTCACCTGACAGGCCCATCGACAGGAGTGCAGGTCTAGAAGAGGCGTGGCGTCATCCCTGGGGTGCAGCCTCCCCACAGGAATGGAGTGGCAGTTACAAGAAACAGCTTGTGCCGTCTCCCGTGGAGATGATGGGTGGTAGTGGGCCATTGTGACTGGGGATGAAAATCCCCCAGTGTCCTGTGTTAACTGCACCCCCCATATGCTGCAGACAGGGGAAGGCGGTTTTCTCTGCTGAGCACAGCAGGCCTGCGGTGTTGGAAAGATACCAAGGATGTGTGTGTAGACTGAGCGAACCTGTTTCATGAGATGCAAAAAGGAAGAAAGCAGTATTTCTAAATCAGTATTTTACATGACACGTGATTTTAAGTATGTATGTAGTTTACTAAGTCAGAACAGTTGACATTTTCCCCCTCTGCAATGGTGAAAGTCTAAAGCTGGTCGTAAAACCTTTTGGTGGTTGTGGTTGGGAATAGGGTCAGTGCCCCATGCAGTGTCACCTTCACTTGGGTGTGTAGCTGCAACTTGCACAGCTTCTTTCTCAGAGAAGTGGGAGGAGAGAAGCTTCCTTTCTGGGGCATTTGGAGGCACTGGATGAGGGATTTGTGACAGCCTGGAGCTGAGGAAGGAAGCTGAGTCCCCTGGAGCAGGTGAGGCCCCTTCCGAGAGGGCAGAGGCTGCTTCCTGTCTTTGTCAAAGACATAAAAAGATGATCGTCTAATTATAAAAGTAATCTGTGTGTATTTAGATAATAGAGTATGAAGTACAAGATGAAACCCTTGAGTGCTTTCATCCCGTGGGGGTGTGATGGCCCCTGTCTCCCTGCCGTGTGGCGCCAGCTCCGTCCATGGTCGGAGTTGGGGCGGCACCAACTCTGTCCGTGGCTCAGTTGCCTCACTCGCTTCTTTGCGCTGCGGACCAGGAGATGGACCTGGCGCGTCATTGTCTTCTTCCAAAACAAGACTACCTGGTGCGAGTGTGTCTTCTCTACCTGTCCTTTGCGGTGGGACATTTAGACTGCTGCCCTCGCAATTTGGTATTAAAACTCTGTTGCGAATAGTCCATGTAAAATTGTGTACCATTCTGAATGATTTCTAGGGATGAGTTTCTACAAGTGGAATGAACATTTTCAGGGTCTGAATGCAATTACTGGAGAGGCTGAACAAGTTGAAAGTTCTTTCCCCATATTTACTAGCTGGGTCAAACCTTAAGAATGTTTGCCAACTTCGTTCAATGGAAACTAGTTATCTGCTGTTATTCTTATTTTTCTTAGCAGCAGTACTGAGGGTTGGGTAGATTTTTGCGGAATGTGGGTCTGTGGAGTGCCGTGCCTGTGGGCCGGGGGAGGCACCGTCTGAGTGCCCGCTCCCTCCGTGGGGTCCTGCGGGAGACGCGCTGTGGGCCGGGGAGGCGCCGTCTGAGTGCCCGCTCCCTCCGTGGGGTCCTGCGGGAGACGCGCTGTGGGCCGGGGAGGCGCCGTCTGAGTGCCCGCTCCCTCCGTGGGGTCCTCCGGGAGACGCGCTGTGGGCCGGGGAGGCGCCGTCTGAGTGCCCGCTCCCTCCGTGGGGTCCTGCGGGAGACGCGCTGTGGGCCGGGGAGGCGCCGTCTGAGTGCCCGCTCCCTCCGTGGGGTCCTGCGGGAGACGCGCTGTGGGCCGGGGAGGCGCCGTCTGAGTGCCCGCTCCCTCCGTGGGGTCCTGCGGGAGACGCGCTGTGGGCCGGGGAGGCGCCGTCTGAGTGCCCGCTCCCTCCGTGGGGTCCTGCGGGAGACGCGCTGTGGGCCGGGGAGGCGCCGTCTGAGTGCCCGCTCCCTCCGTGGGGTCCTCCGGGAGACGCGAGCGCGCTGGCTCCGGATCCGGGCGGACTCCTGGCGAGACACCGCAGCGCCACCTAGTGCCGGGATGAGCAGGTGCTTCTCGGCCGAGCCAGTTTCAGTGCAGAACGCCTGAGCCTGGGATCCGGGAGAGGGGGTGTCTGGGCGTCCGTGCCTTGGAGCCTTTTTCCCCCCTGGTCTCGCACACTGATTCTCAGAGTGTTTGAGAATGGCGGATGCCGTCAGTGGAAGAGCTCTTAACAGTTGCTTGGCTGGTTCCTTGACACCTCCCAGACTCACCTCAGGTTCTGAGTTTCCTGTACTTCTGAGACCCCTTTTTGGTGTGGGGATTGTTACAAGTCAGGCCAGGGCTGCGAGGGGTCCTGTGCCAGCGTTTGTCTGTAGTGCGAGTTCGTTTTCTGCTCTCCAGGGAGGAGCAGCCTGCTCTAGCCCACTCTGCTCTCGGGATTGGATGCTTCTCCCTCTAGCATTGGCGGCTGTACAGCTGCGCCCATCTCCCTTGATGAACCGAGCTTGCCAACATCCATAGCCTTATAGGTGACTCTTGGTGTTATATCGTTGATAGAACATGCAGATTGAGTGCTGCTTTAGAAACCTTTTAATAGAAAATACGCCTTTCGCCAGGCGCAGTGGCTCATGCCTGTAATCTCAGCACTTTGGGAGGCTGAGACAGGCGGATCACCTGAGGTTGAGGGTTCAAGACCAGCCTTACCAACGTGGAGAAACTCCGTCTCTACTAAAAATACAAGATTAGCTGGGCGTGGTGACACGTGCATGTAATCCCAGCTACCCAGGAGGCTGAGGCAGGAGAATCACTTGAACCCGGGAGGTGGAGGTTGTGGTGAGCCGAGATCGTGCCACTGCACTCCAGCCTGGGCAACAAGAGCGAGACTCCATCTCAAAAAAAAAAAAAAAGGAAGAAGAAAAAAGAAAAAACATATGCCTTTATTCTTATACTTTTTTTCTTTTTTTTTTCTTTTTTTGGGCGTGGTGGTGCATGCCTTTAATCCCAGATACTGGGGAGGCTGAGGCAGGAGAATCGCTTGAACCCAGGAGGCAGAGGTTGCAGTGAGCAGAGATCGCGCTATTGCACTCCAGCCTGGGCAACAGCGAGACTCCATCTCAAAATAAATAAAAGAGGTTTGCTGTATGCAGAAAAGTTGGAAATCTTGGCCTGGCATGGTGGCAGTCGCCTGTGGTCCCAGCTGTTCCGAAGGCTGGGTGGGAAGATCGCTTAAGCCCAGAAGGTTGAGGTTGCAGTGAGCTGTGATTGCGCCACTGCACTCCAGCCTGGACAACAGAGCAAGACCCCGTCTCAAAAAAAGTTGGAAATCTTGAAACATAGAAGTTGAAAAAGAATGTGTAGGTAATTCTTACACACAGTACATGTGCTGTATTTGTCTTTTCTGTACCGTCATTGTGTTGGATGTACACAGCGTGATTTTTTTTTTTTTTTGAGATGGAGTCTCGCTGTGTCACCCGGGCTGGAGTGCAGTTTTG
>NW_012110918.1:19226906-19240608 GCF_000951035.1 Colobus angolensis palliatus
CAGAGTCTTGCTCTGTTGCCAGGCTGGAGTGCAATGGCGCAATCTTGGCTGTCTGCAACCTCCACCTCCTGGGTTCAAGTGATTCTCATGCCTCAGCCTCCCGAGAAACTGGGATTAGAGGCATGCCCCACCACACCCAGCTAATTTTTAAATATTTTTAGTAGAGACGGGGTGCGAGACAGGCTGCTCTTGAACTTCTGACCTCGTGATCCACCTGCCTTGGCCTCCCAAAGTGCTCGGATTACAGGCTTGAGCCACCACACCCAGCCAAGATGGGGTCTTACCATGTTTCCCAGGCTGGTCTTGAACTCCTGAGCTCAAGCTATTCACCCGCCTCAGCCTCCTGAATTGCTGGGATTACAGGCGTGAGCCACTGTGTGCAGCAAAATGTTTCTTTACTTTCTGGAAGTAGGGACTTCTTTCCCCATTGTTCGTAATGATTCCCTCCCTAAGCGTGTTCCACACGGACAGTGGTGGGGGAGAGATCCTTGCTGTTATGAGCAGTTGGCAGGTGCCAGCCATCCCCTCAGCTGGGCAGCACTTCTGTTTTGGGAGGGCCATGACAGAGTAGGACGGCACGTGCGCGCCGTCTCCTCCGTATTAGTGTTGTGATCCTGGAAGTGTGGCGCGGCCGTCTCCTCCGTGTTAGCGTTGTGATCCTGGAAGTGTGGCGCGGCCGTCTCCTCCGTGTTAGTGTTGTGATCCTGAAAGTGTGGCGCCAGCTCTCGTGTGGGCTGATCGGATGATTGCGCTGGAACGGTGGCCAGGAAGGTGGGATGGCCAGAGTTGAAATTGCAATGGAGATGAGATGGGGGCTGGAGGGAGGGTGGGCGTCGTCGCCTGGCAGCTCCGGCTTCCACATCTCGCCCTGCCTGGGGTCTCCACATAGCTGTCTCGTGGGCATCACGTGTGGCATCCCCACGTGGACTCCTCTGCCTCCTGGCCCGGCCAAGTGTCCCTTCTGGGAAGTGGCCCCGTCGCTGTTGAGGGAGCGCCTCATGCCTCCCTCCTGGCATCACTGCCATCTCCTTCCCTCCCCACCCATAAAGATGTGGCCAGGATGCCAGTCAGACTTGCCAGCGTGGCCTGAAGAGGAGGCGGAAAGGCTTGGCCAGTACTGGTCCTGCCCCCAGCACCTCTCCCACTTGGCTGCTCTGCTTCCGACCACATTGTCTTTGCATTTCTTGAGTTCCCTTGGCTCCCTTCTGCCCTGGGCCCTGGATCTCCAGCTTCCCTGGGCAGCAGCACTTTCCTACCAGGTTTTTAGCCCCCTCGTTGAGCTCTCTGGCTTCCCGTCTTCTCTCTAACCAGGCCATGCCCTCCTCCCATTTCCTTCGTGACATTTCTTTGCACTTTGGAAGTCCCCAGCTGTTTGCCATTTCTTTCCAGAGTGTCAGCTGTGGGAGGGAAGAGCCTTGTCTGTTCTCTGAGTGGCAGTGCCAGTCTCAATCATGGAGGCAGAGCTGGGGGCCTGGTCTGTGAACTGCTGGTGAAGAAATAAGGAGGGTTCGGGCTAATTAGCCAGGCATGGTGGCGGACGCTTGTAGCCCCAGCTACTTGGGAGGCTAGGCAGGAGAATTGCTTGAACCCAGGAGGCGGAGGTTGCAGTGAGTCGAGATCGTGTCACTGCACTCCAGCCTGGGTGACAACACAAGACTCCATCTCAAAAAAAAAAAGGAGGACTTGGGTCTTCCTTTTTTTAGTTTGGAAGCTCTGTGTGCTCAGGGTGCCCTCTCCTGAGGCCAGGCTGCAAGAGGGGTGGGGAGTGTGAGCACTCCCTGGAACATGAGGCCGAGTCCAGCTGGGAAGACTTTCATGGGGTTACACCAGTGGCTGGCTGTGGAAACAGACCTGTGCACATGACCCAGGCAGGTGCGGGGGAGGGAGGTCCAAGGGGCTTGGGGCCAAGCCTTGCACGTGGGCACGATGTCCTGAGGTTAAGGGATGCAGAGTTGGGTCCAGGGAGGAGGGAGGGGCGGAGAAGTGGGCAGGGGCTCCCTGGCGGTAATGGGGACGGGTAACACTGAGGGGGATGGTTGGGGGCAGGTGGGAGGGGATGGGCAGTAGGCCTGGGTGCAACCTGAGAGGTTGTGGTGGGGAAGCAGCTGCTGAGGGCCCTGGTCAGGGCAGTGACTTGGTTTCTAGGGTTGGAGAGAGGAGGAACTAGCTGGAGGAGGACAGGACTCAGTACAGAGCTGGTGTCTTGCTGTAAGGCGCGTGAGGTGGGAGGGTGTAAGGAGGGGTGTGTGTGGGGTGGGCTGGTGAGGCGTGGGCGAGGTCTCCGTGCTGAGGCCTCGGTTGAGCTGCAGCTTGTGTTTTTATTTCCTTTTGGCAGATTTATCACACGTCCTGATGTCAAGCAGAGCAAGATGGCTGAGTTCCTGGACTGGAGCCTGTGCAACCTGGCCAATTCCTCCTTCCAGACCCTCCAGGGGGTCATCACCATGGACGGGATGCTGCAGGCCCTGGTAAGTGCTGCCCTCAGGGGCCGTGGAGATAGCAGGGAAATGACACCTTACGTGGGGACCACAGACTGATGTTACCTGTGGTTCCATCTTGATGTCATTGGAACCCCGTGGGATTGATTTAAGTGCGCCAGGGTCTTAAGGCGCAGTTTCCTTTTCCCACTGCTGTGGGTCCTGCCTCAGGGGCCAGGCTGGTTTCTGCGTTGGTGCTGGTGGATGGGCCTGGAGCCCCACCCATCGCCAGCAGAGGGCAGTGGTGCCACGCAGCCGGGGCTCCCCGGGGTTGGCTTCTCCGCACCTGGTCTCCTGCTTAGTTCCTGTGTAAAGTGCAGAGATTGAATGAGCTCTAATAAAACATGGTGGGTGAGTTGAAACTTGATGCTGTTCCTTTGCACTGGGCTTGGGTTGGATGTTTCTGACTGCTTTGTTTGGACACAGACCCTGGCCTCTGTCTGCAGGTGTCTGGTTGGTGCCCTGGCTGCAGTCCTTTGCCAACCCTTTCCCTCCCTTTTGCTCTGGCTGTCTCTTGTGTTACCTTTTCTTGTGCTAACGAGGAGGAAAGATCGAGTCTCAGAAGAGGGTGAAGCCTCTTTTGGGTCAGCCTTCTGGAGGCTGCAGCTCCCAGGTCAGCCTTCTGGAGGGGGAGCCAGCAGCCTGCTGTGGCCGTTGGCGCGATGGGTTCAGCACCTTCCTCTCTCTTTCATTACGGCAGGTGAGGCTTTGAGAGCGCTGTCTCATCCTTGTCTCGCGCTGTGGAGCCTGTGGCCCCTCTGAGGAGCAGGGCACTTTGTTCTTCTTATTTAAAATAGATTTTTTGTAGAGACAGGGTCTTGCTATGTAGGCCAGGGTTGTCTTGAACTCCTGGCCTCAAGTGATCCTCCTGCCTTGAGATCCTCCTGCTTTTGTGATTCTCCCAAAGTGCTGGGATTACAGGCCGGAGCCTCCACGCCTAGAAGGACACTTTGGAGTGCATTTTAGGGCAGATGACGAGTGCCGCCTCATGGTGGTGTCCTCCTGTCCGTGGCGGCGGCATCCTGTCCGTCATGGCGGCATCCTGTCCGCGGCGGCGTCCTCCTGTCCGCGGCATCGTCCTGGCCGTGGCAGGTTCTGCTGGGGAGCGGGAGGCTGTCAGCTGGGTGGAGGATGGGGGCCATGGGAGTGATAACCTGGGGTGGGGGCGTACGTTTCTTGAGGGGGAATTGGGAAGTATCCTCAATGTCTGCTGCTTCCCTGTCATGCTGCCATGGTCTTCAGGAGGGCAGCCCTTCAGATGAAGAGAAGGTTTCAGACGTGTAAGAGAAAACTGCAAACGTGTTTCCCGGAGCCTGTGCTCTGCCCAGGTGATGTCTTTTTTCTTCAGGCCTCCCGTCAACCTCCACATAAATGTGACAGATTCAGCAGTTTTCAAAAGTTAAGATATAATTCACATACCACAAGTAATTCATCCTTCTAAAGGAAATAATTCTGTAGTTCTTAGTATATTCACAAAGCTGTGCACTTCAGGACACTGTCATCACCCTGGAAGAAACCGTGATCACACCAAGCAGTCCCTCCCTCACGCTCCCCAGCCCCTGCAGCCGCGGATCCATGTTCTGTCCCTGTGGACTTGCTGGTTGTGGACATCTTTCCTCACCAGAGTTGTACACTGCACGGCCTTCTGCGTCTGGCCTTCACTGAGCCCGACGTGTCCAAGGTTCATCCGTGTTGAGGTGCTGTCAGTGCATCGTTCCCTTTATGGCTTAATCGTGTGCCAGTGTATGGGTATTTTCTGCTGTTACAAATTATACTGTTAACAACTTTGATGTGCAAGTTTTTGTTTAAACTTAATGCTTTCAGGCTGGGTGTGGTGGCTCACACCTGTAATCCCAGCACTTTGGGAGGCTGAGGGAGGCAGATTACTTGAGGTCAGGAGTTCGAGACCAGCCTGGCCAACATGGTGAAACCCCATCTCTACTAAAAATACAAAAAATAGCCAGGCATGGTGGTGCGGGCCTGTAATCCCAGCTACTCTGGAGGCTGATGCAGGAGAATTGCTTGAACCTGGGAGGCAGAGATTGAGTGAGCCGAGATCATGCCACCAGCCTGGGCGACACAGCAAGACTCTGCCAGGAGAAAAAACAAAACAAACACAACTTAATGCTTTCAGTACCCTTGGGTACATAACACTAGTTTTTAATAAAATTTTAAACAAAATTTGGAATGTTTCCATCTTTCTGAAGTCTTTTTTTTTTTTTTTTTTTTGAGGCGGAGTCTCGCTCCATCCCCCAGACCGGAGTGCAGTGGCCGGATCTCAGCTCACTGCAAGCTCTGCCTCCCTGGTTTGCGCCATTCTCCTGCCTCAGCCTCCCGAGTAGCTGGGACTACAGGCACCCGCTACCGCGCCCGGCTAGTTTTTTGTATTTTTTAGTAGAGACGGGGTTTCACCATGTTAGCCAGGATGGTCTCGATCTCCTGACCTCGTGATCCACCCGTCTTGGCCTCCCAAAGTGCTGGGATTACAGGCTTGAGCCACCGCGCCCGGCCCTGAAGTCTTTTTAAAAAGATTTTTCTGGTGGCATACCTGCCGTACTGATGAAATAGAGGACCTGCTCGTGCCAGGCATTTTTGGGCGTTGCAGGTACAGATGTGCCATCTGCGTCCCCAGGTGCCCCTCGTTCTGGCCACGCTGGGGCAGCGTCCTCAACGTCTAAAGAGGATTCATTGCTGTTGTGGAGGTCAGGGCAGGCTGAGGCTGGCCTTGGAGGTTATGGGGGTGGAGGGGTAGGGCAGGGAGGTTGCAGGTCTCAGATGTGCCCATGTTGGTCCATGGATCCTCAGGGAATGTGCATTTATGTTTTAGGCAGTTCTGGTAAAGGTGGTGGATACACATGGTTAATTTGAAAGTTTAGGTGCAGTTGGATTCTTCATTTTTTTGCCTTGAGTCCCACTGAGGAAACGGGAAGAAGGGGAAGATGGCAGTGGCCATCGTGGGGTTCCTGGGATTCCAGTAGCTTCACCTTCATGTTGTGATGCTGGGTGCACGGACAGCCTCCCACGTGACCAAGGACGTGCTCTCAGGGCCCTAAGACCCCAGAAGAACGGGCTGCCACCACCAAGAAGTATGACATGCGTGTGGAAGACCATGAGCCTTACCTGGCTGGTAGCATGGGGTGTGGCAACTGCCGCAGCTGTCTGACCCATCGCAGCGGGAGGGGGTCCATGCTGTGACTGGACCGCTGGACCCGACCCATTGCAGCGGGAGGGGGTCCATGCTGTGACTGGGACCGCTGGACCCGACCCATCGCAGCGGGAGGGGTCCATGCTGTGGCTGGGACCACCTGGCCTGAGGTTGGACCGGCGAACTGACAATGTTGGCACTTACATGTGTGTCAGGATCCATGTGGATATGTCCCCCGCACCTGTTTCTTGGAATGTCGTGTAACAGCTCTTCAGCTTCAGCCTTGCTGATCACGTTCTGGGTGGGGAAGAAGTACCCAGCCTACCAGCCCGTGGGGCCAAAGCCGTATCTTTACAATAATCTGCACCTGAACCACGTGGCAACCCCACCGAAGAACCTGCGGCTCACAAGATCTGAGGAGGCCTCCTGGGCGTCTCTGTGCTCTGACTAGGATCTCCTCATCCCTAGAAATTTAGCCTTCATGGAATCCCTAATAACACTCGGTGCTGTGGGGAAAACGTCTCAGGTCAGGAGAGCACATGGGAGGTCTAACAGGATGTGACCAGCGCCGGTTGTCTCCAGTGGCTCTGCAGGGTAGGCTGTTAGCCCCGCCCCGAGCGTGGGTGCTGCTTTGGGAGGGTAGGCACATTTGATCTCTGTCCAGTCAGTGTCTGAGACCACCTTTGCCCAGTCAAGAATCTGCACTCTTGACGGGCTTCTAGGGGTCTCCTGCAGCTCTCGTCAGCCTGGCCTGGAGCCTCCCCTTCTCTCCCCTCCCCACCCCATGTTGTTGGGTCAGCAGGATACCCAGCTCTGGCTGCCCAGGGACTTGTAGGCAGGTGAGGCACACCGGCTCCTGGCCAGGCTGGCTGTGGGAGAGGCAGCCTCCTGGTGAGGGCTGTGGGCCACTGCGTTCAGGCTGCCTGGGAGGGCTCCATGGTGCATCCTGGCGGTGTTCCCCGGGCACAGGGCTCCGAGTCCTTCTCGGCTTGGGAAGGTCATGTGGCCACGTGTGTCTAGTTCTGCAGTTTCTTTGTCTGCGGGTTTGGTGCTTTACTTTTTTTTTTTTTTTTTGATGATCTTGTTGGTTTTCTCTAGATTGTTCCCAAGTTTTCTGTTCTTCCATCCCAAGGTGGGAGGTGCGCGGTGCACAGCCTGGATTTGGAATACCCAGAGGGTGGGGGGGGGGCGGGCCAGCTCCCTGCCCCATTCCCCTGCTAGCTGCTGGGACAGGTGGGGATTCCTGTAGCAAAATCAAACCAGTCAGGAGTGGGGAAGGGCTTTTTATTTTGACATCTCCAAGTTCCACGCTGAGGTGGAGAGAAGTTCGTTTTGCCCCTTCCTCCCAAGGTGTAAAAAGGTTTTCTCAAAGGCTTAGGAAGCCGAGCCTTATGTCACCCCCCAGCATGTGCTGACAGAGAGTGAGGCGTGCTGTCCCTGCTGTTTGGTGCAGAGCACCCAGGCAGTTTGGCAACAGCACCTCACAGCTATTCAGCTTTGCCCTCAGCGAGAGTGAGTAATTGTCTGACGCAGCCGGCTGAAATCCCTGGGAAGGGACTGAATGAAACTGCCGTGGAGCAACGCCTGGCGGGGCTGGGCTTCTGGCAGCTCCTGGGGCCAGCATGTCCCTTCCAGAGCGTCTGAAGCCCTGGGCGGCTGCTGGAGAATCTCGAGTCTTTCCAGAGCCATGCGTGTTGTTTCCTTCTCTCTCTTTGAAGGGTCCGTTTGGTCTGATCCAGGTTGCCCCAGCAGGAGGAAGTCGTGCTGGGTGCTGAGCGGGCGGGAGGTTTCACCATGGGCTTGGCAGAGCTGCAGGCAGAGGCCGGGTGCCCGCCGTGCATGATGAAACTTGCAGGTGAATTCTGCTTAGGGTTTCATCTGTTTCCTTTGATGCACTTGGCCTCATTGTCATCCACCTGTTCATTACTGTGGGCGAAACAGGTGAACTCTCAACAAGTACCATCGAAACCAGGATCTGATCTTCATTTCCCTCGAAGCATAGTTCCCTTGCAGTGAGGGTTTTTAACTCCTGTGGGAGGGAAGCTAGTGTTTGGCAAAGTAATTTCCTTGGAAGGCCCCTGCACTCCAGCTTTAAAAACACCCTTTGGTTTAGTCCCACTTTAAGCATTAAGATTAATGCAAATTGAGGAAATTCAAGGAAGGAGAAAAACACATTAAAAATGGAAAATGGGCTGGGTGCAGTGGCTTATGCCTGTAATCCCAGCACTTTGGGAGGCCAAGGCAGGTGGATCACTCGAGGCCAGGAGTTTGATACCAGCCTGGCCAACGTGGTAAAACCCTGTCTCTACTAAAAATATATTATTTGGGCGTGGTGGTGCACACCTGTAATCCCAGCTACTTGGGAGGCTGGGAGAATCGCTTGAACCCGGGAGGCAGAGGTTGCAGTGAGCCAAGATTGCTCCATTGCCCTCCAGCCTGGGCGACAGAGCAAGACTCCATCTAAAAAAAAATTGACGAAAAGGAAAATGGCTGTCATTTGCAGGTGTGACTCTGCTTGCTGATTGATAGTTGTGCTCTCTTGGTTGTGCACTCTGATTGGAAGACTGTTGACTGTATGGCGTGGGTTTCTCTCTGTGTGTTCTCACAATGGCTGGGAGGCGGCGGCAGGGCAGGGGACTCGGACTGCAAGACGGGGCTGTTGACAATGGAAGTGGTAATAGGATGCTCTTCCCCTTATCGGCTGTTAGGCTCAAGTGTCCCCTTTGCAGTGCGGTTTCTTTTTATTTTTATCATTGACAAAAGCACAACTGTTGTTAAAGGATAAAATAGTCACAAACAACAGCATTAAAAACCAAGAAAGCCAGAGAACACTGGCACCATCAGCCTCACCCCAGCTCCTGCCAGGCACTTGCGAAGAGAGGCGCTGAAGCCACTCTGCTTTTTTATAGTTAATAAAAGCAGTCAGGTCCCCAAGTAGGAGTGGTTGTGGCCCAGAGTGCGTGGGCCGGGACCAGGGCTCGAGCCGCCGTGAGCTCTGCTGAGGCCCCTTGCTGACTCCGGCTCTCCTGTGACCCGAGGCAAGGGTGAGCACCAATGCCCGCCCCACCTGGGAGGGAAGCAGCAGACCTCTCACCGCGGAGGTTGAGGTGAGGCTAATTAGCACAGTCACAGTCTTTGAAGGTGAAAGAAGACAGCTGATTATCCAAAACATTTCTCATTTAGGCTGTGATTTCTTTTCAGATTTGGAGAACAGCACCCTACCGTTCCATTCAGGCCAGAGGAAGATGACCACATGGTCCTTTTTAGTTGTAGTGCTCTCTTGGGGCAAGAGTTTCGATGGAGGAAATAGGGCAGGAGCCGTCTGAATGTGGGTACTTTCCAGAGATCTTGCTCCTGTAGCGTTCGGGTGAAACGAGGTGCCTCAGGCCACACGGGTTCAGTTTCCTCGTGGCGTTAAGTAAAGACCTGGAGCAGCCAGCTCTGACTCTTGTTTTCCCATCGCTCAGCATTTTATGTGGGGCGGGCACAGTGGTGTGAGTCTTACAGAAACCTGCGTGGTAAGCCGCACGCCTTTGTTCCTGTCAGCCCTGGCCCGTCCCTGCCGAGGTGGCGCGACCTGCTCTCACAGGCAGCCTGGCGCGGGGTCATGTGCTAGACGGGGAGGGGGCTGGGTGGGTCACCAGCCTCACCCCCCTCAGTTCTTAGATGAGGAACAGACAGGCAGAGAGCTGGATGGTGTGCCAGGCTGGGCTGATGCTGAGTGGGCTAGAGCTGGGTCTCAGTGGCCCATGCCCCAGTCATCCTGGCCTGTGGCCTCTGTGCAGGATGAGGTGCCCCTGCCCCTCACCTGCCCCGCCCTCACCCATGCCCCAGTCTTCCTGGCCTGTGGCCTCTGTGCAGGATGAGGTGCCCCTGCCCCTCACCTGCCCCGCCCTCACCCTGCTCACAGGCCCATGATGCCTGACTGCCCACGCAGTCACCTTAGAGGCACCTTCCCTCTAAGGCAGACGTCCCTCAGGCTTTGGCCCTGGCTATTGATATCTCAGCTCTGATTCACCCTTGACCTTTATCTCCTGATTTCTGTCCTTGGCTCTCGAGCCCTCCTCCTGTGGACCTGTTGGGTACACGTGTGACGCTTCAGAACCCGCAAGCCCCAAGTCACACTCTCTGGACCGTCACTTTCCGCTCCCGGCCTGTTTACTCGGGAGCCCAGCAACAAACAGGAGCTTCTGTGCTGCTGTCCTTGCATGCGGCCCAGGAACCGGGCTCGTCCCTGGGACACCGTGTTCCTCCCACTGTCCGCTCACGCCCGTCTGTGTAGATGTGGCTCTAACATGTCTCCTTTCCTGGTTCATTGCTCATCTGTTCTCGCGTGGCTGTGCCACCACCCTGTCCTGGGGGTCCTCGTCCCAGCACGTGGCTCTGTGCTTTATGTCATCCTGAGTCTGCCCCGCTCTGCCGCCTGGTCCAGATGGGAGCCATTTCCCTCTGTGAAATGTTCCCTCTGGAGGCGCTGGGCTCCCCGACTACCCTCCTGCCTCTCCTGTGGCCGTCGGCTGCAGTAAAGGTGCTGGTGGAGGCTGTGAGCCTTCTCTTCATAGAGTGCCAGGCTCCGTCCCATGCTGCCTCTGTGCCCTTGATTCTGGCAGCACACCTGCTGTCCTGTGGCCTGGGTAAAGGGTGGCCTCGGAAGCCTGTGGCCTGGGTAAAGGGTGGCCTCATCTCGGCCTCAAAAACAGTAGGGCTCAGGCTGTGGCCCACGCCTGGGGCTCCCCATCCCCGCCGTGTGTCCTGGTGTCTTTGCTTGGCTTGCCGGCCTCCGTGGGCTCCCCAGGCGGCAGGCGGCCCTCAGCCATGCTCTCCGTCCTCACGCTTTGTTTATGCCCTGGCAGAGCTGCTCAGGTGGCCAGCCCATGGGACCCCTGTGCACCCTGCTGCCCCCAGCATATGTCAGCAGCGCCATCCGGGAGATGTGGCATCAGCACACCCTTGTCCTTGTCTCTGCCCGTTCTTCCTTCCTTGCCTTTATGTGTCTCCTTTTTTCTCTTCCACACGGGGTCCACAGGGATAGCCACATCCCCTGGCCTCTTGGTTGGTGGAGCTTCCTCCTCCTGCTGGGCTCAGAGCTGTGCCACCCCCACCTGCACTGCAGAGAAGCTCAGGTCCCTCTCTGACTTGAGACACTGGAGCCTTAGCCCCCCGCTGCCCAGGCCAGTGCCCCTTCAGGTCCCTGCAAAGCCACTGCTCTTCGTGGTCTCTCCCGCTGCCACTGAGCCCGTGGGCTGCTTGGTGGCTTGGGAGCTACATACAATTGTATTTTGTCTGGTTTGTTTTCAGGCTTTCTGTGGTGGAAACTGTGTCTCTTGCATCTTTTTTTTTTTTTTTTTTTTGAGATGGAGTCTCGCTCTGTCCCTCAGGCTGGAGTGCAGTGGTGCCATCCCGGCAAGCTCCGCCTCCCGGGTTCACGTCATTCTCCTGCCTCATTCTCCCAAATAGCTGGGACTACAGGGCCCGCCACCAGGCCCGGCTAATTTTTTTGTATTTTAGTAGAGATGGGGTTTCACCGTGTTAGCCAGAATAATCTTGATCTCCTGACCTCGTGATCCGCCCTCCTCGGCCTCCCAAAGTGCTGGGATTACAGGCGTGAGCCACTGTGCCCGGCCATCTCTTGCATCTTTTATGTATCAGTACGTTGGGCAAATGGGAGATGCATGATGGATGTTTTTTGGGTAATTGAGAAATCGTTAATTTTATGTAAAAGCATAAATGATAACAGAACTACATTTGGGAGGGACTAGACTTCTAAAATTGGTTCTGTCTGTAAGGCTTAATCTTCCCTTTCCCTTTTCTTCATCTTTCCTGTTCACAGGTTTTCTTTTGATGTTGTGGAGATGGCTGTGTGTGACTGCATTTTTGCTGCTGTTAGAAGTTGATTCCTTTTTTTCTTTATGAGACAGAGTCTCTGTCACCTGGGCTGGCGTGCAGTGGCACGATCTTGGCTCACTGCAACCTCTGCCTCCTGAGTACAAGCAATTCTCGTGCCTCAGCCTCCTGAATAGCTGGGATTTGTACAGGTGTGTGCCATTGTGCCTGGCTACTTTTATATTTTTAGTGGAGATGGGGTTTCACTATGTTGGCCAGGCTGGTCTCGGACTCCTGACCTCTGGCGACCCACCCACTTTGGGCTCCCAAACTGCTAAAATTACAGGTGTGAGCCACTGTGCTAGGCCCTAGAAATTTATTCTAATCCTTTTAGGTCTTGTAGGTTTCCTGTGTTTGAAATTCTTAAATTAATAGGGAATTTTTTTTTTTTCTTTTTTGAAACAGAGTCTTGCTTTGTCACCCCGGCTGGAGTGCAGTGGCACAATCTTGGCTCACTGCAACCTCCGCCTCTGGGGTTCAAGCGATTTTCCTGCCTCAGCCTTCCAAGTAGCTGGGATCACAGGTGCCACCACCACACCCAGCTTATTGTATTTTTAGTAGAGACAGGGTTTTGCCATGTTGGTCAGGCTGGTCTCAAACTCCTGACTTCAAATGATCCGCCTGCCTCACCCTCCCAAAGTGCTGGGATTACAAGCGTGAGCCACTGTGCCTGGCCATGGATCATTAACCTCTTTTCTAGCATCTTACGTCTGTTTGGTGGTTCACGATTAATAAAGGGCTTTTGCGAGCTTTTGTTTGGCCTTGGGAGGTGCGTGGGCTCCCTGCTCCTCTCTTCTGTGGGAACTGTTGCCTTTGGGTGAGGGGCGCACCCCAGAGGTGGTCACACACACCTGAACGTGAGCACAGTCATTGGACCCTGTCATGCAGAGCTGGGCTGTGCAGAATGAGCTCAGAATAGCAATCAGAAGGCTCGGTGATGGGGGATTGTTTAAGCTGGAATACTGTAATGCTGCTGGCTGTTTATGGCTGTGAGGTCACTACGTGGGCTGCTGAGAACATTTTAAAACGCTGAGTGAGTCATGAAATAGTCATGTGTCCCCTAACAGTGGGGGTTAGTCCTGAGAACTGTGTCGTTGGGCAGTGTCATTGTGTAAACACCGTAGTGTGCACTTAAAATAGATGGTGTGGCCTGCTGCACTCCCAGCTCGGTGGTGTGGCCTGCTGCACTCCCAGCTCGGTGGTGTGGCCTGCTGCACTCCCAGGCCGTGTGGTGTGGCCCCGCTGCTCCCAGGCTGCAAACTCATACAGCACCTGACTGTGCTGAATACTGCAGGGAACTGTAACACAGTGGTGTTGGCACATCTAAGCATAGAAAAGGTACAGTAAAAATACACTATCAGCTGGGCACGGTGGCTCACGCCTGCAATCCCAGCACTTTGGGAGGCCAAGGTGGGTGAATCACGAGGTCAAGAGATCGAGACCATCCTAGCCAACATGGGGGAACCCCATCTCTACTAAAAATACAAAAATTAGCTGGGTGTGGTGGCGTGCGCCTGTAGTCCCAGTGACTTGGGAAGCCAAGGCAGGAGAATTGCTTGAACCTGGGAGGCGGAAGTTGCAGTGAGCCAAGATTGTGTCACTGCACTCCAGCCTAGGCGACAGAGTGAGACTTCGTCTCCAAAAAAAAAAAAAATTATATATATACACACACATGTATATCTACCCATATATATACGTGTAAATACACACACACACATACATATGTAAAATCATTTTATGGGCCCACTATCGTTATGTGGTTCCTCATTGACCAGAATGTTCTACGATGTAGAACTATAGTGCGATACACTGTCATGAACAGATTGATAAATGAGGTGAAGGATGATGCCTGTGAATGACAGACGTAGGAAACCACAATCATCTTGTTTTCCAAGCTTGCTTTGAGGGCTGTGTTGCCTTGGTTTATAGATGAGGACGTGGACTGAGGTCAGGAGCTGCCAGGTTGGTGCTGGGGTGTGGAGCTGCGCCTTGTGTGGTCCTCACCTGCGAGCCAAGGCGATTAGTGTTTACCTTACCATCCAAGGTTAGGTGAAAAATAACACCTTGTTCTTTTTTTTTGAGACGGAGTCTCGCTCTGTCACCCAGGCTGGAGTGCTGTGGCCGGATCTCAGCTCACTGCAAGCTCCGCCTCCCGGGTTCACGCCATTCTCCTGCCTCAGCCTCCCGGGTAGCTGGG
>NW_012110918.1:19240658-19243786 GCF_000951035.1 Colobus angolensis palliatus
GTAGCTGGGATTACAGGCGCCGCCACCTTGCCCGGCTAGTTTTTTGTAGTTTTTA
The DNA here is from genome assembly GCF_000951035.1 of Colobus angolensis palliatus. NCBI lineage: Eukaryota > Metazoa > Chordata > Mammalia > Primates > Cercopithecidae > Colobus > Colobus angolensis. The sequence goes on from NW_012110918.1 coordinate 19,240,714, forward strand.
GTAGAGACGGGGTTTCACTGTGTTAGCCGGGGTGGTCTCAATCTCCTGACCTCGTGATCCGCCCGTCTCGGCCTCCCAAAGTGCTGGGATTACAGGCTTGAGCCACCGCGCCCGGCCAACACCTTGTTCTTAAAAGATAAAAGCTAGATGTGATTATTTCGATCATTGAAGCATTTCTGTGTGAAATTACCTTTGTGTTTTGGTGGCAGTGGCACGATTGCGGCTCACTGCAACCTGCGCCTCCCAGGCTCCAGTCATCCTCCCACCTCAGCCTCGTGAGTGGCTGGGATTCCATGTGCACGCCACCACGCCCGGCTAATTTTTGTAGTTTTTGTAGAGATGAGGTCTCGCCATGTTGTCCAGGCTGGTCTCGAACTCTTGGGCTCAAACAGCCCTCCTGCCTCGGCCTCCCAAAGCGCTAGGATGCTAGGCATGAGCCACCACACCTGCCTGAAATTAGTTTTCATTTTGATATTTGTTTTCTTAAAATTCTTTATAATTTGTCAGAAATATATTTTGTCAGAAACAGTTTATTTTTTCACTCTGGGGTTCTGATTCTAATCAGTCATTTACTAATTCAGCAATTAAAATTTTCACTTGTCAATGCCTGAATGTATGGTGGTCCTGAGGGGAGTGCATTGCGCTCGCTCCTGGGGGCGGCAGTGTCTGGCCTGGCCCCACCTGCGCCACCTGGGCCCCACCTTTAGGACAAGCTCTCCTGTTTCCGAGTGCTCTCCCGTCTAGGGCAACCACTGTTCTTTCTTGGGGTGGTAGTGGGGGCTCTTTGAGGTGTCCCTCGCTTTGGTTTTTGCAGGCCAGCAGATGCACTGGAAGTTGTGATTTTTCTGGGCTCCAGCAGTGGTGTGGTGGGAAGGCTCCTTTCCTGCCCTGCTGCTGAGGGGAGCCTCGAGCGTACCAGAGTTCCTCCGTGAAGCCTTGTACGTGCTGCAAGGTGCAGCCCAGCGTGGGTTTCACTGCCCTCCAGGAAAGGCCTGGCCCTGGTGGGCTCACTGCAGCACAGGCACGGGCCTGGGGCTGTGCTCTCAAGGGAGTCCAGCCTGGAAAGGGTTGTTTTGGTGTTGAAGATCCTCTTCCGTGTCTGTCCTATGGCCCCTCGGTGTGGCGTGCCCAAGAGTGGCTTTGAACATGGCTGCCCTCCGCGTGCTGAGCCTGTGGGGGCACGGATGCGGTTGATTGTTTCCCAAGATACTATTTCTTGGTGTGGGAGCAGGACTCCGGATGGCAGAAAGGGGAGCAGCCTCGCCCTCCTCATCTGCGGAGTCGGCGTGGTTACGTGGGGCCACAGGGTGACCCTGCTGGTGTGGAGCTAGCGTGGTCTCAGCCATCTGCCTTGGTGCCGGCCGGCCCTCACAGCTTCTCAGAAGCCTGTGTTACCAGCGAGAGCCAAACCTGAACTGCTGGTGGTGTGGGGCCCTTCTCCCAGGGCCTCCCTCGGGTGGAGCTGCTTTTCTTGGCCTAGATTTGGCGGTGCCTTAAGGGAGCCTCAAACCAGCATCTCCTGCTTGGCAGCGGGCGAGCTTGCTCCCGAATAGCTCGACAGCCTGTGATTTACTGGGCTTGGAGAACATGCCCCGGGGAGGGGAAGCTGGCTCGCACGTTGCAGGGAAGCCAGCTTGGGTGGGTAGCCATGGAAAGGTGGGGCGGGTTAGGATGATTGCTGAGAAACTCCTTTTGTTTGCACCTTGTGCTGTGCTGGTTTCTAGAACAACAAAAACAGACCTGGCGGCCATTCCGCCTTTCCTGTGCAGTGGTGGTTTTCTCTAATGCCTGGTGTGATTGCCTCTGTCTCGCGTATGCTTTTCAGCAGGTGGTTTTTAAGTTGGTTCCCATTATACTTCCATGAAAGTGGGCTGTGCCCCCCATTTTATGGCCTAGCTTATGAGCACTCAAAGACCATTGATGACTAGAATGCTCTCTCTCTGGCCGTGTCCTCCTGCCGACAGGTTCCCCTTCCCGCCGCCACACTGAGCACTGGCCACTGCGCACTTTCTCAGGCGAAGACAGCCTCACTTTTAAGTGAAATAAATGGAAACAAAGCCCTGTCTTCATTGACTCGTCCTTCCCTGTCGTCCCTTTTGCCCTCCTGAGCCCATGCCTGGGAAAGTGGATAACTTGTGGGGCTTTTCTCTGTGTGTGCTGAATGTCTAGGAGGCTGCCTGTGTAATTCAGCTGGAGACTGTCCCCAGGTTAGAGAGAAGTGTGAGGAGAAAAATAACCTCTGACCTGTAAACGTATGGGGTGCTTACGGGGTGCTGGTTTCTCCCTTACTGCAGATGGTGGCTGGCCCTGGCCTTGGTGCTGTCTCCCGTGTGTGGCTGGGGACAGCGGAAGCTGGGCTGGGCCTTTCCAGGTGTGGGGCGTCCAGGCTAGTTACAAGAGATGCTGCTTGCTTTCGCGAGAACTCATCACCACTTGTATCTTAGTCGGCTGTTGAGAATGTTGTACTACACTTTGCAGGAATTTAGTAACTAAAGAATGTTCATGGCCGGGCGCGGTGGCTCAAGCCTGTAATCCCAGCACTTTGGGAGGCCGAGACGGGCGGATCACGAGGTCAGGAGATCGAGACCATCCTGGCTAACACGGTGAAACCCTGTCTCTACTAAAAAAATACAAAAAACTAGCCGGGCGAGGTGGCGGGCGCCTGTAGTCCCAGCTACTCGGGAGGCTGAGGCAGGAGAATGGCGTAAACCCGGGAGGCGGAGCTTGCAGTGAGCTGAGATCCGGCCACTGCACTCCAGCCCGGGCGACAGAGCGAGACTCCGTCTCAAAAAAAAAAAAAAAAAGAATGTTCATGTGTGAGGGCACTCTAGGAATTTAACAGTATCTTGGATTCTTTTTATTTAGTGAGAGAGACCAGACGACGTTTTAGCCCGTTGCCGAGTGAGACCGGGGGACCCGCTAGCCCGTTGTTGAAAGACACCGGAGAACATGGTAGCCTGTTGTTGAGAGAGACCGGGCGACACGTTAGCCTGTTGCCGAGAGAGACTGGGGGACATGCTAGCCCGTTGTTGAGAGAGACCGGGGGACACATTAGCCTGCTGCCGAGACAGAC
>NW_012110918.1:19244296-19247924 GCF_000951035.1 Colobus angolensis palliatus
GTGTTAGCCAGGATGGTCTCGATCTCCTGACCTCGTGATCCACCCGTCTCGGCCTCCCAAAGTGCTGGGATTACAGGCTTGAGCCACCGCGCCCGGCCGACAGCCGCACTCTTGCGTGGACCGACTCTGTGGCCTCACAGGGTGGGGTGCAGGGGGTGGTTTGTTACTGCCCTTCGATGCCTGGGCCTCTGCCGAGAAGACCACATGGCAGGTGCCTGGAAGGGCTGGGTGCAGCGGCGGCCCTCGACTGAAGCTGGCTCTTCCTGTGTGGCAGTCGGCTTCCCGGAGGGAGTGTCTCGAGGGGCGGTGTCTGGAGAGAGTCTGAAAGAGGGTGCCGGGCTTCTGACCTGGGATTGGAGGTCACTGGCATTGCTCCTGCCTGCCTCTCTTGGTTGCGGCAGTTGGAAGCCTACCAAGGTTGGGGGTGAAGGACCCTTGATTGTCCATCTGGCAAACTCTGTTCCCCACTGATCTGGCCAGCTGGCCGCTGGGACAGCTTCCCTGTGAAGTTTCTTGTCTTCTTATCCCCCAGGCGTGGTTGGGCTTCTTGTTGCACATTAGGTGGGCCTCAGGCTGTCCGCCCACCTCCCAGAGAATTTGAGTGTGTGCTGTGCCCTGCGACTGCCCCCGAACCCTGCGTCCCGTTGGGGGGAGCTCACCTGTGCCCTACAGTTTCTGCTCAGCAAGTGTTTGCTGTGTAAACGGATGACTTAGGGTTAAAACACATATTAAGTTGGATACATCTGGATTGGTGTGAAATGATTTAACTTTCAATTTTGTATTTCACACAAGCTAAAGGTAGGGAAGAGTTCTTAAAGTGAAATGAGAACTCGTTTTGGGCAAACAAGGATCATCTCCATTCACTTGGTAGGGAACGTGTTACTATCTGTTTCCCTAAAAAGAGAGGGGCTAAGTCTCTGACCGCCTTGGTGAACGTGTTATTCTGAGTGGCTCAGTGAGGTGGGTGCTGCCACTGCCCCGTTTTACAGACAGAGGAAGGGGAGCGCAGAGCCCCTGCCCTGCTCCGCAGGTGTGACTGGTGGTCTGTGTGGCTTCGCTGCTTCTCCGGTCAGCGCTTAGGAGAGCCCCCGGCGGGCTCCGTGGAGAGAGCCTAAGTCCTCTCTCCTTTTCAGAAGATGTTTCTATTCTGCACTTAAGTAAGAGATCAGGCAGTTTACAGGGTTCATAATGCAAGTAAAAGATGCCAGTATTTAGCGAAAGCCCCTTCACCTTGGCTGAGCAGCCCTGATGGGCGGCACCTGCTTCTTCGTTTTGCCATGTGGTGGGCGATGGCGAGGACCCAGGCAGGGGTGGCAGATGGTCTGAGACAGATGCAGCTCTCACCTTGACTGTGAGATTCTGTTTTCTGAAGGAAAGGAAGTTCATTCACTTTTTCTTACAAGGGCTCAGCTCTAGAATTCTTTGGTTACAGGGCTTGGATATTTATGTGAATCATCGCTTTTGTCCTCCAGACTTTAAAGCAGAAGGTAAAACCTCAGGTTGAGAATTCAGGAGGGCTAGAACCAGTGTTTGAGAGAAAATCTGATATTCCTGTTTGGTCTGATGGACTCCAGGTGATGACGTCTGTGTGTGTGCATCATGGGGACCCGGCAGCCAGGTGTGTGTGTACGACACGGGCTGAATCGGTCACCCTTCTCATTTGTTGGTGAAGCATGAATGCAGATGGAAGCCTTTGTGAGAGGTGATTTGGCCTGTAACTTTAATCCTTTGTGTCTTTATTTATACACAGATACTTTTTAAAAACCTACTGAGATGTCTTCTTTTTCCAGGCTAGGAGTGCCTTGAACTTAAACCTGAACACGTTTTGTGATGTCACAATGAGGCAGGGGTAGAGAGGCTGCAGCCTCCAAGAGGGGACTGGACTTATCATTGCATCCCTATTTTCAGATGAACTTTTGGGAGATGATTTCACTAGCCTCTTACAATTATTATGTACAGAAAGTGTTTTCTTTATTATTAGGTGGTGAGTGTTTAGAATAAAAATTCTGAAAGATGTGATGAATTGTTTTCACAATTTGTGTTTGTTTTAAACTTGTAATTGTATTTGTAACATTGAAAGACTTTTTTTTTTTTTTTAGGCGCAAATATTTAAACATGGAAAACGTGAAGACTGCTTGCCCTATGGTAAGGTTTATTTTTAAGAGAAGGTATCTTTGTGATGTGAGTTTGCTCATATACAATCAGGAGCCTCTCCTTCACATTTTCTTCATAGGTATAGGAACTGTACGTTGCTATGTTCGGACACTATCATTCTTTCTTTTGTGGTGCGTTTTAGTAACTGGACTTTTTTTTTTTTTTTTTTGAGACTGAGTCTCTCTCTGTTGCCCAGGCTGGAGTGCAATGGCACAATCTCGGCTCACTGCAGCCTCCGCCTCCTGGGTTCAAGCAATTCTCCTGCCTCAGCCTCCCGAATAGCTGGGATTATAGGCGCCCACCACCATGCCCAGCTAATTTTTGTATTTTTTTTCTTTTTTTTGAGACAGAGTTTGCTCTGTTGCCCAGGCTGGAGTGCAGTGGCACTATCTTGGCTCACTGCAAGCTCCGCCTCCCGGGTTCACGTTACTCATCCTCAGCCTCCTGAGTAGCTGGGACTATAGGTGCCTGCCACCATACCCCGCTAATTTTTTGCATTTTTAGTAGAGACGGTGTTTTATCGTGTTAGCCAGGATGGTCTCCATCTCCTGACCTTGTGATCCGCCCACCTCAGCCTCCCAAAGTGCTGGAATTACAGACATGAGCCACTGTGCCCGGCCTAATTTTTGTATTTTTAATAGAGATGGCGTTTCACCATGTTGGCCAAGCTGGTCTTGAACTCCTGACCTAGTGATCTGCCTGCCTTGGCCTCCCAAAGTGCTGTGATTATAGGTGTCATAACTGGACTTTTTGTCACTTTCCTTGTCCTTTCAAAAGAGGGATTACTGCTCCCTCCCTGTGAGGGAGGTCTGGGCAAAGCCTGTGTTGTGATCTGAGGTTGGACCTGGCTTTTTGGGGCGCAGTAGCAGCCATGTTCCTCTGATAGCCACAGCCACCACCTCTTTTGCCTTCTTCCTAATTCTCTTAACGTATTCTTTTTGAGACTGGGTCTTACTGTGTCTCCCAGGCTGGAGTACCGTGTCATGACACAGCTCGCTGCAGCCTCGACCTCCTGTGCTGAAGCCATCCTCCCACCTCAGCCTCCTGAGTGGCTGGTACTACAGGCGAGCTTTACCATGCCCGACTAATTTTTATATTTTTTGTAGCAGTGGGGTCTTGCTGTGTTGTCCAGGCTGGTCTTGACCTCCTGGGCTCAAGCGATCTGCCCTACCTTGGCCTCCCAAAGTGCTGGGCTTAAAGGTGTGAGCTACCACGTCTGGCCCAATTCTCTTAATTTTAGATTGAACCTCAATTTCTGAAAATAAGGGCAGTGTTTCTCTCCATGCAGAGGTTTACCATCTGGAAAAAGAAACTTCTTAGAGCCTTTGTGTTTTAGAAGCTATCTGAATATCAAATTTGAATAACTTTTTTTTTTTTTTTTGAGACGGAGTCTCGCTCTGTCACCCGGGCTGTAGTGCAGTGGCCGGATCTCAGCTCACTGCAAGCTCCGCCTCCCGGGTTTACGCCATTCTCC
>NW_012110918.1:19248582-19269551 GCF_000951035.1 Colobus angolensis palliatus
TTGTGGAAAATTTGAAACATGTATAAAGAAGAGAGAGTGGTGCGTACGCCCCGTGTCTCTCTCAGGAGTGTGCGAGTTCTCATGTGCGGCCCGTTGCATCCCTGCACCGTACAGGAGGGACACACAGTGCCCTCTCGCCCGTGTGCTTCCATATACGTCTCTGGAAGGTGGGGCTCTTTGTCCTCACCACACCTGAAAACGCAAGCAGCAGTTGCCAGACCCTGTCGGCGGGAGGAGCATCCTTGGTGACGTGAACACAGACCTGCTCCCTCTTGGGCTGTCGTGCTTGTCACCCACGCTCGTCCTGCCCACTGTTGGAGCCTTCTGAGAAGTTACTCAGATGCTCTTATAGCTGACCTGGTTTTATAGGCAAGCATTATGAGTTAAACAGCACCTCTGCCCGAGGTCATGGCGCCCACCTAAAACTGGTGAACGTTCACTTTCTGTCATTTCCCAGCCTCAAGGCAGAGCTTCCCGCAGGGTCCTGCAGCTCCAGCCCCCATCCCCCTGCCCTGTCCCCGCCCCACCGCCCCTTCTTCCATCTTCTTGTCTTCCATCACCTCACCTAACTCTCAGCTGTGTCTTCAGCGTCTCTTCTTTTCTCCTCTCCCTTGTCAGCTGGTTGCAGTCTTGTCCATTTCACCTCCAGCCCATCTCTGAAGCCGCCATGCACGTCCACCCCAGCCTTTGACTGTCCCAGGAATGCTGTCCTCCTGGCCTCAAGCTTGCCCCCACAGCCCCCCGGGCGCGTCTTCTGCTTGCAGACTCTCCCTGTCGTGCTGTGCCCAGCGGTGCCTTGAGCCTCCCCTTGGCTCAGCCTCCTGTCCTGCTGTTGTCATTGCTGCATGACACCGAGTGATTCCCCCTGAAAAACAGAGCAAGCCGCAGGAACCTGTGTGTTCTCCCCAGCCGTAGTGTGCCCTGTGGCCTGTGGGGTCGCCTCAGTGTGCCCCGTGGCCTGTGTGTTCTCCCCAGCCGTAGTGTGCCCTGTGGCCTGTGGGTTTGCCTCAGTGTGCCCCATGGCCTGTGTGTGCTCCCCAGCCGCAGTGTGCCCTGTGGCCTGTGGGGTCACCTCAGTGTGCCCCGTGGCCTGTGTGTTCTCCCCAGCCGCAGTGTGCCCTGTGGCCTGTGGGTTTGCTTCAGTGTGCCCCATGGCCTGTGTGTGCTCCCCAGCCGCAGCATGCCCGTGGCCTGCGTGGTCTCCGTGGCTGCAGTGTGCCTGTGGCCGGTTGGGCCTTTGTGTGTGCTGCCCCCCTTCAGGTTGGCTCCTGCTCTCCTGACCTCCACCTCTGTTGCTTCACAGCAAGGAAGTTGAGTAGGTTCAACTCTAGCAGCTCTGGGTTCACAATTTGGGATGATGGGGGTCTTGGTGATGTCTCCTGCCTCGAGGCCCCTGTGGAGCCGGCTTTTGGCTTCAGGGACACAGGTGGTGCAGTCAGAAGATGCCTGCAGCCCTCCCCACACTGAGTCCAGCTCTTGTTTGCAGCTGCCACTGTCCTCAGGTGCCTCGATGATTGCAAACTCCCCGAGAGCAACCAGACCCTGCTGCGGAAGCTGGGGGTGAAGCTTGTGCAGCGACTGGGGCTGACCTTCCTGAAGCCGAAGGTGGCGGCATGGAGGTAGGCACCGTGAGGGCGGCGCCTGGGGAGGGGTGCTGTGGGGGGCAGGTGCCATTGACGGGGGTGCAGGTGCTGTTGGGGCAGGTGCTGTGGGGTTGGGAGGCAGGTGCCGTGGTTCTGGACACAGTCGGGGGCACTGTCTGGCCAGTGCTGTGGCTTTTGGGTCCAGCGGTGATGGCAGAGAAGGTGCGTTAGTTAACAAGTGTTTCCTGCTTTCATTCTTTTTTTTTTTGAGACAGAGTCTCGCTCTGTCCCCCAGGCTGGAGTGCAGTGGCCGGATCTCAGCTCACTGCAAGCTCCGCCTCCCGGGTTTACGCCATTCTCCTGCCTCAGCCTCCCGAGTAGCTGGGACTACAGGCGCCCGCCACCTCGCCCAGCTAGTTTTTGTATTTTTAGTAGAGACGGGGTTTCACCGTGTTAGCCAGGATGGTCTCGATCTCCTGACCTCGTGATCTGCCGGTCTCGGCCTCCCAAAGTGCTGGGATTACAGGCGTGAGCCACCGTGCCCGGCCTGCCGCCACAGTCTTATGATGGCTGATGATACTCTCTTCATACTAGTTACCCTACATAACAGCGCACCCCTAAATTTAGCAGCTTGAACAGTGCACATTTTCCTCACAGCTTCAGTGAGTCTGGAATCTGGACGTGGCTCAGCCAGGTCCCCAGCCAGGGTCTCTCCTGAGGCTTGGTGAAGGTGCCAGCCTGGCCACTGCTATCTCAAGGCCTGCATCGGGCGGTTCTGCTTCCATGCTCCTCGTGGGTTCCGTCGGGACCCGGCGCCTTGTGGGCTGTTGGCGGGGACCCCTTTGAAGTCCTTACCACATGGGCCCCTCCGCAGGGCAGCGCACAGCTTGGCAGCTGTCTTCGTTGGAGGCTGAGAGGCGGGTGGAAACCACGGCTGTTTGGAAGGTGGCAACTCTCACCAGACTCTGCGTTTTCTATTCTTTGGGAGGGAATCATTGGGCCCATGCCACATCCTAGACTTGGAAACTGAGTACCAGAGAGCTAGAGCTAGGATGAGTCATTTGAGGCAGGTTGACGGTGTCAACATCAGTGTGTGAGTTCTGGTTCTGCCTCCGAAGCCCAAGTTGTTTGTCCTCTGCGAGGCTGTCTCGGGCTGTAGCCACAGCAGCTGCCCTGAACTCTCACTGGACACATTTTCTGCATGAGGCCCGGTAAGCAGGACCCACAGCCAGGCTGCCTGCCCTGCGCTCACCCTTGGCAGGAGCCGTCATGTTCCAGGGGCCCTTGCTCAGCGCGGGGCTGGGCTGCACTCCAAGCACATGCTCTCACCGCTCCTCACACAGCTCTCTGTGTGGGACTGCGTCTCCATTTGATGGCGGGGGAAGTGGAGGCGTGGAGTGGCTCAGGAGCTGTGCAGACTCACACAGCAAGCAGGTGTAGAGCAGGCCTGACCAGGTGCCAGGTCCCGGGGCCTGTGCTGTGGGCCCCTTCGGGGATGACGATGCAGGTGCCCCATGTGGGTGTGAAGAGGGCTACACGTTGCTGCCTTTTGAGGGGCGTTCGGGAGGCGGGATCTGTAGGAACTGGTGATGGGTGAGACGCGGCTCCTGGCGATGAAGGGGCCATGCGTGGCCTGGGTGGTGGCAGTGGTGGCTGCTCAGGAAGCAGAGGGTCCCGGAGGCCGGGTGCTTCCCTGGGGAAGGTGCTGGTCCTGTTATCTGTGTACCCATCATCATGCCTTCTCTCCTGACTTTCCATAAGCAAAACTGGCACCAGGTGAGGACGCTGTGGAATCGGGGCGTGCGTTGTGGCTCACACCAGGGTCTTCCTGGCAGTTTGTGCTGATGGCGGGCGGTGCCTCCGGGTTTCCCCTTCTTCTCCAGTCTCTACAAAGCGTGTGGAATTTTCACAGGCATCCTTTAAGATTCAGAGTGACAGTAAATGACTGATTTCAGTCTTCAGGATGTTGTGAGCTGCAAAGCTGATCTGAGGATGCTTTGTTGGCACAGGTATCAGCGTGGCTGCCGATCCTTGGCTGCAAATCTGCAGCTTCTCACTCAGGGCCAGAGCGAGCAGAAGCCGCTCATCCCGACCGAGGATGCCGACGAAGATGACGACGTCCCAGAGGGTGTGGAGAGCGTGATAGGTGCGTGGGGTCTAAGCGGCGGCCTCTGCTCTTGGGCATCGTCGGGCCAATTCCCCTCCACTCCAGGACCACACTTCCTTCTTCCCTTCCTGGTGCCAGCACTGTCTGGCCACCCATCCCCTTCGCCGAGTGCACGGTCACTGCCCGTCCTCTGGCTCCTGAACCCAGGCCTGTCCCTGCCTGTGGACAGTCTCTTCCTGTGTGCCATAGAAGCCCTTTTTCCCACCGCCTCCCTACCTTCCTGACCTGGGCAGCTGGGCGTGTCCTCAGGAAACAGTTCTCCCAGGAAATTGAGTCGGGGTCCCTGGGGCTCAGGTCTCTGGCTCCTTGGCCTCTAAACCCTGCTCAGTTCCTTACCTCAGGAGCCGTTTCAAACCCCCTTAAACCGCATTACACCTTGCAGGGGTCTCCATCCACTGCCCTGTTCTCCTCCTGTGGGGTCTCCTGCCGCACAGAGATAGTTAGAGCTGTCAGCGGAGCCCCTCACGGCAGCCATCCTGGGACTGGCTCCTGTCCACACACTGTCCTGCCCTCCTGCTGTGGGTTGGATGAGGTCTTTCCTGGACCCAGGCAGGGCCTCCTCGTGTCCCCTCCCTGTGAGGCCCCCATCCTCCCAGTGTCTCCCAGCTTCCTGATGGGTGGGCGGGGCCACGCTGCCTGCGCTCTGCCGCCCTCTGCTCACATCCCCTCCGCTCCCTCCAGGGCAGGTTTCTGCCCAGAGTCATCTACACCCCACCTCGACCATGACCATCAGGGCGCCTGCGGCGCCGTTGCCAGGCCCGAGCCAGCATGCACTCTGGCCCTTCCCTTGACCTTTGCTTCTCAGAGCCCTCCCTGGTTGCGTGGTAGGCACCCGCATCTGTGCTGGGCGGCTCCAGGTCCCGGGCGGGGTCCTGGGTCTGCCCTTTCCCCGTGTCCGCCACCTGCCCCAGGCTCGTTCCTGTCTCCCACCCCCTGCAGGCAGTCCCCTCTGCCTGCATTCCAGCTGCTGTGCTGGCTCCAGACTGTCCCTCCACCCTCCCCTGTGGTCACTTAGCGAGCTTCTCCTTCCAGGTCTTCCCAGGGCTGCTTGGTGCCCTCGGGCTGAGGCTTCACCCCTGCTGGGGCTTGCAGGGCCCTCACCATGTGACCCGACCCCTCCCCGCATCCTCTAGGCTTCTGTGTGGTTCTTAAAAGTTCAGTCTGCCGCCAGGGCCTGGTCCCTGGGAGAGACGTCTTTGTGCAGCCGCTGGCCAGGGGTTTTCTCTGGAAGCTTCCCAGCCCACTTTGGTCACCCCTGAGCTGCGGGCCCTTCCCCTGGCTTGGGTGGGGCCCTTGATGTTGGCCTTCACCTGGGGGCAGGCAGGCAGCTGCTCCCTGTCGCCTGCTTTGATGGGGTAGATCTGTTTCTTAGGAACAGAGAACTTAGGAACTTGGCTGTATGTGGTTATTTGAGAACGGAGAGAAGGAAATGTTCTTTTCCTGTCATTAAAATTAGTATTGTTAATGTAACTCCCTTCATCGTATGCACTGAGTAGCGTACAGGATGGGTCAACTTACAGCTGGGAAACTAGGAACTGTGTGTAGACTCTGTCGTGCATCACCTTCTTCTTCCTACAGAGCAGCTGCTGGTCGGACTGAAGGACAAGGACACCGTTGTGCGGTGGTCTGCAGCCAAAGGGTAGGTGTCCGCGGCCGCAGAAGCACCCTCGGGATGGACCAGCCTCTCAAGTGTGATTCAACAGCTACAAATACCCGACAACTTGGGAGTGGCAGCGCAGCCTCCTCCGCGGCCCCCTCCAACATCACGTGTGTTACTTTATGCGTTGGCATGAAGATGGTTCCCGAGGCGGAGCTTTTGGCTCCTCCGTCCTCCTGCCTCTGGCTGGCCCTGCTGGGTCACGAGCAGGCCAGGTTTACCTGTTCATCTTCAAAATGTTCCCTTGTTTTTCCACATCCTCCTCACTGTGCCCCCTACCTGTCGTTCCCCACAGATGGGGGTCTCGGCTCCTACAGTGATGGTGCTCAGGGAAGAGCCCTCTTTTGTGGGGCGAGCGAGGTGCTCACCCCTCACTAACACCTGTCATACCAGTGGGAGCCGACACGCACCCTGCACCCCGGGCCTCAGTGGAGGTCGTGGGGCAGATCCAGTAGGGCCTGGCCTTGAGCACAGCAGGTGGAGCCCTGGCCTGGAGGAGCCGGTGGCCCTGTGGGCTTGGGCTGTGCAGGGACAGCGATACACATGAAGAAGGTGCTGAGGTGTCGGAGGCCCCTGCTGTGGAGCGGATGAGGCAGGTGCAGGGGCCGGCAGGTGCTGGGGGATGAGGCAGGTAGAGGGGCCAGCAGATGCTGGGGGATGGGGAGGCTGGTTTTTGCCCTTGCTCTCCCGTGCATCTGTGCTGGGTCAGTCCATACCATGAGTTCTAGGAGGAGCTCCACAGGGCTGCAGAGGCTCACATAGGCCTTTGTGTTGCTATTCACAGGGGATGGCTTCTCAGCCCAGAGCCTTGTCTGGCTGAATGTGATGGGCCCACACAGTGAGAGGCTGGGCAGGCCTTCCCTTCCCAGGGTCCTTCCTGGAGGCCTCTGGCCGGGACCTTCCCCACGGGGCCATCTCCAGGGACCTGGACCCTGTGAGCCAGCCCCAGGCGGCCTCCATGTGGGGCCGTGAGCCCATCTCACCTGGCCTGAGGGGAACCTGCGCAGTCAGCATTTGGGGCGGCACAGAGGAAGCCCTGCTCCAGTAGGGAGGGTCAAGGTGAAGTCCTCAGCGTTTGCCTGCTGCCTCGCTGCCCTCCACCGTCACTGGTGACCTGCGGTGTGCGCGTCACGGTGGTACATGGTGACCTGCCCCGTGCTCCGTGTGCTCACTTGTCCCCTTTGAATCTGGCTGGCCTCAGACGTGTGCAGGCTGCTTTACCCTTCAGCATATTTTACCACGGGGGCTCCAAGCAGGGTGTAGGCTTGCCTGGAGTTGGCCCCTTCTCTCCTGGTCTCTGGAGGAAAGGATGTTTGTTCAGGCCATTCACACATGTCACGCATGCCCTTGGCGACAGGCTGGTGCCCCTGACGGATTGCTGTGTTTCTCTTTCAGCATCGGTAGGATGGCTGGCAGGCTTCCCAAAGCCCTGGCGGATGATGTGGTCGGGTCTGTGCTGGACTGCTTCAGGTATGTGAGAAGAGCCGGGGAGGTGTGTGGGCCTGACCCTGAGTTGAGAAACCCTGGCTTTCCTTATACCCCTTCATGCTTTATTTTCATTGAGCTGTTTGTCAGAACTCCAGAAGCTCTTTTTTCCCCCTTTTGAAGTTAAACTTGAGAACTCTTGTTATTTCTGGTATGTTGCTTTTGTCAACTCCATTCTATTTAAAAACCTTAAGGGAAAGAGAGTCAGTTTAGACATATACCCATGTAGATGTTTGTTCTGAAAGGAAAAGCTCTGTTGAGTGAGTTGGGACTGCTCCGAGAGCTTTCTGTGGGAGGTTCGGGTCTGCCCCTCACCTGCCCGTTAGCCACGTGTATCACTCAGACCTTACAGTGAGGCTGGTGTGACCAAGGCCTGAGTTCAAAGTTGGATTTCATTTTAATGAAATGTGAGGCTTTGGGAGGCCAAAGTGGGAGGACTGCTTGAGCCTATGAATTCGAGACCAGCCTGGGCAACAAAGCGAAACCCCATCTCTACAAAGAGTTAAAAAATTAGTTGAATGTCGTCCCAGCTACTCGGGAGGCTGAGGTGGGAGGATCACTTGAGGCCAGGAGTTCGAGGCTTCAGTGAGTCATGATGATGCCACTGCTCCAGACTGGGCAACAGAGTGAGACCCGGTCTCAGAACAAAACTGAATTTAGACAGCCACGTGTGCTGTGCTGCATTTGTCTTGTCAGCCTTCAGGGAGTTGAGCCTTGGGGCCGTATGGCTTGTGGGTGGTAGAGGTGTGGGCTGGAATGTGCAGGTGGCAGGGCCTGGGGTTTCAACCTGGGGCCTGCAGACCAGCCCTGGTGTGGTCACACGTATGAGGCATCGATCTCTGACCTCCCCAGGGATTCTTCCTTTTGCTTGTGTAAATGTCTCTCCCAGTTTCGGAAGCAGAGGACTGAGAACAGGCGTCCAGTTTGCTCAGGACTCCATTTTTGCTTGTGTAAATACGTCTCTCCCAGTTTCAGAAGCGGAGGGTGGAAGACAGGCGTCCAGCTTGCTCAGGACCCCAGGTGTGCTTGTGTAAATATGTCTCTCCCAGTTTCAGAAGCGGAGGGTGGAGGACAGGCGTCCAGCTTGCTCAGGACCCTGGTGTGCTTGTGTAAATATGTCTCTCCCAGTTTCAGAAGTTTCAGAAGCGGAGGGTGGAGGACAGGCGTCCAGCTTGCTCAGGACCCCGGTGTGCTTGTGTAAATATGTCTCTCCCAGTTTCAGAAGTTTCAGAAGCGGAGGGTGGAGGACAGGCGTCCAGCTTGCTCAGGACCCCGGGTGTGCTTGTGTAAATGTCTCCCAGTTTCAGAAGCGGAGGGTGGAGGACAGGCGTCCAGCTTGCTCAGGACCCCAGGTGTGCTGTTGCTGTGCGTTAGCCCGGACACCGTGGAGAAAGCTGTGCTGTCAGCACTTTGGAGGCTCTAGTTCGCGCTGCCTGTGAGTCACCAGGGACAGCTCCGGCAGCTGTCCACAAAGTCTTGTTTTCCTTCTGGAGCAGATTTCTTGTGCACTTAGCCTCCAGCCTGCTCAGTGACAATTTCAGGAGCACAGGAAACAATGTGTCAGATATGGGTCATGTTTTTCGGAGCAGTGAGCAGAAGCAGGGTGCCTTGGAGAGGAGTCTGTGCCAACCCCATTGGGTTCTCCCATGAGCAAACCAACTGAACCTGTGCCCAGGCCCAGCTGTGGGTCCTGCTGACTTGCCCGAGTGTCTTCTGAGACACGTGGTGTGGAGCGTTTGGAAGCCGTGGCACCATGCTGTGCCCCTGCCACCCGCCCCCACCCCGTGTCAGCAGGAGCCTCACCACATGGGTTCCTTCCTGCTCCAGCTTTACAGTTTCACTGAGGTTTTAGACTGGGTGATATGTTAGTTCAGAATTGAAACTGAAGGGAAGAAGACAGCCTCCCCAGACCCCGGAGCCCTCCCCACCTCCGCGGTGACCTGGCGCACCCGTTCCTCATCCCTCATCCCTCTGGGAACTGATGCAGGTGTGATGGGTACAGAGGTTTTCTTGGTTTGTTTCTGAGGTGGAGTCTTGCTCTGTCACCAGCCTGGAGTGCAGTGGCGGGGTCTCGGCTCACTGTGATCTCCGTCTCCCAGGTTCACGCCATTCCTCTGCCGCAGCCTCCTGAGCAGCTGGGACTACAGGCGCTGCCACCACGCCCGGCTCATTTTTTTTGTATTTTAGTAGAGATGGGGTTTCACCATGTTGGCCAGTCTGGTCTCCATCTCCTGACCTTGTGATCCGCCCTCCGCGGCCTCCAGAAGTGCTGGGATTACAGGCATGAGCCACCGCGCCTGGCTGTTTTGTTTTTAGAGATGGGGTCTTGCTCTGTTGCTCGGGCACCATGGTAGCTCACTGCGGCCTCTACCCCCTGAGTTCAAGTGATCCTCCCGCCTCAGCCTCTGCATAGCTAGGACTACAGGTGTGTGCCACCATACCCAGCTAATTATTTTATTTTATTTTTCTAGAGATGGAGTCTTGCTATGTTGCCCAGACTAGTCTTGAACTCCTGACCTCAAGCAATCCTCTTGCCTCGGTCTCCCAAAGTACTGGGACTATAGGCCTGAGCCCTGTGCCTGGCTCAAATTATTTCTTTCATTTTACACAGATGGTGGCTTGCTTGTCACACTTCTCCACCAAACGCATCTTTGAGGCCATTGTGCGTTAGTGCCGTTCCCCTTGCGCTTGGTAATCTGAGACCCATGTACCTGCGACTCTCTCTGTTCCTCTCCCACTCATAGCTTCCACCACTTTCTGTTGTCTTCCCTCCCGAGACCCCCCTGTGCGCCCAGGAGTGCCTTCAGCTTGGATGTGGGGCAGGAACTCGCCCCCAGCTGCTTGGCTTCTTGCCCCTGGTGTCCATGGCCAGGGCCCCCTCTCCGGTTCGGCGGTGCTGCGGTGGGGCTGGGCCTCTCAGGCGAGCCTCATGCATGGACGGCACCCCCGGACCCTGCCGCCCTCGCCACCATGCCGCAGTGAACACGTCTGATTTGGAAGTAGACATTGGCCTGACAGGCATTTGTTTTGGTATTTTTAAGTCACGGTAACCTTGGTATTTTGTCAAGTTTATTCGGATGTTACTAAATCTTTGTGAAAGGTGTGAAGCATCTTTCTCCAGTGAAAACCTGAAGGACACAAGTGCTGATGTGAAAATACGCACGGGCTCATGGAGCCTCTGGGCAGACAGTAAAACACCTGGAACTTGGAAAAGTGTAGTTGTGGTTGAGGCAGTCAGTGACAGTGAGCTCTGAGGAGCAGCTGGTGTCTGTCTCAGCCCCTCCTCTCCTCCGGGCCGGGCACACCACAGGCGAGGCAGCCGCCGGGTGGACAGGCACTCTCTGATTTTCCTAAGTGTTCTTGTCCCTGTTGATTGCCAGCTAGTCATACCACTTAGTGGGTTTTCCTAAACATTTCTTTGCTGTCAAATCAATTTGATTAGAATCAGTGAAAGCCTCAGCAAATCTTCTGAACCACCCCAGGGAAATTAGTAAATATAAAATATTGTGACTTGATCAATGGGCATTGCAGTTGTTCATTAAAAGTTCATATTTCAGGTACTGTGAAAAATCTCAAAATGCCGATTCATTATTCTAGCTTTTAATTTTGAACTTGACTGAACAGTGGGGTGTCTTCCTGCTGCCTTTTCTACTGGCATCTTCCTGTGCTAGGATTCCTGTTTTAATACTTTTATACTTTTAATACTTTTAATACTTTTCTGAAGTATCTTGTTTCTTTCTGTGGGAGCATGGGTGTTGCCCCTACTTGGAGTGATACCGTTGTGGTGGGGAAACCTCACCTGGGATGGCACGGACGGGACGGTCTCTTTGTTTGGGGGCTGACCAAGACTTGTCCTCACTCTCGGGAGATCTGAAGAGGCTCTGGGGTGGGCACGGCTGTTGTCTTTGTACTCAGTCACAGTGTGTTATTTCTTCACCCATCTGATTATTTTTTTATTTTGAGATGGAGTCTCGCCCTGTCACCCAGGCTGGAGTGCAGTGGCGCGATCTCAGCTCACTGCAACCTCCGCCTCCCCGGTTCAAGTGATTCTCCTGCCTCAGCCTCCCAGGTTGCTGGGATCGTAGACGTGAGCTGCTGTGCCCAGCCTTGATACTTTAAAAACTTATGAATAGGTTTTAGTGTGCCTTACAGGTACAGGTTGTGGACTTGCCAAGCTGTGCTCCTTGCCATGGTGTGGGCTTTGAACCAAAAACTGACACGTGAGCTGTGGTCTCAGGATCTTTGTTGCTCTCAGTTTCCAGGAGACCGACAAGGCGTGGCATGGGGGATGTCTGGCGTTGGCAGAGCTGGGCAGGAGAGGCCTGCTGCTGCCGTCTCGACTCGTGGACGGTGAGTAGCTGAAGCACAGTCAGTTGTGTCACCAAGGCTGTCCGTCCGTGGCAGTCTGCGGCCCTTCGTCTGATCCCATCTCCGCGGTGTGGCCCTGCCGCAGGCACACACAGAAGAGCTTGAGAACAAGGGCTGTCCACCTTTTTCTCACATCGGCCTTCGTAATTTCCTAATTGCTTCTTTTTTCTGCTGTGAAATTTTAATGCCACAGGTTACCCTGTGTACCTGGTTTCGGAGGGCCACGAATCCTTGTAATGTCTGATTTTCTTACTCCCCACAACCAGTTTTCATTCTTGAGGGACGTTCTTGCCCCTTAAGGATACGTGCAGTGGCACCTGCTTCAGTTCTAGAACCAGGTACCCCTGGCAGCATCCTAGGCCACCTGGAGTGACGTGGTGCTCCCTGGAGATGAGGCTCATGCCAGCTTGAAACCAGGGTGGGAACTGGGGTGGAGGGCAGGGGAGCTCTGCAGTGGCCAGCAGTGGGGTGGGGACAGAGGGCACAGCATGGCAGATGCAGAGGCACAGCGGGGGCAGAGGGCGCAGCGTGGCAGACACGGGCATGGCGGGGCAGAGGGCGCAGCGTGGCAGACGCAGAGGCACGGCGGGGGCAGGGCGCAGTGTGGCAGACGCAGAGGCACGGCGGGGACAGAGGGCACAGCGTGGCAGACGCAGAGGCACGGCGGGGACAGGGCGCAGCGTGGCAGATGCAGGGGCACTGCCGCAGACCAGCTGTTGCGCAGCAGCCACACGCAGCCCCGTCTGTGTTTGGTGGGGACAGTCCCTGGGTGTGGCAGTGCCCTCTGCGGGCAGGAAGGAAAGGATGTCTGTACAGGATAGAGTGGGGGCCCATCCTGAGAGGGCCTCACCACAGACACTTTATTCTGTCCAAAATAAAGACGCCTGAGATGTGGTGGCCCCGCGTCTTCCCAGTGCGGAGCTGTGGTGGTGTCTGAAGCGACTGCTTTGCACTTGGCGTTGTGATGTGTGGAGAGAGCTTGTAGAGCCGGCAGTTCTTTTTTTAATGTTTCTGCTTATTTTTTTTCAGACTTCTTTAATTTTTAGACCACTTTATTGAGTTTAATTTACATACCATGAAATGCACTCACTGAAGTGCACAATGAAGTGGTTTTGTGTATTTACAGAGTTGTGCAGCTATCGCCGTAATTTAATTCCTGAACATTTTCATTGCCTCCGAAGGAAACTCTGTGTTTAAGAACTCACTGCACTCTCCCCAGCACCCTCGCCCCGGCAGCCACATCTCCAGTGTCTCTGGGAATTTGTCTTTTATAGACATTTCGTAAAAGTGGAACCTACAACGTGTGATCTCTGGTGTGTGAATTCTTCCACTGAGCTCCTCTGTGTGGTGGCCTGTGGAGTGCCTCCTTCCTTCCTGTTGCAGAGCCTCGTCCTGCTGTGTCAATGCACCACACACCACGTTTATCCATCCGGTTCGTCAGCTGACGGGGCTCTGGGTGGTTTCCACCTTTCACTGTTAGAATAATGCTGCCGTGAACATTGTGTACACGTTTTTGAGTGGATGTTGAATAACTGTTGTTAGAATAATGCTGCCGTGAACATTGTGTACACGTTTTTGAGTGGATGTTGAATAACTGTTAGAATAATGCTGCCGTGAACATTGTGTACATGTTTTTGAGTGGATGTTGAATAACTGTTAGGATAATGCTGCTGTGAACATTGTGTACACGTTTTTGAGTGGATGTTCAATCTAGACCTAGAAGTAGAAATGCTGGGTCATACGGTGACTCCATGTTTAACTTTCTGAGAAACTGCCACACTTTTTCCAAAATGATTACACCATTTCACATTCCTGCCTCCAGTGTATGAGGGTTCTGTTTCTCTGATCCTCACCAACACTTGTTTTTATCTTTTTTTTTTTTGGACCGGGTTTCACTTTGCTACCCAGGCTGGAGTGCCGTGATGCAATTTCTGCTCACTGTAATCTCCGCCTCCCAGGACCAGGCGATCCTCCCACCTCAGCCTCCTGAGTAGCTAGGACCACCCGTGCGCACCACCACGCCAGACTGTTTTTAGTTTTGTTAGATACAGGACTTCACCACATTGCCCAGGCTGGTCTTGAACTCCTCAGCTCAAGCTGTCCATCCGCCTTGGCCTCCCTGGGTGTTAGGAATACAGGCATGAGCCACCGCACTTGCCCCCTGCTTCTTTAAAAAAAAAAAAAGCCATTCTAGTGAGTGTGGGGTGCCACCTTGTGCTTTTCATTTGCTTTTCCCTAACGACTGATAACACTGAGCATTCTTTGTGTTTGTCCATTTGTATGTCTTCTTTGGAGAAATGTCTGTTCAAGTTCTTTACTCATTTAAAAAATTATTATTTTTTAAATTGTTGTTGTAAGAAAGAGTTGTTTATGTATTCTGGGTATACGTCTCATATTGGATGTATGATTTGCAAATGTTTTATTGCATTCCGTGGCTGCCTTTTCACTTCCTATTGACTGATGGACACGGTCTCGCCCCATTGCCCAGGCTAGAGTGCAGTGGCCCCACCACAGCTAGCTGCCACCGTGATCTCCTGGGCTCAAGCCATGTTCCCACCTTAGCTTCCCGAGTAGTTGGGACTACAGGGGCTCACCACTACGCCTGGCTAATTTTTTTTCTTTTTTTGAGACAGGATCTCATTCCCATCGCGCAGGCTGGAGTGCAGTGGTGTGATCTCGGCTCACTGCAGCCTCCACCTCTCAGGCTCAAGCGATCTGCCTACCTCAGCCCCCCAGGTAGCTGGGGCTACAGGTGCGAGCCACCATGCCCGGCTAATTTTTGTATTTTTTGTGGAGTTGGGGTTTTCCCATGTTGTCCAGGCTAGTCTCGAACTCCTGAGCTCAAGTGATCCCCCTGCCTCAGCCTCCCAAAGTGCTGGGATTACAGGCGTGAGCCACTGCACCTGGTCTTCATTAAAACAATTTTTTGTAGAAATGGGGTCTCACTATCTAGCCCAGGCTGGTCTTGAACTTCTGGCCTCGAGTGATCCTCCTGCCTCAGCCTCCCAAAGTGCTGGGAATACAGGCTGTACCTGGTGTGTTTTCAGTGTCTTTGATGGTGATTTTTGACCCAGGTTTTAAGTTTTAATTAAGTCCAGCTCATCAGTCTTTTCTTTCTTGTGTTTCTGGTGTCAAAGCTAAGAAATCATTGCCTGTCCCAGAACCGTGAAGTTGTACTCTTGTGCTTTTATTTAACGTTTTGTTCCACCGAAGTAAGTGACGCGTGATGTTTATTTGTGACACCAGATGTGTGTGAGGGTGTGTGTGTGAATGTGTGGCCGGGATGGAATGAAGTCCCTGCCTGTGGGGAGCCAGCTGCAGGTTCACTCGAAGGAGACAAGACCCGACTGGCTCGTGTGTGTGCTCTGTTGTGTCTTATGGCAACACCCACCGACCCCAGGCAGCTGGAGAGAGAGGATGTGGGTATTGGCGTCATAAACAAAAAGGGTAAAGCTGTTGTTCAGAAACTGATACGTGATGTGGAATACACTGGCCCAAGACCTTCGCGTGGTTGGCTGGCCCCTCCTGCCTGGCGGTGCCCTCCATGTGAGCTGAACCCTCTTTGCAGCCCCCATTCTGTACCTGGTAGGATGTGGAGAAGCTGTGCTGTCTCTGGGCAGGGCGAGAGTTCTTTCAGGCAGGGGTGAAGAGATCCCGTCTTGGGGCTAACTCAGGAGGAGACAGGGCTAACATTTGTTGAGTGTTTGTAGCATACTTTTTATGTTTTTGTTTTAGACCTCACACCATTCCTCTGAGAGCCGTGTTGTTTGTATAAAGCTATAGTTGGGAGCCCGGTGTGGTGGCGGTGCCTATAGTCCTAGCCTCTTGGGAAGCCAATGCAGGAGGATCACTTGAGCCTAGGAATTTGAGACCAGCCTGGAAAACATAGTGAGACCCTATCTCTAAACAAACAAACAAACCACGCAGGTGTGGGAGCCAGGAAGCCTTTCTGGAGTCACAGCTCATGCTCAGTCCTTTGGTCTCCTCCATGTGACATGACTGAGCTGTCCCTGCACCTCCTTGTCTCCTTGGAGAGTTACTGTGGTTCTGTCAGTTTAGTTTCAAAAGTGAAAACAGGCTGGGCACTCCTGTAATCCCGGCATTTTGGGAGGCCGAGGTGGGAGGATCACCTGAGGCCAGGAGTTCGAGACCAGCCTGGCCAACATGGCAAAACCCGTCTCTACTAAAGATACAAGGATGTGGTGTCACATGCCTGTAGTCCCAGCTACGTGGGAGGCTGAGGCAGAAGAATCGCTTGAACCTGGGAGGCGGAGGTTGTAGTGAACTGAGATCGCACTGCTGCACTCCAGCCTGGGCAACAGAGCAAGATCCTGGCTCAGAAAAAAAAAGCGAAAACAAATACTTGGCAAATAAATGTTCTAGAAAGACAATACAGATGAGCATGTTTGAGACTAAAGCTTTTGTTTGTCTTAGAGGAAATGTGGAGCTTCATTGGTGCGTGCTAAAGGAGGAAGAAGTAAAACTAGGGAAGTCAGGTGGGCCGGCAGCAATGCCATGTTTGCCTTGAAGGCACCCTGGGTCTTTTTGCCCTTAGTCCTCTGAATAGGGGGACTCTGCCCATTGGACTCAGGAAAGAGTCCTTTGGGTTTTCTTTGGGTTACTTTTTAGGGAATCCTGCTGATTCTTCTCCACACATACAGTACGTACACACACACACACACATACACACACACAGTCAGGAAACCCCACCCCCGATATTTAACGTGGGTTCTTTTCTATTTCCCTAAGCGTCTCGGCTGGTCTGAGAAATAAAGGGAAAGAGTACAAAAGAGAGAAATTTTAAAGCTGGGTGTCCGGGGGAGACGTCACATATTGGCAGGATCCTTGATGCTTCCCGAGCCATAAAACCAGCAAGTTCTTATTAGCGATTTTCAGAAGGGAAGGGAGTGCAGGAATAGGGTGTGGGTCACAGAGATCACATACTTCGCAAGGTAATAAAATACCACAAAGCAAGTGGAGGCAGGGCGAGATCACGGGACCACAGGACGGGGTGGGGGGGTGAATTAAGATTGCTAATGAAGTTTTGGGCACGCATTGTCATTGATAACATCTTATCAGGAGACAGGGTTTGAGAGCAGACAACCGGTCTGACCAAAATTTGTTAGGTGGGAATTTCCTCATCCTAGTAAGCCTGGGAGTGCTACAGGAGACCGGGGCTTATTTCATCCCTTCGGCTTCGACCGTAAAAGACAGCCGCCTCCAAGGGGGCTGTTCATAGACCTACCCTCAGGGCGCATTCTCTTTCTCGGGATGTTCCTTGCTGAGAAAAAGAATTCAGCGATATTTCTATTTGCTTTTGAAAGGAGAAATATGGTTCTGTTCCATCAGGCTCACCGGCAGTCAGAGTCCAAGGCCATCTCCCTTGTTCCCTGAACATTGATGTTATCCTGTTCTTTCTTTAAGGTGCCCAGATTTCATATTGTTCAAACACACATGCTCTACAAACAATTTGTGCAGTTAACGCAATCATCCCAGGGTCCTGAGGCGACATATCCTCCTCAGCTTATACGAAGATGACAGGATCAAGAGATTAAAGTAAAGAGAGGCATAGAAAATCACAAGGGTATTGATTGGGGAAGTGATAAGTGTCCATGAAAGCTTCACAATTGATGTTCAGAGATTGCAGTAAAGACAGGCGTAAGAAATTATAAAAGTATTAATTTGGAGAACTAATAAATGTCCATGAAATCTTCACAATTTATTCTTCTGCCACGGCTTCAGCTGGTCCCTCTGTTTGGGGTCCCTGACTTCCTGCAACACACACACTCACACTCACTCTCCAGCTGTTGTCCTGTAAGCCTATTTCTAGGTCTCCGACTCGGTGCACACCACCATGCCCAGCTAATTTTTTAAAGAAATTCAAAAGCAGCCTGGGCAACAAAGTGAGATCCTGTTTCTACACAACTTGTTTTTAAAAAGTAGTTGGAGGCCGGGCGCGGTGGCTCAAGCCTGTAATCCCAGCACTTTGGGAGGCCGAGACGGGCGGATCACGAGGTCAGGAGATCGAGACCATCCTGGCTAACACGGTGAAACCCTGTCTCTACTAAAAAATACAAAAAACTAGCCGGGCAAGGTGGTGGCGCCTGTAGTCCCAGCTACTCAGGAGGCCGAGGCAGGAGATGGCCTAAACCTGGGAGGCAGAGCTTGCAGTGAGCTGAGATCCGGCCACTGCACTCCAGCCCGGGCGACAGAGCAAGACTCCGTCTCAAAAAAAAAAAAAAAAAAGGAGTTGGGTGCAGTCCCAGCTACTCAGGAGGTTGAGGTGGGAGAACTGTTTGAGCCCAGGAGGTTGAGGTTGCAGTGAGCCATGATTGCCCTGCTACGCTCAAGCGATACTCCTGCCTTGGCCTGTGGACAGTGGGCCATGTTTTTTCTCTTGCATCATCACCTCTGAGGACTATTGTTAAAGGGCTACTTGGTCTTTATTTTAGGTGATTGAAATTCCGGGACTTTCTTGAGTGGTCCTGGCGTAGGTCCTTTCACCTTTTTTTGTGGCTCCTCTTTAAACCCTCTATTGTTGTAGCAGGAGGAAGTGGGCACTCCTCACCATGCGTAAGCTCATGTAATGTCTGTGAGCCCTTGTGGTTTCCCTTGTTGGATGCAAGAAGCACAGGTGAGGGGATGTATTTGGTTTAACTTTACTTTTTTTTGAGACAGAGCCTTGTTCTGTTGCCCAGGCTAGAGTGCAGTGGTGCCATCTCGGCTCACTGCAAGCTCTGTCTCCCAGATTCAAGCGATTCTCATGCCTTAGTCTTCTGAGTAGCTGGGATTATAGGTGCCCACCACCATGCCCGGCTAATTTTTAAATTTTTGGTAGAGACCGGATTTCACCATGTTGGCCAGGCTGGTCTCGAACTCCTGACCTTAAGGGATCTGCCTGCCTCGGCCTCCCAAAGTGCTGGGATTACAGGCATGAGCCACCATGCCCAGCCAACTGTACTATTTTGATAAAGTTTATACATGTGTTCCTAATCATGCGTTTTGGGGTTTTCATCAGTATTTTGCTTTTTGAAAAATGTCAAGTGTTCTGATCTCTCTGGACGTTTTGTATGAAACCTATTTTCCTTGCTATCCTTACTGATGAGAATTGTGCATATTGATTTGGGTAATAATAACTAGCATTTGGTGTTTTTCTGAGCTGATTGGATATGTAGACTCATGTCTTTCATCAAACTTGGGAAGTTTTCAGTCATTGTTTCTTGGGGTATTTTTGCTGCCCCTTCCCTCTCCCTATGGGACTCTTGTTACATTAACACACATGTTGGCATGCTTGATGGTGCCCTAGGAGTCTCTTAGGATCCGCACTCATTTCAGCTCTTGAGTCCTCAATTTCTCTTTTAATAATTTCTTTTTGAGACAGGGTCTTGCTCTGTCACCCAGGCTGGAGTGTAGTGGTAGGATCACGTCTTACTGCAGCCTCAACCTCCCTGGCCCAAGCAGTTCTCCCACCTCAGCCTCCTGAGCAGCTGAGACTACAGGCCTGCTGCACTGCAAAAAAAAAAAAAAAATTGTAGAAACAGGATCTCACTTTATTGTCCAGGCTGCTTTCAAATTCTTGGACTCAAGAGATCTTCCTGCCTTGGCCTCCCAAAGTGCTGGGATTATAGAAGTGAACTGCTGTGCCCAGCCTCTTTTTATAATTTCTCTCTTTATCAACATTCCATGTTAGTTTAAATGCTGTTCTCTTGGTCTCCTTTAGTTCTTGGTCCACAGTTCTCTTGAGATCTGTGAGCGTATTTAAAGCCGTTGATTTAAAGTCTTTGTCTAAGACTCAGCACAGTGGCTCCACTTGCTTCCCAGCACTTAACCTTTGCTTTAAAGCCTAAACAGGAAGAAATCTTTGCATATGTGTTTCCCAAATAACAGATTTGAGGGCTGTGTTAGTGACGTAGGTCTGTTTATTCACACTGTGTGGCTAAAGCAGGTCTCTGTTAAATTAACATCTAGAAAGCATTTCTCATGCTTTCCCTCAAATTTAGGAAGCTCCTTATGCAGTCCTCAGGCTGGGGTCCTTCACTGCCCTCTCTCAAGGAGGCCTACCCCTTCCCCCAGAAGGTGCAGTCTGTCGCCCCATTTCCTATAAAGTGTCATTGTCTGGTGTCCCACAGCCATAGAGAAGCCCATTCTAACCTTCCTGTAACTTTCTGAAGAATGGAGAGCATGTTTGTTTTACTGCTAGGAGGCTCAAGGTCCCTGTGAACCTGCACCAGGTAGTAAGCCCTGCATGTCGGAAATACAGGCTGCCTAACTCCTGTCAAAACAAAAAATGTTTTGAAAAATTTTTTAAATAAATTTTTATAAATTTTGAAAAATATATAAAGTTGCATTAGCGCACACGCTCTCAGCGTTCATCAAAGACGTACAGGCAGCATCTTGTGATGATGTTGCTGCATCTGCATTGGGGTCTTGTTAAAAGCACCATTCAGTAGATTAATTCCCACCTGTGGACTATGTTTTCCGGCTTTTCCTAAAGAAACCGTCGTGTTTTTCTCTCTGGATGACGAAAACTCTGCACGTCCTTCCTACGACAGATGGGATTGGTGCCCAGTGCTCTTGGCAGTGAGGTGAGGACGTGAGGACACAGCATTTCTGTGACAGTGAAGGGGACAGAATTTGGAGGGAGATTCAGACTTTAAACAAGGAAACAAGGGGGCGATTTCAGAGAACGGATAAAGTCGTTAAGAAAATAGACAAGGGTGGTGAGATCCTCAGTGATTGGGCCAACCAGTGACTTGAATAGGACTTGGAGAAGACCTCCTGGGGCGACATTTACTCTGAAAGCTTCTACCGTGAAAGAGCCAAGCAGGGTGGACTCCTGACCGCAGCATCTCAGAAAGAGGAACGAAGGCTCGCACGAGCTGGGGCGGCCGAAAGAGCAGAAGAGTGGGTACAGAAAAGCGCCTGGGGCTCGATCCTAGAGGGGCTTTGGAAGACAGTCAGGGGTTTGGAAGTTATTCGACATAAAATCAGATACTGGGGAATACACGGGAGCGCAGTGGAAAGGAACAGCGAGGCTGTTTGGGAGCCGCCACGGTGCTTCCCATGGTTCGGATTGAGACCAGAGCTGTGAAGAAGGAGAAAAGGAAATACTTATGCTGTATTTAGGATTCTGAACTCAACGAATTTGCTGTTCTATTCAGTGAAAGAGAGTGAGATGGTAAGAAGGTCAGTGAGTGACATGTTGGAGCCTTCCACATAGAAATGGTCTACAAAGTTATGGGCTGGGTGAATTCACACAGGAGGGGGTGATATGAGGAAGGGGAGTGGGTGGAAAAGCTCAAACCAGGTTCCTGGGCTCACTGGCATGGGGAGGTGGAGAAAAGGGGAGAAGCAGCCGCCATGGAAGGAAGCAAACCAGCAGAGGCTTCTTCAGAGGGATATGTTCTGGGAGAGGAGTCCGATTCTGAGAGGGGGAGGGGTGGAGGACCCGAGCCTCCTCACAGCCTCTGGAGTACAGAGGTGGACGGTGAGTTCCAGGAGAGCAGCCCCAGCTGAGGTCTAGGGACAAGGCACTCCCTCCCTGGTGCAGCCATGGGGGCTCCGTGCCGAGGCTGGCTCAGGCTCCTGTGGGGACCCTGCTGTCTGTCCAGCCCTGGCTGCGGCCTGGCCTGACCCTGCTCCCCCCCTCCCCCCGCAGGCCTGTGTACCTCAGTTCCCAGGTGATCGCGGGGGCTTGGCAGAGGTTAGC
>NW_012110918.1:19270806-19290556 GCF_000951035.1 Colobus angolensis palliatus
AGTTTCACCATGTTAGCCAGGATGGTCTTGATCTCCTGACCTCGTGATCTGCCTGTCTCGGCCTCCCAAAGTACTGGGATTACAGGCGTGAGCCACCGTGCCCGGCCCATATATTTATTTTTTAAAGATGGGATCTCACTGTATTGTCCAGACTGAAGTGCAGTGGCTATTCACAGGCCCAATCATAATGCACTACAGCTTCCAACTCCTGGGCTTGAGTAACTGTCCCACCTCAGCCTCCCGAGTAGCTGTGATTGCAGGTGTGCACCACCGCACCTGGCCGTATTTTCTCCATCCATTCGTTTGTCAGTGGAGACTTGGGTTTTTCCCACCTTTTGGGTATTGTGAATAATGCTGCTATGGACATGGGTACAAGTATCTGTTTGAGACCCCCTTTTTTAATTCCTTTGGGTATACCCAAAAGTGGAATTACTGGGTCATGTGGTAATTCTGTGTTCAACTTTTTGAGAGCTTATCACTTTTTGTATGTAAAAATTACGAGTGTTTAGCTCTTAAGTCGGGTGATGCATAAATACAGAAATGTGGTGTAGTTAAAAAATGTTTTTTTTTTTTTTTTTCTATAAAGCTCTAGGAGTCGATTTTGCTTTTAAAGAGAGACACAAAGGGCTTGTCCTGGTTGCAGTGGGTGAGCTATTGCAGATGGCCTTTGGAGGAATTGTGTTGGAGCGCAGAGTTTTCACAGTGCAGCTCGCCAAGCATCAGGCACATGTAGCCTGTGCCACAGCCGTTGTGCCTGGGCGGGATCCCTCATGCTGCCCAGTTGCAGGAGGGCGCTCAACTGCCCCTGCTTCTCCCTGTTTGTCATTTAAGATGATTCCTGGTGCTTTTGGTGAGCGATCAAACGGTGTTCTCAGAATCTTTGGGCCTTTGACACGGAGGGCTGTGTTCTTGAGGGTGTGACGTGAGAGCTCCTTGTCTGCAGGGTGTGAGGCTTTGGGTCCTGAGTGTGGACCGTGGCATGTGATGTCTTGTCACCGCTCCCTGCATGTCTGTTTAGTTTCTGGAAAGCTGGAGGTGTAATATTTTTTTCTTTGCCAAAACATGCTGGTGTATATAAACAGAAGTGCCCAGGTGTGCGAGTCAGCACTGTGCCTGTGTTTATGGCTCTGCATCTGACTGTGTGCCTTTTGGGCTAGAGTAGTGGTTGTCTGGGGGCCTGCTGGTGCCCTTGCTGCTGCTTTAGGGACAGCTTGAAGCAGTGGCCTCAGATACCCCTTGGAATTGTGACAAACTCTGTATCTCTCTTACAGGTTTTATAGAACTCTAACCAGTTGCAAATAACTATTTGCCATCCTGAGTATTGTCATTTTAAAATAAAACAATTGCATCACTCATCTAAATAAATCCGGGAAATCTAGGTAGAATAATCTACCATTCTTCATTAAAAATTTCACAGGGCTGAGCGCCGTGTCTCATACCTGTACTGCTAGCACTTTGGGAGGCTGAGGTGGGAGGATCACTTGAGCCTAGGGAGGCTGAGCCTGCAGTGAGCTGTGATCGCACCACTGTACTCCAGCCTGGGCCACAGAGTGAGACCCTATCTAAAAAACAATTTCATAGGCAAGTTTTTCTCTCACAGAAATTTTATTCCTCCTTTTTCTTCTTAAGCCCGTATTTCCATTTACTTTTTTCCCAGAGTATTTTACCCTAAGGTAATGTATTTCAGTGCCTAAGAATCTTTATTGATCTATCATTTATCTGCAACAAAAGAAAATAACGTGAACATAAACTTCAACTTTTACATTTTGTGTGGCCATAAGATGCTAGTTATTTAGAAGTTTTTCTAGGTTGGGTTTTAACAAATTATTAGTACAAACCAACATAAAATAGCATTTTGTTGAAATTTAGCTCTTAAAAAGATAGCTGTTTAGTTTGAGTTATCTTTTGATGAGTCAAGCTTTTTTTGTTTTTATTTTTTATTTTTATTTTTTGAGATGGTTCTTGCTCTGTCACCCAGGCTGGATGACAGATCTTGGCTGTGGTACGATCTTGGCTCACTGCAGCCTTGACCTCCTGGGCTCAAGCAATCCTCCTGCCTCAGCCTCTCAAGTTGCTGGGACTACAGGCAAACACCACATTGCTCAGCTAATTGTTGTGTTTTTTGTAGGGATGGGACCTCCCTATGTTGCCCAGACAGGTCTTGAACTCCTGGCCTCAAGCAGTCCTCTCACCTCGGCCTCCCACAGTGCTGGGATTACAGGTGTGAGCCACCATGCCTGGCTGTGAGCCATGCTTTTAAGCAGAATAAGGCAAGGTTCTGCAATAGTACTGTTTTTACTTTTTTTTTGAGAAAGGGTCTCATTCTGTCACCCAGGCTGGAGTGCAGTAGTGTGATCATGGCTCACTACAACCTCTGCCTCCCAGGCTCAGGCCATCCTCCCACCTCAGCCTCCCGAGTTGCTGGGAACACAGGCATGTGCCACCACAACTGGCCAATTATTTTTAGTAAAGACGTTGCCCAGGCTGGTCTCAAACTCCTGACCTCTAGTAATCCATCCGCTTTGGCCTCTCAATGTGCTGGGATTACAGGTGTGAGCCACCACACCCAGCCCCTATTTTTACTTTTAGTTTTAAGTGCTAAGAAGTCTTATTCATGTAAGTAGCTAGGAATGGCAGAAATTTTGCTTTAGCAATGCTGGTGTTTCAACTTTTTCCAAGCTCACGCCTGACCTCTGTGCTCCATCACCAAGCAGCTTCAGTAGGGTGGCCTCAGTCCTGGGAAGTGATGCGTTGACAGCCGCCTGCATTGGGCAGCATTTCCCAGGCACTGGAGCCGTTCCTATCGTAGCACACACTGCATGGTTTCCAGTGTGTTGGGTGAGAGGCTGCCTTTCTTGAAAAGTGAGAGAAAGGGCTGTTGTGAGAGGGGACATGGGGATGGAGATAACCCTTTCAAAACCAGAGCCTTAGGGGCTGAGGCTCCGGAAGCGCACACTCCTAAAGGACTCCGAAGCCTGAGGAAGGACCTCAGCCTGAAGGAAGGACCCTGTGGATGGCCTTTGAATAACCCCAGGTGTGCTTCGCACATGCCTGTACTTGACCACAGATTTAAACCCATGTGCACACATGCACGCTCACACATTTATGCACAGATGCAGAAGTGCATACACGTGTACACCTACACTGACACATGCACGTTGACATGTGCACACCCAGCTGAATGCGCATACTCACTCCCACAGATATGCACACGTGCACACCCACACAATCGAATGTGCATACACCCGCAGATACATGTGCACACCCACACAATCGAATGCACAGAAACACCCGCAGATATGCACACGTGGACACCCACATGATTGAATGTGCATACACTCACAGATACACACATGCACACACCCACACAATCGAATGCACACACACACCTGCAGATACGCACATGTGGACACCCACACGATTGAATGCGCCCCCCACAGATACGCACATGTGCACACTCACACAATTGAATGTGCACACACCCCCCCACAGATAGGCACACGCGCACACCCACAGAATCGAATGCACACACACCCGCAGATATGAGCACGTGGACACCCACAGGATTGAATGTGCATACACTCACAGATATGCACACCTGCACACCCACACAAATGCACACGCACCCGCAGATATGTACACGTGGACATGTACACAATTGAATGTGCATACACTCACAGATATGCACATGCGCACACCCACACAATCGAATGCACACATCCCCGCAGATATGCACACATCCCCGCAGATATGCACACGTGCACACTCACATAATCGAATGTGTACACACACCCGCAGATATATACACATGCACACCCACAGAATCTAGTGTACACACACCCCCACATGTATGCACATGCACACGTGATCAAATGTGCATGCACCCACAGAGATGCACACACACACATCTAATCACATATGCACCCCCTCCACACAGATATGCACATGTGCACGCCCACAGGATCGAATGTGCACACATCCACAGATGGCATGCGTATACACCCACACAAATGTGCACACCCCCCTGCATATGCACACATGCACACTAACACAAATGTGTGCACACCCGCAGGTATGTACACATGCACACCTGCACAATCGAGTGTGCACACCCCCATGGATACGCACACGTGCACACCCACACAATCACGTGTGTACACACCCCTGCAGATATGCACACACGCGCACACACAGGATCGAATGAGCACACACCCACAGATAGTGTGCGTGCACACCCACACAACTGAATGCATACCCCCCACAGATATGCACACATACATACCCAGTCGAATGTGCCCACACCCACAGAGATGCACACGCACACCCACACAATTGAATGTGCCCCCCCTACAGATAGCACACATGCACACCCACAGAATCAAATGCGCACACAAACCCCCAGATATGCGCACGTGCACACCCGCATACCCACACAATAGAATGCGCACATACACCCGCAGAGATGCATAAGCACGCACACCTGCAGACGTGCACTCGCACACATCCACATGATCAAACGTGCACATGCATCTGTAGACATGCACAAGCAGACACCCACACACCCGCAGCTGTGCACACCCACACGGGTGAAAGACAGCACACGCGCACACCCACACAATTGAATGTGCGTACACGTGCCCGTTCACAGGTTAATTGCCTCAGCAATCAGCTCTTTTTCATTGAGTGTTATGGCAAAATGTTCTAAAGGATAACATAGATTGACATTCATCTTCATTTTGTGTTTCCTTATGGTTCATATTAGTTTATTGGAAAATTAGCAACATACACATCATTTTGGGGAATGGAAAGGGAGGCAGAGTAAGGCAGAACACTCACTGTAGCATTATAAGCAAGTAGAATAAATTGATAATACCTTCACCAGTAATGCACTTTACCTAGCGGAAATAAATTATTTGTATAAATAGCCTCTCGATGTTTGTGTGTTATTTAGTTATAACATCACGTTTTTCTTTTTTACATACGGCACTTTAGTGCTAGTACTGAAAATGTTTTTTCTGACATTTTTTCAGTGATTGTCATTTACTTCATATATGCAGCTAGAGCTAATAGAAAAACAGTTGAAACAATTTGTTGTAATGGTGAGATATTTATAAGCAAACATTTATAAAAGATCTTCTGTAAGACGGCTTAGACTTCAAAATACTTATCAGTCTTAGAGTCATTCAGATGTTTTCACAACCAAAAGTAGAAGCACCTTTTAATATTCATGCTTAACATTTATAAAAACTGAATTGGAGGTTTTGTTTGTTTGTTTTCGAGAAGAAGCTGCATTTGTGAAAACAGGAAAGTGCCAGTTCAGAGGTGGCATAGCTCGCCACCTTGGGAGGCGTGTGTGTGGCCGTAGCTCTGTGGGCACACGCGTGAACCCGGCGTTAGGATACCCGGGCCCTCCTTCGTAGTGTGAACACTCTGGCCGTGTCCTGCAGCTTCGCCTTCTTAGCTCCTTGCTGGGATTTTCCAGCATCCCTTTGACTTGTCCTCTTTTGTCCTTTGGGTCTGAGGTCACCCTGGGCCTCCTGGCTCTCCGTGGAGCTGAGTGTGGGTGTGTCTTGCTGGCAGACAGGTTCCGGGGCTGCAGCATCCCCATCGCCCACCCGGATGTTCCTGGGGCTGTAGGCCGCCAGCTGGCACAGGGCCACGGCTGCCGTCTGCTTCTGCTCCTCGCTGCTGTCCATCGCACGTGCGTCTGGAGCCTCCTTGCCGGGGCCTGTGGGTGGGGCCCCGTCACCGTTGAGGCTGCCTGGCTTGGTCTCAGGGCGGCTGGGCACATCCTCAGAACCTTCTGTCCCAGTCTTCTGTGGAGCAGCAGTAGCAGGTTCTGCAGCTCGTGGTTGACTGGGGAAGGCAGGCCTCAGAGCCTGGGCGTTGCAGGGGTCCTTCACCGAGAGATTGAGGGGAAGGTCCTGCAGCTCTGAGAAGCTGGTGGTTTCCGCCTGGGGGCTGCCTTGGTACGTGGGTTCATGGGTGGCTGCCGGGTTTATCTCTGATTTCTTGGAGAGGTTGAGGGGACCCATCCTGGAGCTGTCCTCCGGACTGGAAGGCACGGCCTCCAAGACGAGAGAGGTGCTTCCAGCCGGAGCGGGGGGGTCTCCGTTCACAACATTGAGGCTAGAAGAAGCCAAGAGAAACCTTAGTAGGAGCTTGCTTAGAAAAGCAACTGCGTGAAGCAGTTTGAACAAGTATAAACTTGGCTCATGGAACCCAACCAGAAACATTCCCTTGGAGGTTTTGAAAATGACATTTTCTTACCTTATTGGAGACTCTGCTCTGGTCTCAGGAGCCTGGGCAGGTAGGCATCCTATGATTTTCTTAACAGGCTTGAAGGCTGTGAGGCTTTGCTCTGGCTGGTAGAGTCTTCCCAGCGCACTGGAGGCCGCCTTGTTGGAGAGGTCGCACAGGCCTTCGCAGGTCTGGCTCGTCTGCGTGAAGTTGGTGGGGCTTGGCCTCCCTGGGGAGCCTGTGGCTGCGCTCCCTGCACGGGGGCTCATTTTGGACCCTTCTGTGTCTCTCTGC
Source organism: Colobus angolensis palliatus (assembly GCF_000951035.1). Lineage (NCBI taxonomy): Eukaryota > Metazoa > Chordata > Mammalia > Primates > Cercopithecidae > Colobus > Colobus angolensis. Next base: position 19,277,341 of record NW_012110918.1, read on the forward strand.
CCAGCCTTGGAGGAGTCTTTAGCCTCAGGAATTGGACTTTCGAACTCGATGTGTTTTCTGTTGGGGTCTGAAGGGTTTAACCTGGAAGGACTTGAGGCTGGGTAGACCAGGGTGGCTTCTTCAAGCAGGTGAGAGCTCTGATCTCGGGTGAGGCCAGCGACAGGTGGGAGTCTGAGACCGTAGGAAGAAAACGCAGACTCTGGCCTGTAAAATCCATAAGGAATCGGCAGATTAGAGGGATATTGCTGGAAAAACCTGTAATGATCATATGTGGCTGGAGATGGAGTCAGGTGCTTAGGGATCGGCCCCGGGTGAGGCAGAAAGTGTCTTGGGTCTTGGGCTCCGTAGACTGACAGCAGGGGCGCGTCGCACTCCGGCGAGCTCCCAGCCAGCAGGTAAGGCGAGTAGATGGTGGCCAGCCCGTGCTCTGTGTAAAAGTGAGGCGGGTACTCTGGGATTGTGGGGTGCATATAAGGGGAAATGGCCCCAAGCCCCTTTGTAGATGAGATTTTATGTGGAAACTCTGGTGGGAGGAAAGGTGAGCCGGCTTTCCAGGGGTAGCCAGGAGCGTGGAAGGCCGACTTGGTGTGGAAGGAGGCGGCCTTGGCAGTGGGGTTGGGTAAAGCCAGTGTCTCAGGCGCCTCAGCGCTGTCTGGCCCCTTAAGTCTGTGCTCGCCGACTGGAACAAATGCAGAAGGCCGAGCTGCGCCTTCCAGAGCAGGCTGGGCACCGAGGGCGGCTTCCGGAGCTGGGCTGTCGCAGGCTGATGCCCTGTGGAGGGCTGGCTTCTGTCCTGGGCACCTGTGGCTTCCCCGGGCTTGCAGCTCCAGGTTCTCCTTGATGTCTTCCCTGGCAGAGCTGTGCTGAAGCTTTGAGTCAAAGGTGGAGACTCCGTTTGTGACAGACTTGGAAGAGACTGGCTTGGCCGTGGCATCGGGCTGGTTGGTTTGCTTAGGGTCTAGCGAGTTAGATTTAGAGCACTTGGGAACTCGATCCTGCTCGGATACTAGAGTAATCGAGTTTTTACAAAGACCATACTTCATGTGATTAAAAAGATGGGACTTCTCATTGCAAGTAAAGGGACATTGGAAACATTTATACTTGAAGGGCTTTCCCGGAGGCCTGGGGATGTAATGAGGCTTTTTTGGCTTCCGCTCTTTGAGAAGACTCATTTTCCTTCTTACGCCTTGGACTCTGGCCGTCCAGGTGGCGTGATCACCGTCGACGCCTCGTGCACCTTGGTGCACCTTGTGGTTTCTGAAGAGGCACCTCCCGCTTTGCCTCTTTCCCGAGCGCTTCTACTGGAAGCCAGGTCTGTGTGCTGAGGGTCTGGCGAGAGCCTCCGTCATCTGGCAGCCGGGAGCTGCAACGAAGAGCAGAGTCTTGGTGTCAAGACAGCGAGTGAGGGGTCGGGGAGAAGCTGGCCTCAGCTTGCCACACCGCCGCAGGATCCCTGAAGCAGAGCCCCGGAAGGGCTGAAACCGCCTGCTCCTGAGGTCACAGAAGCAGCCCTGCCCTTGGTAACCTGGCTGCTAACTCCCCACCATGTTTTCTGTTTTCTGAGTCTGATCTGAAAGAGTCACCTTGGGGCCTAGAGGTGGAGTATGGTGTGTGGTGCGTTGAGTGTCTGTTCTGAGAATGCCTGTAAGCCTTTGAGTTTTGGGAACTTTTATCCTGTGACCTGGACCTTTCCTTGAAAGCACCTTGCTGGGGGCTGAGGACGCCGAGCCCCTCCCAGGGTCTGGACAGAGTCCTGTCCCAGTGCTGCCTGACTCACGCTTGAAGCAGTGGGTGTGTGGTTGGCCGCACTCTCACCTGAAATGCAAAGGGGTTTGTGGCCGTTTCCCCTTAACGTGTACCCCACAGTTGCAGAGTGACCCCTCACTTTTACACAGAGCATGGGCTGGCCACCGTCTACTTGGTCCTACCTGCTGGCCTGGAGCTCGCCCAAGTACAGCGCGCCCCTGCTGTCGGTCTGCAGAGCCCGACCATGGATGCTCCCTGCCTCCTGTGCGGCCAATCCCTAAACACTCGTGGCAGTTTCTGCCCTCTTCAGCCATGTTGTTGGCATATTCCTAGTGTGCTTATTTAAAAATGAAGAACATTCAAACACAAGACTCCACCCTACTGCTTCTAAAGTCAGCTTTATCATTAAGTAGCATTTATGTTGTCTCAGACATGAATACAAATGCTCTATTTATGTTGACTTAAATGGTTGAAATACTGTTGAGGTGAATTTGTACATCCTGTGAGTGACAGCAACATTGTGAGACATGCTTTCACGGTCACCCCGTTCCTGCTGGCCAGGAGGCACGGCCAGCGGCACCTGCCCATCCAGGTGCACCTCCAAATGGAAGAGCCAAAGCTTTGCCACACTCGTGCCCGAGAGGAGACTGGAGTGAGTGGTGTCTGCTTTAGAGATGGTTGGGCCATGGGAGGAAGCTGTCCTGGCCCTTAACCTTTAGGGAGTGGGTTCAGCCCTTGGGCCACACCTGCTCAGGTCCCGGGACCCACCAGGGGCTGCGCTGTGATGTCAGGGCTGGCCTGCTCTTTTGGATTTCTTCCACAGGGTCTCTGTGTCCCTCTTACCAGCCCCAGGTTTCCTTCAGAGGCTGCACTGCACACCACTGGGGCTCTCACCTGCCTCCTAACCCAAGGCTGAGAGCAAAGGCTATTTTTTTTTTTTTTTTTTGAGACAGAGTTTCTCTCTTGTTGCCCAGGCTGGAGTGCGGTGGTGCAATCTCAGCTCACTGCAACCTCTGCCTCCCAGATTCAAGCGATTCTCCTGCCTCAGCTTCCCGAGTAGCTGGGATTATAGGCGCCCACCAACACTCCTGGCTAATTTTTTTTTTGTATTTTTAGTGGAGACAGGGTTTCACCATGTTGGCCAGGCTGGTCCTGAGCTCCTGACCTCAGGTGATCCACCCGCCTCAGCCTCCCAAAGTGCTGGGATTACAGGCGTGAGCCACCGCGCCCGGCCCAGAACAAAGGCTTTGAGAGTCTGGAGCTCTCCACGTGGCAGCTGGGCCTGGAGCGACTCAAGCAGCAACTGTGCCTGGGAGACAGCATGAGTGGGAGATGGGGTGGAGGTATAGTGGATCAAGGCTGAACACTTTAATTCGTATTAAAAATGTAAAAAGGAAAAGGTCTTTTAGCGTCTAAATATTTTCAAACAGCTTAAAAATAAAGTTAGATGACCCAAATGCCCATCAATGATAGACTGGATAAAGAACATGTGGCACATGGCCGGGCGTGGTGGCTCAAGCCTGTAATCCCAGCACTTTGGGAGGCCGAGGTGGGCGGATCACGAGGTCAGGAGATCGAGACCATCCTGGCTAACACGGTGAAACCCCGTCTCTACTAAAAAATACAAAAAAAACACTAGCCAGGCGAGGTGGCGGGCGCCTGTAGTCCCAGCTACTCAGGAGGCTGAGGCAGGAGAATGGCGTAAAAAACCTGGGAGGTGGAGCTTGCAGTGAGCCGAGATCTGGCCACCGCACTCCAGCCTGGGCGACAGAGCGAGACTCTGTCTCAAAAAAAAAAAAAAGAAAATGTGGCACATATACACCATGGAATACTGTGCAGCCATAGAAAGGAATGAGATCATGTCCTTTGCAGGGATGTGGATAGAGCTGGAAACCATCACCCTCAGCAAACGAACGCAGGAACAGAAAACCAAACACGCGTGTTCTCACTGGTAAGTGGGAGCTGAACAGCGAGAACACATGGACAAAGGGAGGGGAACATTACACACCAGGGCCTGTCTGGGGATGGGGGTCGGGGGGAGGGAGAGCATTAAGACAAATAGCTAATGCATGCAGGGCTTAAAACCTAGATGATGGGTTGATGGGTGCAGCAAACCACCATGGCACACGTCTACCTATGTAACCTACACGTTCTGCACTTGTGTCCCAAAACTTAAAGTATAATTAAAAAAAAATACATAAAAGTAAAGTTAAATGGAGGGCTGGGGGCGGTGGCTCATGCCTGTAATCCCAGCACTTTGGGAGGCCGAGGTGGGAGGATCCCTTGAGCCCAGGAGATTGAGGCTGCAGGGAGCTGTCATCCTGCCACCGCACTCCAGCCTGGGCAGCAGAGTGAGACCTTGCCTCAAAAAAAGGCTAAATGGAAATGACTTAAGAAAACTGTTTCAACTGCAGTTTTTTTTTTTTTAAGGAATGGGCAGATGTGCCCATTCTTGAGTCTGTGAGGTTTTATGTGTAGACATCAGGGTGGCTAAAAGTCGAGTGAGAAGCTGCCCCTTGAAAGTAGAGCGGTGTGTGTGGAGCCTAGGAGGCAGCTGTCCCTGAAGCAAGGCCTCCTGCCTGCACCCAGTGTCCTTCCTCCCACATGCCAGAGGCCAGGGGTGGAGGCTGGGCTTTTGTATGGCTGCTCGGAACTTTGGGGAAGTGCTCTGATTTTATTCTCAGCAAACTGGTTTCTCTACTCATTTATTCATATTTCTTTCTTTCTTTCTTTCTTTCTTTTTTTTTTGAGACGGAGTTTCACTCTTGTTGCCTAGGCTGGAGTGCAGTGGTGTGATCTCGGCTCACCGCAGCCTCTGCCTCCCGGGTTCAAGCAATTCTCCTGCCTCAGCCTCCCTAGTAGCTGGGATTACAGGTGCCCACCACCACGCCCAGCTAATTTCTTGTAATTTTAGTAGAGATGGGGTTTCACTATGTTGACCAGGCTGGTCTCAAACTCCTGACCTCAGGTGATCTGCCCGCACCAGCCTCCCAAAGTACTGGGATTACAGGTGTGAGCCACCGCGCCCAGCTCATTTATTCGTATTTCTTAAAAACCCAAAGAACCACCCTTCCCCCTACAAACTGCCTCTATTAACATACTTTAAGTTCTTTAAGACATTTATTTACTAAGAAGTGGTTTGGGTAGAAAAGAGGGGTTCTGCTGACCTGTCGCCTTCTCTGTGATGAGTTTCTGTGTAGCAGGGACAGTGAGGTACGTGTTTGGATGAGGACAAGATGTTTGTCACCCCACAACCAGGGAGGGTGTCGGGTGACACCCTGGGGCTCAGACCCCGTGCTCAGCACCCCTCTCCCACCGTGGGCTGCCACAGAAGCTACAATGAACCGGGTCAAAGCCAAGCAAATGAAACACGTAATGATAGTTTTGTCTTTGTCTTTCTAATTTCCCCTATTAGAAAAAAGAACGTGAAATACTTCTTTATGGGCTCAGTCCCTACCGAGTGGGGCAGACCTGCCCTGGGTGATCACGAAAGCAGTTTCCCTGCCTCCCTTCAGGAAGTGGAGAGGCCGGTGCCTGGTTCCAGCCAAACGCTGGGCCAGCCAGATCAGTCAGTGGGGCCTGTGCCGGCACGCCTCGCCGCGCTCCCTGGTTCTGAAGGCGTGAGAACCTCTGCAAGTCAGGTTCCCATGATTGTATAGGATATGTTATGGCAGGGATCTGAAAACTGATGATTTCATCACTAGCTGGAAGCATCATGATCAAAACGATGACAGTTGCAAAACGTTCATCAAGTGAGAGCTGCGTCCTCGCGATACCGAAACGTCGCCTCTAGCACCTGAAACATAAGCCCTCAGAGGGGCAGGTGACTCCCTCAGGATCTAAGAAAGTGAGGACTTTAGTTTTCGAAGCAGCATTATTTCACATTGCTGATACTCTCAGGCAAATAAATGAATAACCCGTGTTGGTTAGATTTTCTCAAAAGCTTTACAGCAGGCAAGTTACGTGTAAGCTCTGCTGTTAGCCAAAATAGTAATTAGGGAAATAATTGCTTTTATATTAATATGTCTCTTTTCTAGTCAGATGTTATTATCTGAAGTTTTGAACGATTTGCCCTTTTGTTCTTGTTGACGTAAGCAGGTGTGGCAGGGAGGAAGCCCCTGGTGAGTGAGAGCATTTTGGGGTTGAATTGCCTGAAAGAAATTTGTGTAAACATGGAGTCTCGGGCAGTAGTTTTAGTAAAACCTGGATAAACTGACCTCTCAGGCCTTGGATAAACTGACCTCTCAGGCTTACACAATTTGCTGATTAAAACAGGGAGCACAGCTGCTTCAGTGTAAGCCGGGCGGAGTTCACCTGATCTATAAAACTACAATAGTGTCAGAGGAGTAAGTGGGATAAAATTGTTGCTTTGGTAAGCTTTCAAATGATGATGTCAGCCTGTGAGTTCTGTGTCCTGCTTAAGTGAGGTTTATAAGGATGAAGAAACCAAACCCGACGGCCAGTACCTCAGGCTGTCACATCTGTCTGTGGGCACAGTGTTTAAATTGTCTCTGGTCAGTTTCTACCAGCCCGACTTTGTACTCTGGCAACTGCTGGTGTTAAATATTCCCAGAAGAGTATGTTGTTGCCCAAACAGTGTAACCCAGAACTCTAGCTGTTTATAGTAATTTGGATTTGCATTTAGAGGTGCAGTTTTTCTCTAGAGGTGAAAAACAAGTGCCGGGCGTCTTCCTCTCCTGGGGTACGAGTTTCCATTTTAGTTAATAACATGCCTGGAGAGCTGTCTATCTGTCTGGTAATAAAGCAGAGTCTCGTTCATTATCTGCTTTCGTTAGAGAACTGCAGTGCTAGCATATTTTACAGTGAAGACCTCGGTGTGATCGTGAAGGAGGGTCTCATCCTCCTCTCGATTCCCACTGGATGGGCAGGAAACGTTAGCAGGGTGGACCTTCCACAGAGCTTCCACATCTGGATCAAAGGTGGCTGTTACTGAAATACTTATGCAGACTCTTCCCTGGCTGCTGCTGGCTAATGTGTGCCCTCTTCTCCATCCCACCTCCTCTGAGCCTGGCCTGGCACAAAGACTTCTTTCTCCAAATTATTTCAGACCAAGCAGCCAATGTAGACAAGGTCTACACTAAAGGGCATAAGAACAGTGGGGTGCAGTGGCTTAAAACATGCTCAGGATCCCGCCGAGCTTTCGCCAGGTTTCCTTGCTGTATCTACAGATGCCATTCTGTGCCTTTCTAAGTATTTTAAATGTCGTGTGCTCAGCCGACGCACTTGGCTTCTGGAAAGTGCGCTGAGCTGAGAGCTCACTTCTCTTCCTGCTCAGCGTGCGCCGGGCTGGGTGTTGGGGCGTAGCTGCCCACACAGACAGTGCTTTGAAGAGTGAGTGGTTTCGGTTGGCCATGGGGTTGTGTCTGTCTTGTTTTTAAAGTTCTAAATTGCCAATATACTGTCTTTCCAAAGGTTCCTAAATGTGGACCTTCAATGCAGCAGACAGTTGTTGGGGTGATAGTGAGAAGCTGGGATGCTTAACAGGCTTCTGAGGAGTTTGAACTTTGAAAAGCAGACGAGAGAAAGAGTTCTTAAAAAAAAAAAAACACTTTGATGGGACACAGTGGAGGTAATTACAGTTTAACTTTATGGGACGTTTCTGTGACAGGCTGGGCAACCATGGGACCTTTCTGTGACAGGCTGGGCGACTATGCTTGTCATGTGTCCTAACCTGTGCCTGAGACTGTGCTGTAATGTTCCTTCTGGTGGTGTCCAGCTGTCTGGCAAGGAGCCTGCTGGGCTGGAGCATTGTGAAGGGCATGCTGTAATTACAATATTGTGATGTGGCGTTGTTGCATAACTCAAGGACACACCATTGTCGCCTACCCACTGGGATGTCGCAAGAACGAGATTTGTGAGTTTTACTCCAATTGAGCTTTTCCAGTGATTGACTGCCACTCCCTCCCAGCCTTTCGGCTCTTTAAAATGAAGGATAAACCTCAGGACAACCAAGACCTGGGGAAAAGACAGTCTTTGGGAATATAATTTGGAAGAATGGATCCAGAAAAACAACCAGGGGCTCTTATTCTAGTTTCGGCAGGAGATCCCGAGTTACAGACCTGAGCTCGTAAACAAACGCTCACCACTTTACAGTCACCGCCTCATCCTGAAACTCCGGTCAGAAATGCTGGAAGGCCTTTGCTACTGCGCAGTGAAAATTAGGGGCACAAATGTGGACAGATTGTGCTTGGTCAATAATTGTTCTCCTCCAAAGCAGATTTATGAGAAATTTCATGTAAGGAAAAAAACCCTTTTTGTGTCTGTGTATACATGTACGTGAGACTTTAACAACCAAACAGAAACTTAACCCTTTTGGTTTGGTTTTGTTTTTGAAAGCTTACGTTCCATTTTAAACTTTGTGTAAGCTTATGTACTTATTTTAAACTTTAAAAGTATTAAAAGTTAAACTAGATATTAAATTTGGCACTGTCTAATGTGCATACACCACACACTTATAATCCTAAATTCAGCTCTAATGTACATACATCACACATACACATAACCCTGAATTCAGCAGAATGTACATACACCACACACACACATATATAACCCTGTATTCAGCCTAGTGTACGTAGACCACACATATACATGTAAACCCTAAATTCAGCTTAATGTACATATACAACACATATATATAACCCTAAATTCAGCAGAATGTACATACACCACACCTATAAACCCTAAATTCAGCCTAATGTACATACACCACACATATATATATAACCCTAAATTCAGCCTAATATACATATACCACACATATATATATAAACCCTAAATTCACCCTAATGTACATACACCACACACGTATATATGACCCTTACCTCTTGTTAGCATTTATTGTAGTTTGTTTTTGAGGTTAGGAACAGTTAAGCAATAATATGAATTTGTGTTGGTTTAACTTTTATGAATTTTAGGGCAGAACAAGGAGTTAATTTCCAGATAAGCTTGTTCCTGTTCTTAGAATTAAGTGTCAGCCTCATTAGAAGTTTTGTAATCGTGGTCTGCATCCCAGCCATGCACCTGCTGGGTCCTGAGTAATCCCTGAAGCCCAGAGCAAGGCAGAGCAGACACGGGGCAAACGCTGCGTTCAGCTGGGTATTTTAGATACGTTTGAGAAGAGTTTTAAAATAAAGCTTGAATTTGAAAAGAAATAGTAAGTACTTACCAGAGGTGGGCAGTGCTGGGATGTGGCCGGGTCTTGCTGCTGGTGGCTGGCGGTGCTCAGGAAGCAGTACCTGTTCTCACGCTTGCTTGGTGAAACTGGAGCCGGCTGTTCCAGTGGGAGGGATTTAAGTGTAGGAGTTGAGCCCTCGGGGCGTAGAGATGCACCTGATATTCCTCCTGCCCGCAGCTACAATTCATGTGTTTGCACCCACCGAGCTGCTGCAGGCAGCCTCCCCAGCACTGGACCCAGCGAGCAAGTATCTGGCAGACTCCCGGCGCTGTCTGTGAGTGCTGAGTGCGGTGTCAGTGCTGCCTGGACGGCCATGGGTCGGAGGGCTTCCGACGTGTCCGCATTTAGAATACAGATTACTGTATTCATCACACCTGATGAACATTTGGCATTACGGTAAAGACATGTGAGACTTTCCTTTAGAACTTGAGCATGTGTACACAGGAGGCAAACACTTTGATTGATTCTCAAGTACACATCCCCTGGGAGGTACAGCATTCATGGCGTCCTTGCCACGAAGGGTCCAGTGAGGCCTGGAGGGTCTGAGTACCTTCCGCCCTCTACCCTGCTCCTGAGAGTCTCTGTCCCTGGTCCTCCTCGGGAGTTGAGCTGGCAGGGAGGGAGCTCACCCAGCACTGGGCTGCAGGGACCTGCCGGAGCTTGCCCGACCGACGCCAGGCACCGCAAGAGCCGCAAGAGCTGCGGAGCCGGGTGTGTGGGTGCGGGGGAGGGGGAGGGGCCAGCTGTGAGCTCCCGCAGACCACCCCCCACACACTTTAAATTGCAGAGGCACTTGACGTGGGGACCAGTTTTTACCTCCACACCCCTACCCGCAAACTGCTTGCTTATTTAATCGGAGGCCGCACCCCAGCTGTAGCGAAGGCTGGAATGTGGTGTCGGTTTGAGGACTGGGAAAGGAGGTGGGATGAGCTGTTGTCAGGCCCTTGGATGAGCCTGAGGCTGCAGGGCAGAGGCTGCAGGGCAGAGGCGTAGGGACGAGCTGGCCAGGACGGACACGCTGTTTCTGTTTTTTTTTTTTTTTTTTTTTTTTTTTTGAGATGGAGTTTTGCTCCTGTCGCCCAGGCGTCCGCCACCACGCCCGGCTAATTTTTTGTATTTTTACTAGAGATGTGGTTTCACCATGTTAGCCAGGATGGTCTTGATCTCCTGACCTTGTGATCCACCCACGTCGGCCTCCCAAAGTGCTAGGATTACAGGTGTGAGCCACCACGCCCGGCCTGTTTTTTTGTTTTTGTTGTTTATTTTTTTCCTTAAGATTTTACATGGCTTTGCTTTTATTTTTATATTTAATTCCTTTTTTTTTTTTTTGAGACAGGGTCTTGCTCTGTCACCCGAACTGGAGTGCAGTGGTATGATCACAGTTGGCTGTAGCCTCAACCACATGGACTAAGGTGATCCTCCTGCCTCAGCCTCCCCAGTAGCTGGGACTACAGGCACGGTCACTATGCCTGGCTTATTTTTTGTAGATACAGGGTTTTGCCATGTTGTCCAGGATGGTTTAATACCTTAAATTTTTTTTTTTTTGGTGACTTTTGTCCATTGAGACATCCATATACTTTATGAAGTCAAAAAGAGTTATATAAGTCTTATCACAAAAAACAGCAGTTCCCTGTCCTGCTTACCTATTCCTGGATAGCAAACTATCCCAAACTTAGTGGCTTAGAATAAGTACCGTTTTATTCCGTCTTCGGATATATTGTGTCAGGAGTTTGTGGAGGGCCTGGCTGAGTGCTCCTTTTGTTTCATGGACACTGGGGTGGCTCAGTGAGGAGAAAGCTGGCAGGTGACTGGTCTGGCGGGTACAGGACAGCTTCACTCACCTGCCCTCTGTCATGGAGGGGCAGCTGGGATCCTGCGGTCCGCTGGAACCTCATCCTCACTCAGTAGCACTTCACAGGCCTCTCTAGGAGGGTGGTCAGCTGTGTGATGGCTCAGGACTTGAAGAGAGCAAGGTGGAAAGTTCCAGTCCTCTAGAAGGCTGGGCCTTACCTTGATTCCAGCCTTACTGATCTGTTGGTGGTTCTGTGCCCTCTCTCTGCCTCTCTCCCTTCTCCGCTCCTGGTCTAGGTGTTGTCTGGTGGCTTGCCTTCATGGAAGATGGGAATTTGCCTCTCTTTGCCCCTTCTGCCCCCATGCCTGTGTTCCCGTCATCCAGGGGGTTTTGCCTGCCTCTCTCTTGCACTGGAAGGCCTGCTGCTTGGATCCCATGTCTTTCTCTTGAGTTAATCATTTATTTTGACGTGAGGCACATACCTTTTATAGGCTCTTGAGAAAGTGCGAGAGAGTTTTTTGGAGGCCTTGAGTTATTGAAAATGGTTTTATCTGCCTGATAGTTTGGCTGAGTCTAGAACTTCAGGCCAGAAATCATCGACCTTCAGAGTTTTGCAAGTTTTCTCCATTTTCTCCAGCTTCTGCTACTGCAGTTGAGAACCTTGATGCCGTTCGGATTCCTGATTCTTTGTCTCTCAGCATTTTGTGTGAAAAATTTCAAACATACGGACAAGTTGTAAGGATGCTCCAGTGAACTCTCATATACCCAACAGTGGGGTTCTGCAGTTAGCACAGCTGTCTGCGTTCCCTTCCCTTGCCCTCGCCGTCCAGCTTACTTATCTTGCTGCATTTCAGGTCAGTTGCAGACATCAGTCTGCTTTGCTCCAAACACTTTGCAGGCATATTCTTATTAGTTTATGATTCTTCTTTCAAAGGTAAGGTTTACCTTCAGTGAAGGGCACAGGTCTTAAGAGGACCGTTTAACGGGTTTTGACAAGCATGTTCTCCCATTATGGCCCCAGAGAGTACCGTCACACCGATGCCACCCTTCCCCACCCAGACTGTGGCAACTGCAGGCTGATACTTTTCCCCCATGGATTAGTGTTTTTTTTTTTTTTTTTTTTTGAGGCGGAGTCTCGCTCTGTCGCCCAGACTGGAGTGCAGTGGCCAGATCTCAGCTCACTGCAAGCTCCGCCTCCTGGGTTTATGCCATTCTCCTGCCTCAGCCTCCCGAGTAGCTGGGACTACAGGCGCCCGCCACCTCGCCCGGCTAGTTTTTGTATTTTTAGTAGAGATGGGGTTTCACTGTGTTAGCCAGGATGGTCTCGATCTCCTGACCTCGTGATCCGCCCGTCTCGGCCTCCCAAAGTGCTGGGAGGATTAGTTTTATGTATTGTAGAATTTTATGTCAGTAGTGGTTCCTGGTTTTTATGTACAGCCGTTTCTCACCTGCAGATTCTTTCCTTTATCTTCAGTAGTCTTAGTTTTCTTAACTTTGTATTCCCACACTTCTGTTAAGTATTTGATTCCTCATTTTGATTTCCATGAGCTCTGTTTTATTCTGAGTGTTCCTTTTGTAGCATCTCATTCTCATGCAGTAGTTGTAGTAGCTTTTCTTATCCTTCCTAAGGATTTTAGTGATAGCTTTCTTTTAGTGGGAGGTGGAGGAGTGGAGGTGGATGTTCTCCCTCTGTGTGTGTGTGTGTGTGTGTGTGTGTGTGTGTGTGTGTGTGTGTTTAAAGACCTGGGGTCTTGCCGTGTTACCCAGGCTGGACTTGAACTCCTGGTCTCAAGGGCTCCTCCTGCCCCAGCCTCCCGGGTAGCTGGGACTGCAGGAGCGCCATGCCATGCCTGGTGCCTTCCCTGCATCTTCAGCATGGCCTCTGCCGAGCACCTCGGAGAGTCAGCTCTGTCTCCTACAGAGGTGGGAGGCCTGCCCCCCGTGCTTCTTGGGTTAGGCCTACCCTGCCCCACCCCCCAGAGTTCTGTGGTGCCACAGACCTGGAGCTTTTTAGGTTCCTGTCCTGTGGATCAGAGGAGTGTGGGTTTCCTCCCTCGAGGAGAGGGCTGGGCTTCTCGGTCTGAGGCATTTCCTGCTGTCCCTGCACTTCCAGGCTCCTCCGTGGTCCTGGTGCTGCCTTTCCTGCCCTTCCTCTTCTGCCCGGTAGCTTATGCCTTGAAAAAAGAAAATGGTCCGTTTCTGCTGTTTTTACTGGGATTTTTACCCACTATTTTTTATGTGTTCAACCCCCTGTGTTACTCAGAAGTCTTGTGATTAGGTTTTTGACCAAATCTTAGGAACCATCATGGGGGTGGCCGCTGGTGTTTCTTGGGTGTTCATGGTGTTGGGGCCACAGGTGCGCCACCTGTGCTGGTCCGTTCACTCAGGAGCACCACGCACCTGGCCCGTGGCGTCCCTCCACACGTCCATTCACTCAGGAGCACCACGCACCTGGCCCGTGGAGCCCCCCCCACACGTCCATT
>NW_012110918.1:19290659-19292051 GCF_000951035.1 Colobus angolensis palliatus
CCTGGCCCGTGGAGCCCCCCCCCCCAACAGGTCGGGAACATGGCTGAGGTACCCAGCCCAGAGGGCGATGAGCAGCATTACACCAGATGTGGGGGGTGCTTCCCTGCGGGTGCAGACCCTGGGTGGGGTGGGAGCAGTACCTGGGGCGGTGGCTGCTCTTGGGGGTAAGCCCTGGTGCCAGTGTGTTGGGGGGTGCCAGGGACACAGGCAGGTGCTGGCGTTGCTGCCTCTGTGTCAGGGTCTCTCTCTCTAGGGGCACACGGGCTGGAATCGCAGTCCTGGTTGAGCTTTCCTAGTTTCCAGGTTGGGGTGATGAGGCACAGGACGTGGCCGGCTCAGCCCCTTCCTCTCCGTCCTGCCCAGCTCGGCCCCTTCCTCTCCGTCCTGTCCAGCTCGGCCCCTTCCTCTCCGTCCTGTCGAGCTCGGCCCCTTCCTCTCCGTCCTGCCCAGCCCACCCTGGTCCCTTGGAAGCATCATCCTCTCCAGCACTGTGTGCTGGGACTCAAGTCTTGGCTCTTCCGTCTTCAGCCTTTGTGACTTGGGGCAGCAATGACTGACCTTCCTGGGCCTCCATCTTACCATCCGTGAGAGGCACTTGTGAGCATCTCTCACAGGACACCTGAGATGAAGGAAGGGCGTCACTTCTTTGACCTTCTTAAAATGCAAGATTGTTTTTGTTTTCATCCTTTGTGTTCCTTGTGGGGTGCTGCATCCAGAGGAAAGGAGAAAGGAAATGAAAACTGCAGGAAATCCAGAGGCCTGGCTCAGGCTCCCAGTCTGATTTTGCCGAGGCTGTCGGGGAGACGCAGCAGCATCCTGTCCCCTGAGGGCACGGCTTCAGGAACAGCTCCGGCCCTGAGGGCGCCTCTCGCCTGGCGGTGTCTCAGGCCTCTGCCCTCCTAAAGGGACTCAGGCCAGTGGGCGGGACTGTGGGATGGGACCGGGAGGCTGAGGGGGTGAGGGTGGCGGGCAGGCTCCGGCTTCCCTTCCCAACCGGATTCTAGATCTAGGGGCAGGGCGTCCCGGGTCTGTCTGCTGAGCGCATGTTAAGAGGAGGAGGAACAGAAGCGTAGGAACCCCCACAGGCCTGTCCTGTCTCCTGCCCTCCCCTGACCTGCATCCAGCTCTTACGGGGTTTTGAGTACTTGCCCCTCCCCTTCCTTTGGAAAGTGTTTCTTAGGGTTTCTTGGTTGTCATTCATTTCTGATTGGAATTCCCATAGTGAGAGACTGTGTTGGTTTTGCGCTGGCCTAGGGGCTGCCATGTGCCCTGTGTTGCTGAGTGTGCCACGGCTGTGATCCCTGTGCCCCCCTCCACGTGCTGCGTCTGGCGTGCCACGTCCCCTCGTCCAGCCCTCTGCTGCCCCCTCCACGTGCTGCGTCCGGCGTGCCA
>NW_012110918.1:19292384-19325432 GCF_000951035.1 Colobus angolensis palliatus
TCCGGCGTGCCACGTCCCCTCGTCCAGCCCTCTCCTGCCCCCTCCACGTGCTGCGTCCGGCATGCCACATCCCCTCGTCCGGCCCTCTGCTGCCCCCTCCACTTGCTGCATCCAGCGTGCCACATCGCCTTGTCTAGCCCCCTGCCGCCCCCTCCACACACTGCATCCCCATGTGCTGTGTCCTCTCACCCAGGCCTCTGCTGCCCCCTCCATGTGCTGTGTCCTGTGTTCCGTGCCTACTCCTCCAGCCCTCTGCTGCCCTCTCTACAGTACACTGTGTCCAGCGTGCCGGGTCCTCTCATCCAGGCTTCTGCTGCCCCCTCCATGCGCTGCGTCCCGTGTGCCGTGTCGTCTCGTCCAGCCCTCTGCTGCCCGCTGCTCTCTTTGGGACTTCCATTGTTTCCCCTTCCCCTTCCTTTCCTGGTTTTCTTCCCTAGTGCGGGGGCCCTTCCTGCTGCTGCGGGGCCCTGCTGCGGCTTCTGCCTTCCGTCCCTGGCGGTAGTGAGACTGGCTGAGACCCAGGGGAAGCCTGGAGACTGTCCTAGATTTCGGGAATGGTGCTACACAGGCTTGCTGGCTTGGGTTAGGGCCCTAGGCCCTGCCTCCGGGTTGCCTGGAAGCCGCCAGCTGGGCCTGGACACCTCTCTGCCTCCTGTCACCTCGGAACAGTGGAGCAGCAGCCCAGGAACAGGTCACGGCCTTCGCCTGTGTTACATGGCCACCTGCCTGAGAACCCCTGCAGACCCTGTGTTTTGGGAAGTCGCTTTAACTGAACAGAGCACAACTGAGAAGGGGCTGCCTCCCTCCCCACCCACCCTCGTTGCCTGGGACTGCTTGTCCAGGAGCTGGGCCTCGGGCGTCTGGTCTCTGGGCCACGTACACTAACAAGGCCAAGCTCAGCAGTACCCGCGGGGTCCTCAACCACCAAGTGCCAAGGTCTGGGCCCGACCTGCTCTGGGTGCTGTGGGCACCGCTCAGCCACTCTCTGCAGGTGACCGAGGAGACATGTGATTTCTCATTAACAGTGAACAACCCTGAGAACATCAGTGGGGTTTTAGTCGTTGTGTCGGACAGCTCAGCGATGCAGAGAAATGGAAGTGGGGTTGGTTTGGCCATTGTGGTGAGATATGGCCAAGGCGTAGGAGAGAGTTTGGGGAAAGCTTTTCTTCTGGACATTGGTTGACTTTGATGAGTAAGTCGAGGGCTTTATCTGTAACTTGAAGTCTGAGATTTGTCAGGGTCGGTACCTAAACTTTAATTTGTTTGTACAAATAATGCCACGATTTAATTTTTTTTTTTTTTCCTGGGACGGAGTCTTGCTCTGTCACCCAGGCTGGAGTGCAGCAGCGCGATCTCCGCCTCCCGGGTTCAAGCGATTCTCCTACCTCAGCCTCCTGAGTAGCTGGGATCACAGTCGCGTGCTACCACGCCTGGCTAATATTTTGTATTTTTAGTAGAGACAGGGTTTCACCATGTTAGCCAGGATGGTCTTGATCTCCTGACCTCATGATCCTCCCGCCTCAGCCTCCCAAAGTGCTGGGATTACTGGGATTACAGGTGTGAGCCACCGGGCCGGGCCCACAATTTGAATTTTTATGAAACTGGTGCTAATTAATTTTTTCAGACGAATGGGAGTGTGGCAAACAGCCCCTCTCTGTTGCCCTTTTTTCCTACCAAGGCCCCTCCAGGCTGTCTCTTGCCTGGTGAGTGTGGGGGGATGGGTGGGCGCAGCCCTGTGGGATGGTGCTCTGTGGCAGGGCTGACAGTTTCTGGGTGTGTGGCCTGTGGGTAGCCTTTGTACTGGGTGCACGGTCCCTGGCTCCTCCCTCCCAACACTTTCACCCCAGCGGCCTTGGAAATGGGGCTCCTGGCGACTCTGCAGGCACCGTCAGAGTCAGAGGGAGGGCGAGCAGCTTTTGGTTTCTGTTTAAACAGCGTCCTGTCACTCCCTCCTCTCCTAGTGCGGATTGGAGCTGCAGCTTCTGTGTTGAGAGGGAAACTTGAAACCCTGAGCTATGGCTTGTTTTGTCTTTGATTGGGAAACCCAGTCAGGTTTGTGAACTTGGGCCAAGTTTAAGAATTCCCACAGTTCTCCTCCCCACCCGACAGTGAAGCGTCTTACGCTTTGGAATTCTCGCTCGCCTGACTCAGGCTTGTTAGTTTTCCAGGAGCGACTCATGTGGCCCCCGTACAGGGAATTTCTTCAAAGGTGCCTTTACACACACAGCAGTCAGGTACAGAAGTCATTTAGTTAAATTGCACAAGGACAAGTAAAATTTTAAAAATTAACACTCAGATATTTTTTTCATGCTACAAATAACAGTAAAAATCCTAGCAATGAAAATAGATGTGAACAGACAAAAGGCCAGTGGGGCTGGTCCCTTCTCATCCTGTCCTGTGTCTCCTGGAGGCTTCTCCACCTCTGTCTCCTCCCTCTCCCTCCTGCCTCTGTTGCTGGCTTCTCCACCTGTGTGTCTTCCCCACTCTGCTGCGTCTTCTCCCCCTCTGTGTCCACCTCTGCCTGCTGCGTGAGTGCTGCTTACTGGGCTTGGTCTTCAGGGCCACTGTTTCTCCTCAGCTAAGTCCTGAGAGTCACATTTCCATCCACTGCAGTGAAATCTTTGCCTTCATGTATTTCCAGACCTTGGTTTTGGTTCCTTTTCTTATCTTCCTTGTTTCCTCGCTGTGGTTTTCATTTCTCCTTTCATCTCCTTAACCTGGTTTTTGATAGTGTCTTTTTAGGTTATCTCAAGTTCATTTCAAGTTCTGAAAGTAAGGATTAAAGTCAGAACTGCGTTGCACTGGCAGTCGCTAGGCGTTGTTCCAAGCACGTGGATAAACTGAGAGTCCTCATGGTTGCCCTGGGGGTGGGGCTGCCATCGTCCAGAGAGACCTGCTCTTGCCCGTGATGCCGCATGGGTCCCTCTCCCAGGATGCAACCATGGTGGCTTTGCGTCCTGTCACCTCAGCCAGGCAGGACCTTCTGCTAGAACCCCCTTCGCTGGGAGTTGGAGGAGAGAGCTGGGCACCATCTGGAGGCAGAAGCGAAGCAGCAGCCCCCGTGTGCTTGTGCGGCAGTTCCTGGGGCTGTGCTGTTGCTGGTTGTGTGTGCTGACACCGGACTCCCTGCTGTGTGGCTGTGCTTGGACTCTGGTGACTTGGCCCCCATGGCCTCCTCAGCCCTGATCCATCCCTGCACTGAATTCCTGTGGGGCTTGTGGTGAGTCTGGACTGACTCAGCTTTCTAAAAGCGGAAAAGCAGAAGTTAACAGGGCTACAGAGAGAAATGGACAGACCCAGTATCCTGAGAGCTCAGAACCCCTCTCAGTTAGTGATAAATAAATATGTAGCGGAGATACAGGTATGTATAAAATGCACATTACATACTGTGTGTGTACATACAGTATTTCAACAACAGGGGCAACTGGCTTGATTCCATAATTGATACAGAATCCTGAGCCAGCCGTTGGAGAATACGCGTTTGTAGACACCTGAAGAACATTCATAGATGTCACACGTCGAGGCCGTAGAACAAGTCTCAAGACATTTCAGAGACTCACTGGTGTACAGATGGTGCTCCATGCTCACAAAGTAATGAAATTAAAAACTGGATACGGAACGGTAAGGGAAAGGTGATAATTTTAGTTAGAAGATATACAAATGTCTAAATCACATGAGTCAAAGAAGTCTCAGGAGAAGTTTTGAAATAAAAAATTAAAAAAGTTTAAAAATAAACACAAGTTTAAAAAAAATACAGTCACAAAATTACTCCATCTAAAATTTTGGGAAGCAACTAAGGACACTTAAATCCTTAAAAGGTATGACGAAGTTGTGGCCTGCAGGCCCAGTGGGGCCTCGGCCTGTTTCTGTGCAGTTTTGGAGCCAAGAGTGTTTTTCACATTTTAAAAATGTTACCAATAAGAATAAACACAACCAAGCAGAGTCTGCGATGTGGACTGCACGTGGCCCACAGGGCCTGAGGTTCTCTCTGGCCCTGGCAGGAATCACTTGGTAACTCGGCCTCAGACGCATGTACAGGAGAGGAGAAAGGTTCGCTCTGCACAGGGCAGGTGGGAAGAGGGCAGTGAGCAGAACCCTGGAAATGAAGGAGATGGAAGACAGAGATGGGAAAGGACATGCAGAGCCAGACGCAGCTCTTAAAGAGGGCTGATGGGACCGAGACACGCGTGGCCAGCGGGCAGAAAGCAGGAGCCTTAACGCGTGGAAGGGAGCCCTCGTGTAGTCACCGTGGGGATGGAAAATGGCGTGTTAAGAATACCTTTTGCCGGGAAATTTGGTAGCTCAGGCAAAATAGACATTCTGAGGGCAGCGTGATTTACCAAAGTTGGCCCAGGTAGGAGTAGAAAAGTGACTCCTCGCTGCTTCAGTACCTCTGCTTGTAAGTTGGACAATTACTGTTGACCCCATGGGATTTTCAATGATTTTGTTGAGACGCAGTTCACATGCCATTCAGTCCTCTCGTTAAGTGTACAGTTCGGTGGCTTGCGATGCATTTGAAGAGTTTTGCGGCCATTGCCACAGTCGGTTGTAGGAACATTTTACCTCACGCTCCTTTGCTGCCATCCCCAAGCCCCTGTCCTCCGCATCCTAGACGCTGCAGCTGTATTCTCTGTCTTTGCGTCTGCCCATCCTGGGCGTTTCCTGTGAATGGAACCGTGCCCCCTGCGGTCCTCTGGGGTGGCTCCTTGCCCCGAAAGTGGTGTTGGCGTGGTCCGTGGGCATCGCAGCCCCCAGCAGTGCCCCTTTTCTTTTCCTTGGTGAAGCCTGTTCCATCGTGTGGCGTCTTCGTCAGCTCGGGCTGCGGCAACAAGACGCCACAGATGGGGGCTCACGTGGCACAAATGTTTCCCTCATGGTTCTGGAGGCGGGTGTCCAAGATCGAGGGGCCAGCAGGCTCGGCAGCAGACTCGGTTTCTTCTGAGCTCTCCTGGGCCTGCAGGCGCTGCCTTCCTGCCGCGTGCTCGCCGCTCGGTCTGTGTCTTGGTGTCCTTATTTCCTCTTCTAATGAGGACACTGGTTATAGCAGATCCGGGCCCCACTCGCGTGACCTCATTTTACCTCTCACGCATCTCTAAGGGCCACATCTCCAGATACAGGCACTTGGGGGCACTGGGGTTAAGACTTCAGTATGTGGATTTCAGGGAGACAGAATTCAGCCCACGACGTACGTGGAGGCCGTGTTTTATTATCCCTCCGTCAGTTGGTAGACATTTGGGTTGTCTCCCCGTAGGCTGCTGTGAGTAAAGCATTCGTGTGTGAGTTTTTGTGTGGATGTGGTTTTTGTCTTGGGTATAGGCCTGGGCACGGAGCATAAGGCTGTTTGGAGAGTTAAGGGAACGAACATACCCGGAGCTCAGAACTGTGTCTGGCCTGCGATGCGTTCTGTTTCCAGGTTGGTGACGAGGATGCAGAGTGGCCCCTGAGGATGGGAGCTTGTGATGCAGCTGCCTCTTTATGTGCGATGGGAAGGTGGCTACTCAGCTTTCTCTCTCTCTCTCTCTCTTTTAAATTAAACTATTTTGTTAAGACAGGTTCTTGCTCCGTTGCCCAGGCTGGAGTGCAGTGGTGCGATCGTAGCTCACAGCATCCTTGGCCTCCTGGGCGTGAGTGGTCCTCCGACCTCAGCCTCCTGAGTAGCTGGAACCACAGGCATGTGCCACCGTGCCAGCTGAGTGTCGCATCTTTTTTCTCCTTTTTTTTTTTTAAGGGTAGGGCTTTGCCATGTGGCTGGTCTCAAAGTCCTGGGCTGAAGCAGTCCACTTGTCTCAGCCTGCTAAGGTGCTGGGATTACAGGCGTGAGCCACTGCATCCCACACCCCCCCCCTTTTTTTTTCTTTTTTTGAGTCAGGGTCTTGCTCTGTTGCCCAGGCTGGAGTGCAGTGGCTCAGTCACGGCTCACTGTAGCTTTGACCGCATGGGCTAGATCAGTTCCCCCACCTCAGCCTCACAAGTAGCTGAGTCTCAGGGGTTTGCCACCACACCCAGCTGATTTTTTTGATTTTTTTGTAGAGACAGGGTCTCACTATCTAGCCCAGGCTGGTCTTGAACTCCTGACCTCAAATGATCCTCTCATCTTGGCCTCCCAAAGTATTGTGATTACAGGAATGAGCCACTGTTACTGGCCCCAGCTTTCTTTTGGTTAGTGTTTTCTCTTTCTTTTCTGTCTTTTAATCTTTTTCTATTCTTACATTTTAGGTATATGTTGATTAAAAATCTACCCTTTGATTTTAAGCTGGTGAGTTTAGTCCATTTGCTTTACTGACATGTTTGGATGTCTTTGTCTTCCTATTTGAATTGCTTTTTCAGATTTTTCTTTTGTTTTTAAAAATTGTGGTTTCTATTGTGTCCCCCAACCTGGTCCCATTCCACGTCTTCTTCCTTATTGGTTTGGAAATCATATATTCTGTTCCTTGTGTTTTCTTCAGTGGTCGTCTTCAGCTTGTACCATGAATGTTAAAAACCAACAGCTAGCTTCTTAGCCTCCTCTCCAAATAGCACACAGCATACCCTGACCTTGATCACTTTCCACCTGACATACTTGACATCGTTGAGTTTTTCGTTCTTCTTGTTGAATATTAGGCATTACAGGTTGAGCACCCTGAATCCGAAAATCCAAAACTCGAAACTTTTTAAATGCTGACTTGACACTCTGTGGGTGATGGTTGCAGTCGAAACACAGGTAAACAACGCACAGTTGGTTCAGCACCCCAGGGGGAAAAAGATCCCCCCAGCCCCTTTCAGCTTTGAGAAATCCTTTCCACATAAGACCATGTTCCCTCATGCAAGCACGTCCACAAAGGGCGATAGAATGGCGAGGGTGCCGGCCAGATGCAGGCACTGCGGGCTCCTTACGAGGCTCCACACGGGCGAGACCTGTGCGCTCTGCTTGTGTGTGTGTGTCCTCTGCTCTGTGGTGTCCAGCTACTGGTGACAATGTCAGAAAGGCCTGCAGATTACTTGTGTGGGTAACAGTGGTCAGAAAAGGAGCAAGCATTCGTGTTCACATATCACACAGAGAGCCAGGCTGCTGGAGGGAACTGGGCAGCAGCGTAAGAGCATGGTGCTGGAGTGAGTGCTGGATATGACCTCAGAAACAGGAGGAATGGTTGATGTTCTGTGCTGAAATGATGACCAGAAAAACACTGCACAAAGCTACAGGTGAACTATCTATCATGTATTGAAAGAGTGGATCTGTCAGCATCACAGTGGACCCAGGCCACTTAACAGCACCAATCGCAAGACAAGCAAAGCTCCGTGTAAGGGCCCTAATTGCGTTCATGAAGCTCTGTCCTTGTGACTCATCACCTATGAAAGGCCACACCTCCTAACACCGTGCCCTTGGGAGTGAGGATTTCAGCAGGAATTTGGGGGAACACAGGCATTGGGGCGTCGCATCTGCCCGTGGCCTTCCTCCCCGTGGCCCTCCTCCCCGTGGCCTCTCTTCCCCGTGGCCCTCCTCCCCGTGGCCTCTCTTCCCCTACCAGCTGCCCCCTCACCCTGCTCTCCACCTCACGGACCCCTCTTCGTCCTGTGTGGGCCACTTTGGCCCCCACCATCCCTTCCGGGATGTGCAGACCCTGTGTGGTGCCACCTCATGCTTCAGGACTGAATATTCAAGAGGGGCAGGGAAAGGTGTTTGCTTTTTTAAAAAATTTTTTTAGAGCCAGGGTCACTCTGTTGCTTAGGCTGGAGTGACTGCAGTGGTGTCGTCACGGCTCACTGCAGTCTTGGCCTCCTGGACTAAAGCGATCCCTTCCACCTCAGCCTCCCAAGTCACTGGCACTATGCGTGCATGCTACCACACCCGGCTAATTTTTTTTTACTTTTTGAAGAGTTGGGATCTCACCATGTTGCCCAGGCTGGTCACGAACTCCTGGGCTCATGTGATCCACTCACCTCGGCCTCCCAAAGGACTGGGATTACAGGTGGGAGCCACTGTGCCTGGCCAGGTGTTCGCTCTTAAAAACCATTTCTCTCTTTCTGTGTGTATGTGTGTTTTGAGGTAAAATTTCACATAACATAAAAATAACCATTAACTTTAAAGTGAACAATTCAGAGCATTTAGTACATTCACAGTGTTGCACAGCTACTATTTCTGTCTACTTTTGAGACATTTTTATCACCAAAAAAATTTTCTGGTGTCCATTCACATAGTCATGACACATGACTGTTTTCCCAACCCCTGGCACCTGCCAGACTGTTTTCTGCCTCTACGTTTGCTTATTCTGAGAATTTCATACACATGGAATCTGCAATGTGTGACCCTTTGTGCCTGGTTCATCTGTGTTGTAGCATGTGTCAGGCCTTCGTTTGTTTTGATGGCTGAATAATACTGCTTTGTATGGCTAGACCCCTTTTTGTTTCTCTGTCAGTTGATAGACACTTAGGTTTTCCCACCTTTTGGCTCTTGTGAATAATGCTTCTGTGAACGTTTGCGTACAAGTGTCTGTTTGGATCCCTGTCTTCCCCTCTTTTGGGTGTGCATCCAGGGTGGGATTGCTGGAGCGTGTGCGGACCCTTGGTGTGCTCACTGAGACGTCCCTGAACTGTTTCCACACACACTGTGCTGCTCTGCGTCCCCACCAGCAAGGCACACAGCTTCTGGTTTCTCTGTGTCCTCACCAACATCTGTGTTTTTCTTTTTTAAAAAATTATAATCATCCTCGTAGGTGTGAGGGGGTATCTTGTGGTTTTAATTTGAACTTTTCTTGATGACGAATGATGTTGAGCATCTTTTCTTGTGCTCCTTGGCTGTTTGTGTATTTCTTTGGGTAAATGTCTGGTCAAGTCCTTTGACCATTTTAAAATTGGAATGTTTGTCCTTTTGTTGTTGAGTTGTAAAAGCTGTTTGTATCTTCTGGATGTTAAACTCTTATCAGATTTATCATTTGCAAATATTCTCCCATTCTGTTGGTTGTCTTTTCTTTCTTTTGATAATATCTTTGTATTGTGTTGTATTTAAACATTTCACCGTTAATTCTCTCTTTTTAGTTCTTTTCTCTATGTGTGCAGTTTTGGGGTGTGTGTGATGTGTACATACACACATACACAAATATGGGTGTCTAAAAAGTATTTTTTTTTTTGCTTTAAATATTTGATACTTTTAAATTGGAGTTGAGATTCTGTGTGGCATAATTTATTGTCGAATGAAAGGAAAGTATGAAGCTTGTCAGAGTGTTATTACCTGACGTATCCACAGGAGCCATGCAGATGATACAGCCTTGCTGCTTGCGTCTCATGGTTTTACCTTTGTTATTTTAATTTGTTTTAGTTTTTTTTGAAACAAGGTCTTGCTATGTCACTCAGGCAGGAGTACAGTGGTATGATTCCAGCTCACAGCAGCCTTGACTTCCCAGGCTCAAGCGGTCGTCCTGCCTCAGCCTCCCAAGTAGCTGGGGCTACAGGTGCGCACCACCATGCCTGGCTAACTTTTGTGTGTTTTTGTAGAGATGGAATCTCCCTATGTTGTCTGGGCTGGTCTGGAACTCCTGGGCTTAAGTGATCCTCCCACCTCAGTCTCCCAAGGCCTGGGATTACAGGCATGAGCCATTGTGCCCAGCCAGCTTTTGTTGTTTTTAAAAGTGGAAATTCATGGTTTTGGGTCGAAGCTAAGCTGTGACATAGGAACACGAAGTGATCTAGTTACGTTTGGTTATGCACTATGTGCGGAAAGCAACCTCTTCATGAATCTTTTAATGAACATCTTTCTGCCTGGAAAAAACCCTTTACCTACTAAACTTATTTTCACACCTTCCTAATTTTGTTGTCTTCCGTGTTTTTGCTATAGCTCCAGGCCCATTCGGCATTTAAAACAAAATGCGGGTTGGCCAGTCTGGCCGGGGAGTTAACAGGTACTACGGCTGGAGAATCCCAGCTGACTGGAAATTCAGGTTTTGCTTGTGAAAGTAGCTCGCTCAGGCTTCTGGTGGTGACAGTGCTGTGTGGACTGCCTGGTTCGCTGGGGGTGCCTCACAGACACGGGACACTTTTTAGGGTTGCTCTATAATGTGCCTGAGGTGAGGTGGCCGTGCTGTCCTCACACTCATCTTCATGGTTCTGGCCCTCTCCTGTGGACGGAACGCCGACCGTGTGAGGGGCCTGTCGGGGTGAACGGCCCCTGCTCAGCCCGGCCTTGGCTGTCTTAGGGTCCCCGCTTGGTGGCGAGGAGGGTGCGGCGTGGGTGGCTGCCTGGGGCTGCCCCATGTGGACTTGCTGGGACTTTGTCTTGATGAGAGAACTGCTGTCAGGTGGTGCTTCCTGCAGTGGGTATGAGTGTGGCTCTCAGCGTCTCTGTGGGGCCGGGGCTCTTGGGCGGCGAGGCCGGGGCCAGCCTGCGTGGCAACCCTGAGTCCCACCTCGCCGTCGTTGCTCAGGACCCCGAGAGGCCACGAGGAGCCTGCCGGGTCTGAGTCCTCCCTACACAGGCACACTGGCTTTCAGGAGAGTGGGTCTCGTGGGTCGCGCGTGTCCTGTTGGGTGAGCGGACACGCCGGCTGTGACTTCAGGGCTACGGAAGTTGCTCTGTGGTTTCCAGCAGTGTAGACTCCAAGTGTGCCCTGTAGTGAGGACCAAGAGTGGAGGTTGGAGTCAGAATTGTGGACAGGCTCCTGAGGACCAGCAGAGGCTGGAGGCCAGGGCTTGCCTGCCGGGAGTGTGGCTGTGGAAAGATTCCAGTCCACAGCGGGGGCTGCTGCCCAGACTTACCTGAATCAAGTGTCTTCAGAGCCACCTGTCCTGCCTGGTCATGGCAGTGGCCCAGAAAGATTCGTCAGTGGGCGGTGAGTTGGGAACAGAAGGAAGCCCTTGAGATAGCTGGGCTGGAGACAGCAGCAGGCTTGCCATTCGTTGTGCGCTGGTGACGTGGCCTCCCCAGCCGTCTGGCCCTGGACCTCGTGGTCTTGCTCTTGGACTTCATGTGTCCTTGGGTGTCAGCTCCAGCACTGCGGTCCTCTGGGCCCTGCTGCTACGGAAGGGCCCGTGCCAGGGACACTGTCTTGGGGCCCGTGGCGGTCTGAGTATGGGGGCTGGGAGTCCCAGGCAGTGAGTCATGGCAGAACTGGCCCCTGACTTCCTGGTTGAGCCTTTAATTCTCCCGAACGCCTGTTTTTGCTTCTTTCAAGTTGTTGTGCTTGAGCCACTCTGTCATTAGCTGTGGGCGTTCCGAGTGCCCGCGCCTGGTGTTGAGCAGAGCGGGTAGGAGCGCCCTGGCCTCAGGGAGGGCCCCTGTCCCCTGCGTGGCAGTCACGCTGCGCTGAGCGTCCCCTCCCCTCTGGTGGCCTTTCACAGTGGTGGAGGGGCAGGAACTGACTGGCTCTTCTCCCTGTGGTGGCTGCTCGGGTGGCAGTGAGGGGACAGCGAGGGGAATAGCGAGGGGGACAGACACAGGTGGAAGGAACCACAGTGGGTTTCATGAACCAGTGACAGTGGCTCAGGAGATCCTGAGGCTGTTTAATTTGCAAACAGCCCTTACTTGGGATTGCTTGAAAAGAAATGGTTCTAACTTAGAACAGGAACCTGAGCAGGGCTGGCCATGCTGGAATGCGGTGCCCACTGTGACAGTGCAGAGCCAGCAGACGCCACTGGCTTTGTTGGATAATGGAGAGAGCACTGGCGTCTTCTGCTGTCTGTGGTGGTCCTTGTGTGCTGTGTTTGCAGGCACCGTGGGTCTCCCTGGACGGGGTTCGGTTCCACCCCAGCGCCCTTGCCCTGTCTGTTCGCCCGTGTCCGGGCTGTGTGAGAAGCACGTCCGTTTGTCCAAGCAGAGGGTCTCTGCTCCACCCCTGGGGGAGGCCAGGAGGCCCTTGGATGCTCTGGCGGGCAGCACTGGGACACGGCCACTGCACCCAGGGCGGCCGGGGACTCAGGGTAGGAGCTCCTCAGGAGCTGTCACTTGTACGTGAATACCCAAGGCTTTATGCCTTTGGTATTCTTGTGTTTAATTTTAATAAAACCGTGGCCCATCACAAGAAGAGTGTGGGCGTTGGCAGCTTTGTCCCAGGTGCTGCAGGGTGGGGGTGGTGCCTGTTACCGCCTGCTGTGGCGGGGGGCTCAGCTGCACAGGATGCATGGCCTTGCGCCAGCGGCAGCCCCAGAGGCCGTGCATAGGGCAGGCCCTGGTGGTCGGGGACCCACCCACTCCTACCAGGCGTTGGGCTTGGGATGTGCAGCTGGCTGGGGGCACACATTCATGCTGCAGGTCCCCGCGAGTCTGGGCTGTGTGCCTGGCGAGTCCTGAATTCCTCCTCACGTCAGCTGCCGGTGTTGGCTGTTCGCATGATGCTTTTCTTTCTTCGGGGATGGATCAGTGGATGGAGAAATAAAGCTGTGTGGGCATAAAATCAGTGTTTGTTTATATCGATAGTCATCCCTTAAACTCAGATCCAGGGCTGTCCAGAGACCTGAGCCCAGCCCTGGTGTGGCCGTGCACTGGCTGTGTGTCCAGAGAGGGCCGTGATTGTGGCTGTCAGCCCTGCCCATTGGAACTGCAACTCGATGAACTCACAGAGTTATTTTGACAAGGTTTTCCTCTAAAGATGTGGAAGTCTTTGCACCTCACCAAGCTGTGCTGGTGCGGCCGTGGTGTACACTGGGCTTTTTACATCTCTCTTCTGGGGAGTGAGTCAGTGGGCACAGGATGGCTACAGTGTAGGAATTTTAACAGAGAATTTTCTTTTGCTTTTTCTTTTTTTTTTGAGACGGAGTCTCGCTCTGTTGCCCAGGCTGGAGTGCAGTGGCCGGATCTCAGCTCACTGCAAACTCCGCCTCCCGGGTTCACACCATTCTCCTGCCTCAGCCTCCCGAGTAGCTGGGACTACAGGCACCCGCCACCTTGCCCAGCTGGTTTTTTGTATTTTTAGTAGAGACGGGGTTTCACCGTGTTAGCCAGGATGGTCTCGATCTCCTGACCTCGTGATCCGCCCGTCTCGGCCTCCCAAAGTGCTGGGATTACAGGCTTGAGCCACCGCACCCGGCCAAAAGTAAGGTACTTTCATAGAGAATGTTTAAAATTATTAAGAGGTAGACAATACTTTTAAAAACCTGAAAGTCTTTTGTTGTGGTGTGAGTTTATATTTATTTCCATCATTTTATATTTGTCAGATTTTTAGGCAGAGGGGGTTGCATAATGTCTGCCTGGAGAGCCTGAGCCTCTGTGGATAGAGCTGAGCCAGGCAGCCACTCAGCAGAGGAGCCTTCACCCAGAGGCCAGCCTGGGTGGTTTTGGCCCGGTCGGCACTAGATGGGGAGGTGGGAGCCTGGCCTTGGGTTCCTTCCTCCTTGCAGTTTGGGTGAGTAACGTGTGATGAGGCCTAACAGGAGATTTATACCGAGTGTGATCTCTCAGTCTTAGAGAAAAAGGTTTCAAAGTGTGGGTTCTTAGCGTCTGTATTGAAAAAATTAAAAATTTAGTAAATGGGTGGTTTGTTTTTTGATTTGAGGGTGATTTCTAAGCAAATGATGTGTTTTGAGCACAGGAGAGTGGCTCCACCATGTCTTGTTAGCTTAGGAACTGTTTTCTGCAGTGAGTTGGCCTCTCTGCCTATGCACCTGTGTGGCCGGCCCCGGCTCCGCTGTGGCAGGAATCAGTCACCTGTGGGGTTATGGACGTCCAGGTGGCCACCCCAGGCCAGGGGCCTTCATTCGGTCAAGCGGGGCCGGGTGTCCTCTCGTGTGTCCGAGGTGGCTGCCGGCGTGCGGGTGTGACTTTGTCCGTGCGAGCTCTGAGTGGGGGTATCTGGAGACGCTGCCCCTCCTTGTTCTCCTTGTTCTTGCGGAGTGGCTGGGGAGAGGGTTGCTGGGTAGAATGGAGCTGACTACCTTTTGTGTTGACCTCTTGACGTCTCTCTTGGAAGGCTTAAAAAAGTGAAGATAGGAGGATTGGATCGTCATTTCTTGGTGTTGCTTTCTAGTAACCCAGGGACCAAGCACGCTGTGGGAACCAGGCCTCGGTGTGCTGGCCCCACCCTCCTCGTGGTGCCTGCATCTGTCCAGCCTTTGTCCTTAGACCACTGCTTCACCACATTGGCTGCAGCTGGGTGGCGGGTGCCCCCAGGAGGAGGAGAAGCATTTCTTCCCAGGGCTTTAGACTGTGCTGTGTGCCTGGAACCTGGAGGTGCTGTGGCCTCACAGCCCTGGACGCAGCATGGAGGCCAAGCAGTGTCTCTACAGGACCCCTCAGTGCTGAAGGTGACCGTGCTCCAGCCAGGTCCTAGGGAAAGCTCTCCGAGAGCGACGGCTTAAGCAGTTCTTAAAAATTGCAGATGATCTGTGTTCTTGGAGAAAGACCGGGAGAGAAGCACTCACTCATGATAAGGTTGCACCGACTGTGTACAAGTAGCGAGCTAGTGGAGTTCCAGGCAGTGTGGTCCAGTGTGAGCGGGGAGGTGCCGGTTGGGGGCAGTGCTCGGGACGCAGTCTTGGTACCCAGTGCCCTCCCGAAAGTCTGCTCATCAGCGCCCCTGAGCCCAGCATTGACCCCTGGAGGGACTGGGCGCCTTCCCTGGGCTCAGACTGTGAGCTTCCTTGGGAAGGAGCACTTGGCTCCTGATGTAGCCAGCCTCAGATCCTGTTGGGAGAGCAGGATTGGTGAGGAACCTGGAGAGGAGTAGGAGGTGCTGCCTGATAGCAGAGGTGGGTGAAGGGGGCAGAGAGGGCAGCAGGGGCCCAGTTCAGTCCTGTCTAGTTTTCACGTGGAGGCTTTTATGGAGTTGTGCTTCTTGAGCCTTTTACACGCCTCACAGTGGCGGTCCGATGTGGTGGCTGAGTGAGTTAACACCCTCGGGATTAAATGCAAAAGCATCTTCACTGGGTGCAGCATTTACAGTTTTGGTGCTGGAAGTTCTTAACCGGTGTTCTTAGGAGCCGTCTTCCCAGTGAAGGGAGCTGCCCGCTGTGGACGCTCCCCAGGAGGTTTGCGGCATGGCTGCCGTCTGTGTTGTGGCCTGGGACTTTCTTAGAGAGAGACGAGTCATCTCTTGTGTGATTTACCAGCTTCACTTGTGCTTCCAGGGCTCTTTGAAGCATCGAACTTTTTAATTTCATGAAGAAACAAATGTAGTGCAGTGAACAGAGAGCTGCTGTGTGACCTGTGCCCAGGTGCCCAGCCTGTGGGGCTTCCTCGTCGCTGCCACCCAGACAGATTGAGTGCCGGCCCTCTGTGCCCTCCGGGACGTGGCCTTTCACAGCAGAGACGTTCTGTGCTCTTATTTTAACAACTGTAAGAATCTGAGCTTGGTGACAGTTGGGTGACCCGGGCTCTGTGTCTTCGTGTTGGCTAGGGTGTGTCGTACACCTGGCCTGGACTGCGTGCCTCCGTGTGGTGGGGACTCGTGACTGTCCCCAGCACCTTGAGAGAGGGTCCTTGACTCTTAGACCCTGCACAGTGGGTGGTGGCAGGTGGGGTCTCAGTTCACAGGCACAGGTGGGGAGAGTTGCTGGGCCAGCGTGGCTGGGTGACTTTCCTGTGGAAAGAGTGGGCTTGGGGCTTTTGGTGCGTGATCCACCGAGGCGGGGGGCGGGGGTGTGCTTGGGGCAGTGGGGGAGAGCAGGGCAGGTGATGCATATCTGGGTACTCACCCCCAGCAGCACAGGAAGATGCTGGGAGCATCCCTCCCCTGGGCACCGTGGGGACAGCGGGGTTCTGCTCCTGTTGGTGGGTGGGGCTGCTTGCGCCCCAGGGGCAGGCCGAGCACCAAGTGTGTGCTGTGCAGCGTGGCAGGTGCGGCAGACGTGAGGCCAGCTGCTGTTCTCTGCAGGCAGCTGAGGGCCTCTGGGATGGCTTCTCTACCACATCCTGTGGGAACTGGAAACCCAGATGTCAGTGGAACCAGGTGTTCTGTCCATCACTGCCTCTTGCTCCCTGGCAAATTCAACCCTGGCATTTTCTTTTTCTGAGCAAGTTGAACTGCATTTTTGGGACAGGAGCCATGGCTGTGTGTGCCTGGTGCTGAAGGGAAGGTCTGCAGGGACGGCCGCACGGCCCTTGGGAGCTGCGCTTCCTGCGCTCGGGCTCTGCACCTGCAGGCCCCAGGCTGAGGGTCCCTCCACATCAGCCCCACTGCGGGAGGGTGGCTCAGTGCTCTGGAGGGGCCCGAGCAGTCAGGGAGACACCCCCTGCCCACAGCCACCCCCTCTGGGCTATGTGGGAGGTGCCCACGGTCCCACGCCTTCCTCGCGGAGGATGTGGCGGGCTGTCTGTGTCGTGGGGGTACTCGCTGCGCTGTGCCCAGCCCTCACCGCCCATTGCCAGAATGGGAAGGCCTGACAGGGCGATGCAGTCCGCACCGGCTGTGTCTGCAGGAGTCCAGCACGAAGCAGTTTATGCCTAGAAGTGACGTTTGTTTTTAAAATGAGTAAAACCTCATTAATTATCAGAAGGTGTAACTATATGGCGATTTTTTGTAGAGGGGTTATTTCTGCCTTTGCAGAGAATGCCTGCATTCCTTCTGCCCCTTGGGGTCGCATACTGCAGTGGGGACTGTGGTGCTCTGAGGGTTAAGTTGTTTCTGTCACCTGGAGGCTGCTTTTTCCTCAGGCGATTGGTGTTCAACAAATGACAAGCTGTCTAGAGAGAAGGGTTTTTAAATTACATGGCTGGGCTTGGGTTGCCAAAAGGAAGCCTCCTGGGGTATGTTCTATACTCGACATGCATTTGCTGTGTGTAATTGGAACCATGAGAAAGGTTTTTGTTCAGAGCTGTTGGATAGTTTCCTTATTTTAAACCTGTTGAATCTGGAAAGAGTTGTTTTTGAAATTTTTTTCTGACAATCACTTTATATAAAAGTTTATGGCAGAGGAGTTTCTGTTCCACATGCCCCTCCCCCAGCTTTGTGGTCGCCCAGGTGCCTGGCTACCGAGGCTGGCCTGCCCCTTGTGTTCGGGGTCCCGAGATGTCAGAGCTGGCAGCCCAAGGCTTCCTCTTTATCCTGAGCAGGAGAAGCAGGCCTCACTCCATTTTTCACCCCAGGATGTAGCACCTACCACCCTAGGATGAATCGGAGCCAAGAGGTTTGGTTTTTCTGTTCTGGTTAAGAAAACTGATCATCTCACACCCTCTCAAGCTGTTTTACTTTGTGCAAATGAGATTCCTTTCCAGGGACCTGCGAGGAGAAACATCCTCAGCTTCTAGGGCTCCCTGGGATGTCGTCAGCAGCCAGGCCTTGGCAGCTGCCGCTTCACACGTGCTGGCGTCTGTTGTGGGTGTCATGGAACAGGATTGGAGGTTTCTGAGCAGCAGGAGGGCGAATGGCCCCAGGACTTTGCGCCGTGGCCTGGCCTGGAGGGAGGCCGGCTGGGCGCTTCTGGACGCCTGTAGCAGCACTGCCCCGGGCAGCGGCCCCAGAAGCTGAGGTGGGCTTTGCTCTCTGCTGCTGGGACTCAGCCCTGGGGGCACAGGGAGGGCAGCGGGAAGCCCACACCTCTGTGACTCTGTCCACAGCTGGGGAGAGCGGCCCAGGGTGCGTGGGCTGCCCACAGCCCTCTCAGGAACTGGCCTCTTCTCCGTAAGACAGAGGAGCGGCCAGGCCGGCCTCTGGCCGGACCTCCTCCGCCATCCGTTTCCAGCAGGAAGTGCTGGTCAGACGGAAGGAAGGCTGCGCGTGTGTTGGCCCAGATGCCTGTTAGTGGACGTCGTGTCCGCACAGCTGTCTCTGGCTGGCTGATTCAGCCCAGCAGCTGACTGCACTGGTGCCGAAGAGAACCAGCTCTCACGGACTTGGGGACAGAAACCTGGGCTCCCCGACCCAGGTCAGGTCCTGGGGGTGTGGTGGGATCAGCTCCCGCAGCGCCTCAGTGGCCTGGGGTGGGGGGGTCTGTGTCCTCCCTTGGGGGCTTCTCATGGGGCTGCCAAGCAGTGTCCAGGTGCACACGTTGGGCGTGGGGGAGGCCTGAGACCAGTGTCCACGCTGGCCACTGCCACTCGTGGTTGTCTGTTGGGAATCGGTTCTATCCGGTGGATGGATAAATGGGGACTCAGCGGTTTGCACCCAGATGCCCGAGGCAGTGGAGTTGCTGGGTGGTCGTGCCTGGGGCTGCCTGGAGTGGCATTGCAGTGGCTGTCCCTGGGGACCTGGCCTGGCAGGGGCACCACGTTTGTGCCCTGGACTGGCATTGCGGTGGCTGCCCTTGGGGACCTGGCCTGGCAGGGATGCCACGTTTGTGCCCTGGACTGGCATTGCAGTGGCTGTCCCTGGGGACCTGGCCTGGCAGGGATGCCACGTTTGTGCCACATTTTTCCTCCTGGAGGTGCCACAGCCTGTTAGTTTTGATGTGTGTTGGCCACGAACAGGCTGCCCTGTTAGCCCAGAAAGTGAACATGAGCCGTAGGGAAGGCTCAGAGTGGACGTTGCAGGGCAAACAACTGACGGCCTTTTGGGTGTTACAGATTTGGTTTAGTTCAGATCGAGATAATCATCTTGAACCTGCTTGTTAGATTCAGTGGCTTTCTCTCGCACAGTCGCCCTCTTGTCTGGTTTCGCGTCTCACACACGTTCCGTAATCCTCACTCTTTCACTTTGTGGAAGGAAAACGTTCGACATTTACAAGAAGTGAGAGATGCTCTTGCAAATCATCCAGCAGTTTCTGGTTTGCGGATTGACGGCCGCACTGGCTGTTACTCTCAGTGCCTCCCGCCGGCGATGGTGCTGCCAGCTCTGACCTGTGTGAGGAGGGCCTTGGAGAGCGCAGCGCCCCCAGGTGGAGGAGGCTCCAGGAAGGGCTTTGCAGGAGGGAGTCATGACTGAGAGACGGAACACGGAGCTGCCCTCTGTGGCCATGCAGGGCCTTCCAGGGTGTGTTGGTGGGGTCCTGGGGTGAGAGCTGGCGGTGGTCTGACCACGCTGGGAGGGAGCCGTTGGGTCCTGTGGAGGCATGACTGCCGCAGTTGGGGTGGGCTCTGGGAATGGTGCAGTGTCTGGATGTGGAGGAGTGAGGAGGAGCCAGCCCTGCACCCAAGGGGAGGGCTGGCCGTGGGTGTGGGCGCCACACCACAGGACACCTCTGCCCTGGGCACTGGGCTTGAAGAAGCACATCCAGGTGGAGTGTCCTGAGGAAATGAGGCTTGGAGAGGGGTGGGTCCCAGGTAGGCTGGGGAGACCTTGGTGTCTGGCGGGGACCCTGGAACGTCCTGCCGCTCCCCTGGGCCTTTGTGTACGGTGCCCTGCGTTGTGGCTGGGCTAAGAGGAGGCAGTTTCCCCAGCTCCTCACTCTGGCGAATTTCACATCCTCGATACCACGGTGTCTTTGAACTTTCTGTTTTGAAGAAAGTTCATTTTTATGTAGTTTTAATAAGTGTATAACTGTGATAATCTTGTTAAAAGTAATCACCATATGTATATAAAATAAACTGTGCAGAAACATCCATTTTTATTGCTCTTTATAGACCATAAAGATCCTTAGATGCAAAAAAGTCAAAGGGGAAATTTGCATATAATATTCATAGTCCTACAGTTGTTACTTATGGTGTTTTGCCTAAGATCATTTCTAGGTGCATTCTTCTGGGAGATAATGTATCTGATGACAGTTGCATGTGCAAATAACCAGCCTCTCATGTATCCATGCCTGGAGTGCCTTTTCTTTTTTTTTTCTTTTTTTTGAGACAGAGTCTTGCTCTGTCGCCCAGGCTGGAGTGCAGTGGCCGGATCTCAGCTCACTGCAATCTCCAACTCCCGGGTTCACGCCATTCTCCTGCCTCAGCCTCCCGAGCAGCTGGGACTGCAGGCGCCCGCCACCTCGCCCGGCTAGTTTTTTGTATTTTTTAGTAGAGACGGGGTTTCACCGTGTTAGCCAGGATGGTCTCGATCTCCTGACCTCATGATCCGTCCGTCTCGGCCTCCCAAAGTGCTGGGATTACAGGCTTGAGCCACCGCACCCGGCCATGGAGTGCCTTTTCTCAGACTGTGTGTGGTGTTAGTGAACTCGATTGGTGGGTGTGAAGTGTACAGACAGCGTGTGCATGGAGGGGGTTGTGTGCAGAGCCCTGAGTGAGGCCCTGGGTGTGTGGGTGCTTCAGCACGAGGGCCTCCTGGGGAGGAGTGCTTGTCCGGGAGGCGGAGCTGGGTTGGGGGCTTGGGTGCTCCTCCTGGCTCCGTGGGTCTCCACTACTGGCTTCATAGCTGTGTTCCGTTTTCTTTGTTCAGCAGTTGATCTCAAGTATTTATTCCAAAGCATTCCAAAGCACTTGAAATACGTGAACCTAATAAATCAAACAAATACAGTAAAACTTGAGGTCCTTGGAACATCCCAATATACTTACACCACATGTCCTGAAATCCTCTCGTGTCTACGTAAAAAATGATGTGTAGCCTGGGCAACATGGCGAGATCCCATCTCTACAGAAAATTTAAAAAGTAGCTGAGTGTGATGGTGGCATGCCTGTAGTCTCAGCTGCTCGGGAGGCTGAGGAGGGAGGATTGCTTGAGCCCGGGAGGTGGAAGCTGCAGTGAGCCAAGATTGTGTCACTGTAAAGTGCTCAGCCTGGGAGACAGAGCCAGACCCTGTCTCAAAAAAATAAGAAACAAATGAAATCACACATTAACCCACTTTCAAATGGAGCCGGAAGGATAATCCACACCTACCTCGGATTTCCCTACATAGCCGTTTTGCATAGGAACCCTGTACGGATGGTTCCTGAAGTCAGCACTGAAGGCGCCACGGTCAGCTTTGCATTTTCATCCTGGTTCACCCCAGATCTGCCGTGACAGCACGACTCCAGGCGCTGCCTGACATCTGCACCTCTCCCTCCCCTGAACCGGTGGCACCTCTCCCTCCCGTGAACCAGTGACGCCTCTTCCTCCCTGCCTGGTGGGAGCTGCGTTTCCTTGAGTCTCCTCAGACTCGGCAGACCCCCGGGTGGCATTGTGTGCTGTTCTGAAGGAGCTTTTGCTTCTTCATGTCACTTTTAAAAAATCCTTTCACTGGATCTGAGTTGGTGGGCATGCGTCTTTTTTTCGGAGGCCTGTTTTCTGACCAGGCCATGGCTCTCACAGGAGCCCCAAGCCTCTGGGTGGGCTCCACGTGGCTTGTGTGCCTCACTCATCTGGCGCCATGGCCACGCTCCGGCCCCGAGTCCTGCTTCTCTGAAGCCTCACGCGTTGCCCATGTGGTCTGCTCCTCACCATCTTTTCTCTTTTCCTTGCCCAGTTGTCGCCGTGATCCTGAAGGCGCTGACTTACGACGAGAAGCGGGGTTCCTGCAGCGTGGGCACCAACGTCAGGGACGCCGCCTGCTATGTGTGCTGGGCCTTCGCGCGTGCCTATGAGCCTCAGGAGCTGAAGCCCTTTGTGACTGCCATCTCCAGGTAGGCCCATTCGTCGAGGCGCCTCGGACGCACCGCGTCCCCTGACGGCACCGTGTGTCCTCTTCCCCGCGAGAGGTGTGCACGGCAGATGCTCATGAACAGGTGAAATTCCTTGACCAGAGGATCTGTGACAAAGCCACCGCTCGGAGGTCAAGTTCCTCTTCTGTGGAGGAGCCAGCAGAGCGGAAGTGTGTGGGAGGAACATTCTGGAAGTCCTGGCCACCCTGCAGGCAGCAGATTCTTGGGGGCAGGTGGAGGCACCCTGGGTGGCGTGGGCGGAAGCAAGTGAAGTGGGGCACGGGAATCGCCTGTGCGACTCCTTGCAGTCATGGGTCTTACCGAGAGGCGGATTCCTGTCTCTGTCTCCTTTCAAGTCCCTCTGGAGCACGGCAGGCGTGTTGGACGTGGAAGTCTTTAGACAGCGTTTGTGTTTGTTGAGGAGCTGGATTTTGTGTTTTGTGGGACCAGCACTTGAGAGGATATTCAGTAGCAACAGCCTTCGCTGGCACGCCAGACTTCAGCTCCTCTGAGATGTACGTCAACGCTTCAGAACCTCTGGGAGGGAGGAAGCCATTTTTTCCCTCTGGCTTCTTGATGAAAGAACTGAAGCCAGCAGGTTTCATGTGGTCACCAGAACCTCAGAAGCTGTGTGGCCTGTGGCGGGTGGGGCCCTGCCTCGGTGTCCAGTGCATGCACCCGGCTGAGCCCCGTGGTGGTGTCTGGTACCAGCGACTTTCAGGAGCTTATACTTTTTGCTGAGGAAACCTGCAGAACAGATGTGCCCCCAGCGTAGGAAATGATTGGATTCAATCCAGCCATGTACGCTGGTTTTGTACCTGCCTTTGGACTGAAATGAGTTCTTTTGTGCTGAAGAAGGCAGGCGCTTCCTTTCTTGTTGTGCATGAAGGAGCTGGAGGCGGGACACCAAGGAAGGCGACTCGGCGTCACTGTCCGTCATGGGCGTGTGAGCCCATGGCTGAATCATCACGAGGTTTCACACCCGCACTTCACCCGACAACTTTCACTAGGAAATGAACTGGGGAAGCTGACTTCAGCCCCCGTGGGGGTCACGGGATGCAGCGTCCGCGGCTTCCACCCGGAAGGGCTGTTCCTTTGGTCTGGGCGGCTGGGGCGCCGGTGGTAGATGCACCTGGTGGCAGGCTCAGGCTGAAGTGCTGGGTCCCCTCTGTCCCCCACACCCCGTGAGCACCCGCAGTGAACCCCCCGGGTGGAGGTGCCACTGGCTCTGTCCGACAAGCAGCTCGTGAGCCACACACTGGCATGGGCTCCAAAGGGTCTTGGTGACAGGCACTTTCTCTTGTTCTTGCCCACTGCTGTTCCATCTTAC
This sequence comes from Colobus angolensis palliatus, assembly GCF_000951035.1. NCBI lineage: Eukaryota > Metazoa > Chordata > Mammalia > Primates > Cercopithecidae > Colobus > Colobus angolensis. Next base: position 19,315,046 of record NW_012110918.1, read on the forward strand.
CAAGTACTCAGGAGCGCCAGAGAGGGAGCTCAACCCTGTTACTTTCCTGGGCCTGCAGCACGTGGCCGGCGTCTCGTAGTCTAGATTCTTGCGTCAGCCTGAGAGGAGCCAAGGGTCCTCCTCCGATCCAGGGAGGCCCTGTGTTTCCCGAGGCAGCTGTGAACATGCACATCCCTCCTGTCCTGCTCCTCTTCAGAGGACAGCAGTGCAGCGGGAGGTGCTGGTGCTGGCCGGTGTGTTGTGGAGAATGTGGCTTACCTGAGGGCAGGGAGGTCTGGGGTGGCTGGGAGCAGGTGTGGCCTCTGTCCGCTGCTGTCCCCAGTGGCCACTCTGGTGGCGCTGCTGGGCTGGGACTTGGCTGCTGGTGGTCTTCAGGGAGCAGTACCTTGCAGAGTGGAGCAGAGAAGATGGAAAGACGGAGAGGCCCAGCTTTGGGCCCCTGCTGAGCTCCTGAGGCCCTGCCACGTGCTGGTGCCGGCCTGCAGCCCTGCTGTCTGTGTGCGGGAGCTCTTGAGTGTGATCAGCCTCAGGAAAGGCTCTTCCTGTCACTTCCTTGCCCTGCTCCTGCACTTTTAGGAAGTTGATCCTACGACTAGGCAGTGAAAGCAAAAAAATTTCTCTTACTGTTTCTATGAATAGTCACAGAATGAGAAAACTTACTTACACTGATACCTCACTCAGTTTCTTTAGCAACCCTGCGAGGTGGGCAGGTGCCGCCGCATTCCAGTTTCACTGAGGAAGTCAGGACAGCACTGAAGACACTTGTCCGGCACCTTGTGGCCGACAGCTTCTGAGCCAGGCCCGTCTGGGCAGCAACTCCCAGGCCCTGGCCCCGGGGCTCGGCACTGCCTCGTGGCTGAAAAGCTCCTTACCACCTTCTGTGAGGCCCTGGAAGGACCCGTGATTCAGACGGGTGACGTTTGCGGCTGAATCCGGCTCCTCAGATGGTGGCTCCCATTTCACAGTGAAAATCCTCACGGATTTCCTTTCCAGCCTCGTATTTTGTCTAAGAGTGTCAACGTCGCTGGAACCTGGGCCTGCCCTTCCTCCTAGGAGGAACTCTCTGGTCCGGTGTCACAGGAGGGGCAGGGCCAGGGCTGAGGGCTAGCACAGGAGGTAGGGGTGAGGCAAAACCCCCACTCACCTGGGAGGGCGTCTAGGTGGGCACGGAACCCAGGGCCGCATGGGGGCCATAACTCATTGGTTCTCTGTTTTGGGGGAAAGCTGATCCCACTGGAGGGTGACTGTAATGAGAGTCTCCAGATCAGGTGCTGACTTTGGAGAGTTGTAGGCGGAACCATCCGAACAAGTCAAGTCCCCGCTACTGGACAGGGCTCGCAGCTCAGCTGGGGCCGGAGAGAACAGCCATGAGCAAGAAAGTTCTTACTGAAGGTCCTGGACAGGCAGATTAATAACTTCTGCCTTTGGCAACGTTAGACCTCATCGTTCCAGAGTAAAATATCTATAAAAACCTGCCGATGTGTGTGGAGCCTGGCCTCGGTGTGGGTGTGGAAGGCTGGGGGCCAGCCGATCGGTAGTCCTGGTGCAGGCGGGCCTGTGCTTCGTGAAGGAGGTTGGCGCCGCTCGGTGACCTGCTCGCTTATTCCTAGGCCTGATTCACGGAGGCTGGGGCCGCTCGGTGATCTGTTCGCGCTCTCTCAGGCATGAACCTTCTGGGCTGGGTTCCTGTTCTCTTGCACAGTTTCCACAGGGGACCCTCTTCCTCACTTCGGAGCCCCTTGAGCCGCCCCTGCACAGGCTCCTGTAGGCCCCGTGAGGGTCCTGACCGGGGCTCCTCTTCTGGAGCAGCTGCCACGTGTGGACCGGCACTGGCATGGCCGTGGTCTGCCCAGCTGGGTGTGGGGTTGAGCCCATCGTGCTGTGGAGGTACCCCCGGGGGTTGGGTGGGGGTCCCACGGTGGGAGGTGTGGTCGGGTGAGTGTGACTTCTGTCTGGGGCACGTTGGGCGGGGCGTGCAAAAGGGGGGCCCTGGGACTCCTGAGTTTCTGGGTTAGGCCTGAAGGACTGCAGGACGCACCGTGGGCTGCAGGCTTGAAGAAGGACGTGAGTTTCTAGAGTAGCCTGGACTACACAGCCAGGTCCTCCCCGGCATGTGGCGGGGCTGGCGTTGGCCTGGGTCCCACTTGGCTTTGATCTCGTGGGGCTTTGGTTTTTGGACGTCCTGGATGGGCCTCCACCATGGCTCCCGGGTTCCCTTGTGCGCACTGCGCACACCGAGCCTGCAGCTGCTGGGGCCTCAGGGCTCGCAGCTCACAGGCTTCTGACGCCTTAGCCTGGAGCTGGCATTATGCCCCTCTCGCCCCTTGACCTGTGCGTCCCGGCCGCAGACCCAAGGGTGCCCTTGGAGCCTTGCCTGCCGGCCTGGGTGTCGGGCTTGTCCAACGGGTTCTTAGAGAACCTGGGCCCCTCCCTGACCCAGGCAGGCTCCAGGCATCCGGCCGGGCGGGCTGTGAGTCAGGCTGCGCCAGGCTGCGTGTGGGATGCTGCTGGTGCGAGCCTCCCTGCCCAGGAGCCCTGCGCACCCGGGTATCGGTTGGGGTGTGCCCTTCCAGATCTGCCTCTCTTGGTTTGTCATAAGTGACCACATTTTAATTACCAGCTTTTATGCCCGTCAATTTGGGAACGTGATACAATCTTGATTTCTCTAACTTTCACAAGCTCTTCGGTGGGTCCTGGAGCAGTGCATGCTTGGGATCAGAGCATCAGAGTGTAATTTTCGCAGGGAAATGGGGGCAGCAGCTGCTCCTCACTCCTCGGGTGCCTGGCTCTTCTGAGAGTCAATTCGGGGGTTTGGTGGCTCACTTTTTCTAATTGTTTCCTAGCTTTTTGCTAAAAAAACCTTGGATGAACTGTTCTTCCATCTCATGGTGTGGATGTATACTGTCCCTGTTTTATAAATATCAAAAGGAGCTTCTCAGGTAACTTTTCTCATGTTTTGAAGGTAGCGTTGGTTTTGAAAACCTGATTTCCTCAGTGTTGCACACAGGTAGCTTCAGAGGTGGGATAATTGTTGGAGTAGCGAATGGATTTCGCTGACCAGCTGTGTGATTCAGGGGCAGGGACACTGTGAAGTTAAAGTGGGACAGAGTGGTTGTGTGTTATCTACAAAATCCCTCCTAACCAGTAATCACAATCTCATTTGCAAGAAGGAAAAGAAAGCCGAGCCCTACGCTGCTGTTGCCATTGTGCGTCCAGTGATTTCCTCACCTGAAACTCTTTTGTAAGCAGCTCATGTTGACATCAGCTCCGCCCAGGCAGCCACAGGGCCCTCCCCTGCCTGCGGGCAGCCTCTGACTCTCGGCCTCCACCTGGAGCAAACCTGCTGAGCTGCACGGCCCAGGGAGGATCCGCCGAGGCCTGCAGATCCGAGATCTCTTCCTCGGGGGCAGGATTGTCCTGGAAAATCAGGAAATGGCAGGCGTTGCTCAAAGCTACGTCTTGTCGCGCTGGTGTTTCTCAGTGGCACAGCTTCCAGGGGAAGACAACTCTTGTTTTTCAAGAAAAGTTAAGTGGCCGTTACCGACCAGAGTCCTAACCCCGTGAAACCTGGCAAATCCTGCCTCCACATCAGCTCAGGTGTGACTCGAAAGCACTTAAAAAGTTTCTCGTATTGTACCACCGTGTGGATGAGTGCGAGCTTTGGTTCTTGGGGGTTAGGAGAATTCAGCCATAGGCAGGCCCCGTTTTACGTGAAGGAAGATATGGTTTGCAGCTTTCAAAAAACAGGAATGGCTAACAAATTACTAGTCTGATATTTTTAAAATGTTTGACTTTCAAATGACAGAATTAATGTTACTTAAGGTAAAAACGGTGTAATTGGCTTTTTATTGCTATAAAATATTATATAAATAAGAAAACTCGAGCTGGGATGAGGTCTCTACTTTGCCGTACCTGCCGAAAATGAGGTGCCCGGAGCTTGGGGCAGGTCGAGGCGTGCACTTCCCCTTGACAAGGACAGGAAAGAGAATCCCTTTCTGTTTGACACAGACCATTTCTCTGTGTTGGGAAATCCTAGTGAAGTTTCACATAAACTTCTCCAGCGAAAGCAAACGGGCAGGGACACCTGGGGCGCGTGTCAGCGCAGACAGGCCGGCCCGTCTCGCGGCCTTGCAGCATCTCTCTCCAGGTTCCCGGGGACGGGAGATGAACGTGGTGACTCACTCAGGGTGTTCCTGCAAAGGGAAACTGGGAGGCCCACGTGGGACGTTGGGTGCCCTGTTGGAGCCGTCGTTTAGGAAGGAGCTTTTATATTTATATTCAACCAGCATCATTAAACCTGTTTGTATTTATTTCTCGATGAGCCAGTTTTGTTCTGAGAATGAGAAAATTAGAGCCGTTTTAATAAGTGTGCAAATCAGGACAGTGTTCAACTTGTTGCAGGTCCATATCTAGTTGATTGCTTGAATTAGCTTGGGAGTCAGTAGTTAGTTAAAAGCAGTGGTTTTCAGGCGTTGCTCTCTTTGTCCCACGACTTTCTGTGAGGTTTGGTAAAAGACACACACAGCAGCAACTGTCGTGACGTTGGCTTCTCATGGCGGGAGCCAGCTCAGTGGAAGTGAGCCAGGCTGTGGTCATTCCTCCCGAGGCCGGCTTTGCCTGCGGAAGCCCACGTGGCTCCCCAGAAGCTGGCCTCCACACCGCTCTTGCTTCAGGTGAGCTGCCCGGCAGTGTGGCTGTGGCTTTGCGCAGCCGTGTGGTCTGTGTCCAAACTGCTGAGCACTGCCGGGAGAGGAAGCCGGGAGCTCCTGGTGTCTCCTGGTGTCAGCTGGTCTGGCTGCCTTAGAGGAGCTGTTGAGCTGGACTGAACAACAGTGACCTTAGAGGGTTGGACCTGGTTAGGGTGGTAGATGATTTTAAGTTTCTTCTCTTTCTTCCGTTCTTTCCTCATTAATCAATGTTCCATACTTTAAATATAGTAATTTAAACAAATAGCAAATTTCAAGAATTCAGTGTAAAACGTGACCTTTCAGTATTACTGGCTGGAGCCAGAGTCAATAGAGATGTAAGCCTGTGTTCCTCTTCTGGCAAATGTTAAAAGAAACCAGAGGCCGGGCGCGGTGGCTCAAGCCTGTAATCCCAGCACTTTGGGAGGCCGAGAGGGGCGGATCACGAGGTCAGGAGATCGAGACCATCCTGGCTAACACGGTGAAACCCCGTCTCTACTAAAAAATACAAAAAACTAGCCGGGCGAGGTGGCGGGCGCCTGTAGTCCCAGCTACTCGGGAGGCTGAGGCAGGAGAATGGCGTAAACCCGGGAGGCGGAGCTTGCAGTGAGCTGAGATCCGGCCACTGCACTCCAGCCCAGGCGACAGAGCAAGACTCTGTCTCAAAAAAAAAAGAAACCAGAAATTCTTGATTAGTATTTTTCCCTAGAACACGTGGCTTTATGGGTTTTAAAAAATGAACCTCTTGTTCATGTGTAAATATGACACAAATTTCTATGCATTCTGAAAAGATTTAGAATAAACTGCCATTTGTTGTTAAAAATAGCGTTATATAACTTTTTTTTTTCTCTTCTTGAGACGGAGTCTTCCTCTGTCACCCAGGCTGGAGTGCAGTGGTGCAGTCTCGGCTCACTGCAACCTCTGCCTCTCGGGTTCAAGCAGTTCTTCTGCCTGCCGAGTAGCTGGGATTACAGGAGCACACCACCACCCCCGACTGAATGTTCTGTGTTTTTAGTAGAGACGGGCTTTCACCGTGTTGGCCAGGCTGTTCTGGAACGCCTGACCTTGTGATCCACCCACCTTGGCCTCCCAGAGTGCTAGGATTACAGGTGTGAACCACTGTGCCCAGCTGCAGTTATAGAACTTTTAGTTATCAAAAGATCACGTTCATATGTCTTGATCAGTTTAATGATTCTGAGATTTCGTTAACAAAAGCCATTGTGATGTGTTGAAATAGGACTGATCTTAAAACGTTCGTGCTGATGTAACGTGAGCTCCCTTTAATTTTAAACCCGCGTTTTTCTCTTATTTAGGCTATAGTTTGTTATAAAGAGTGTAGAGAGGAAAAGGGAGTGCTTTTCTGTTAATAGAGTTTTTCTGAAATTAAACTCAAAATGTTCAGTTTCAAGTGGTGAAAGCAGTGTTAACGGAAGGCTTCCCAGATACTAATACTGAATCTTTTAAGATCTTTAGATAATTAGTTGCTTTCCAAAATAACTTTTAATTCTGAACTCATTTTAGACTTCAAGAAGAATTCCAAAACCCGTAGAGTTTTTCTAGACCCTCGACGGCGTTCTCCAACGTGAACATCGCACATTCGGAAGCCAGGAGGTGCTGTGTAGGATAAAGGCCACTAAGAGGCTAGTCTGCCTGGGACCCGCCGTGGCACCTGGTGGTCCTGTGCCCTTAGCCTCCTTTGCTCTGTGACGGCTTCTCAGTCTTTGTATTTCTTGATGTTTGGGCACTTAAGAAATAGGTTTTATTGAGATTAATTCACCTGCCATAAAATTCACCCCTTTAGGGTCCACAGTTCAGTGGTTTTTAGTGTATTCTCAGACTTGAGACCTCACCCCAGACAGAAGCCACGTGCGCCAGGTCCCGTCACCCGCTCCAAGCCCGGCACTGCCCGCCTGCCTTCCACCCCTGTGGATTTGACCCTGAGACCTCCAGAGAGGACTGGCCAGGTGTTCTGTAGGATGCCCCTCTCTCCGTCATGTTTTCTCGTGCGTTACTGGAAAGAGCGATGTGAGGTGACCTGCCCTCCTCCGTGTGCTGTGCTGGGCCTGCAGCGCCCCACGACGGCTCCTGCTTGGTCTGGACCTTGATCCCTGGTCAAGATGGGGCCTGCCAGGTGCCTCCACTTGAGGGGACTGTGTTTTCCTCTGTAACTAGCAATGTTCTTGGGGGGTACTCGAAGGCTGTGCAGCATCCTGCTGTTTCTCCCTCGGTTTTCACCCCAGCCGAGCTCTGTCCTAGGACCTTGTTGTGGTCTGGTGGTTAGTTCCTGTTTCCCCACTCCGACGTTCAGTGACCACAGCTCGTTCTTAGGGAAGCTGGTTCCTTCCCAGCTTTATTTCATCATTCGCTCCTGCCGGTCTGGACTCATGGGTGCCCATCCTGTTTAGGGGGTTATCCTCTAACACTATTGTTATAATGTTGTTTGAGTTATAATCTAACACTATTGTTATTAATGTTACTGAAATTGCTCCAGCTTTGGCCACTTCAGGTTGGCTTCTGTGTCATTTCAGCAAGATCCTGTTCTTTTTTTTTTTTTTTTTTTCCCCCTGAGTGTTTTTTCTTTCCTTCTGGCACCACAAGATGCACGTGGCTTATCTTTCTGCCCCTGTCCCAGCCCTGGCACCCACCACTTCCCAGGAATCTCAGATCCTCTCAGTGGAGAACGGTATTTAGAATCCCGGACGCTGGGCTTGGCCTCAGCTGCCTCTAGGTTCCCTCCCTCCTCTGTAGCTGAGCGTGTGCCTCTCTTCACAGTCCACGTTTGCACAGACACCGGCTCTAGCCCAGCTTCCTCCTGGCCTCCCTTCGCGTGCCGCGTCTGGGCCTCCTGTGCAGCACGCTCTGCTGTCACGCATCTGACGTGATTTCAGAGCTGCCGGCCCACACCTGTGTGAGCAACAGACTCACACAGCGTCCCAGAGTGGGACACTCTGTGCATCCTCCCCACCCCGGGCCTAGCGTTGCTGGGGCCATCGCTCGGGTCAGCCCTTCTGGCACTGCTGGTCCGGGATGCAGACACATCTGCCGGTTCCCTCTGTGCTGGTCTCCCCAGGTCTGTGATTGTTGCTTCTTCAGTACGCATGTGATCGTGTTCTACAACTCTAGCACCAAACAGGACAGTCCATCTCCCCCCAAAACTCCCCAGTCTGCTCCCCAACCCTGGGCCACCATTGATCTGCTTTTGGTCCTGATAGTTTACCGTTTCCGGAGTGTCTTAGAAACCGAAATGCACAATAGGCTTTTGATTCTGGCTTCTTTGACTTGCAGAACGCCCTTGAGACTCATCCCAGTGATCTTTCCTTTTGTTGCGGAGTGGCATGTTACTGGACGGACATGCCGGTCACAGGCCTACCCGTCTCCTTGGGTGTCTCCCGTCCTTTCTGGAGGCTCAAGGGGGCTCAAGGGAAGACTCTGCTTCCCTGCCTGAGTTGCCCACATTCCTTTGCTCATGGGCCCTTCGTCCACCGTCACAGCCAGCCACGTCCACGTCTGGCTGCATCTTTCGCATACCTTATGCCTGTGACCCTTTCTTCTGCCTCCTGTGTCCGTCCTTCCTTCCCCCTTCCTGTATGGACTTACCTCCTTACCTGTCTACTTATCAGTCTGTCTAGATGGGGTCTTGCTGTGTTGCCCAGGCTGGACTCAAACTCCTGGGCTCGAGGGATCCTCCTTCCTCTGCCTCCCACAGGCAGATAGAGCACAGGTGTGGTCAGGGCCGCTGGTGTGTGCCATTGTGTTTGGCACCCGCTGGGCTGCAGGAATAATCCAGGGCCCTCTCCCCATCTTAGGGTCAGCTGATTGCCAACCTTAATTCCCCTTTGCCACGTAAAGGAACGTGTTTGAAGGGGGACACCCCATCTTTGGGAGGGGGTGTTATTCTGCTGAAGACAAGGGTGTGGACAGATGTGCTGTGACCAGGATGGTTGGGCTTAGGACTTTGTTGTTGTTTACGTGGAGGAACTGAAAGACCTGGGTGTGCTGCTGGATGCCCCAAGGATCTGGCCGGAGGAGGCAGGTAGAGAACAGGAGTAGGCGTCCAGGCCCTCAGGGCAGGTAGCGGGTGGGCTTCCGTGGTCTTGGGAGGTGCTGGGCCCGGAGGCATCTGCAGGAACTGCAGGTCCCCTACCGCAGGCTCCCCACACAGTGACGCCCATCTGTCTGTCTGCAGGAGCCGGAGGGGCTGGACGGGGAAGACGCAGGGTCTGTCTGAGCGTAGCAGTGACTCGTTGGTGAGGGACTTTGTTGTTGCCGTCTCCCTAGGGTGCAGAGGGCGGTGGTGTGGCCATCCTTGCATTGTGAGGGAGCAATTGGCCGAGGGGTAGACTTTGGACGGCTTGAGGCGGAACTCGGAAGGAAGCCGTGTACTCCCATAGCTCTGGGCTCTGTTTGTGGCTGTGGCCACACAGGGCAGGGCCTCAGGGCAGGGAGGCCAGTGCTTTTGGGAAGGGCCTCCCCCAGCCCTCAGAGGCTTCCCACCCTATTCCCCTTGGGGATATTCCCCTTCTTTTTTTTTTTTTCTGGCTCTGGTTCCTGGCTTTTGTTTGCAAGGCTGGCTGGACACTGCAATCACCTGGGCTTGCTGCTGTGGCCTGGACGCTGGGGTCTGTCTCTGCCCGCTGGTGGTCTGCATACCAGAGCTGAGAAGTGACCCTGTGGTAGAAGGAGGCCTTTCCACACCAAGACCACAGGTTGTCCCTTCAGTAAGCAAGCGTTTCTCTGAAATGTGAAATAAATACTGTATCCACTGGTGATCCATGGTTGTTAGTGATTAAACCGAGTAAACGTAGCTCATTCGGCCGCTCGCTGCTGGCAAGGGATGTGGAGCTTCTGCAGCATCCTGAGGAGGTCCCGGAACGTGGGTCTGGGCTGTGCTGATGCTGGAGCAGCCGGCGGGGAGAGCTGCTAGGCCACTCCGGACAGCCCCGCACCCGCTCTGGATGGAAGCTTCTTGCTCCCAGCCGAAACGGGCCTGCTGCCTGCTGCGGGGGCTGGAGGGGCCCCTATGCTTGAGCCACAGGGTACCCCGTGCCTGCATGCCCTCCTGGCTTTGCCTGTGGTTGGTGGCTGTGTTTTGGGCTGTGTTGATGGTGTTGTGGGGCCTCCTCTGGGCCTCAGCGCGTCTGAGCTTGACTGGGATGGAAAATGCACCTGGTGGTTTGTATTGTGTTGTTTCTGTTTTGCTTAATTTTGTTTGCTATTCTTATTTCCAAAGATGCTTCTACGTTTGTACTATATTTTTAGTTTAATTTCCCACCCTTTCCATCCACAAATTTCTGTTTTTATTTTGGTTCTCGGTGACCACACACTCTTCTCTCTCTCCCCTTCCCTCCTGCTCCCTCCCAGGCAGAGCCTGTGAGAGACTTGCAGGCATTTCCCCAGAATCGAGGCCCTCTTGGCCATCCAGCTGCTGCCCCACCCAACCTTTGGCCTCTCCCGGGGCTCCTGGTTGGTTGGGCGTCCCTGAAGCCCCAGCAGCAGAGCGCTTGGTCACGAGGCCCGAGTCACATGCCCTAGCGTGTCCGAGGAAGTACAGAGTCCAGCCGCAGGGAGGACTTTCTCAACTGGCCGTGGGGCCAGCTGTCCTGCTCCTCCTTGTTTGCTGTGGGCTCACCTCTGTGGGCTGCTCACTCAGACACACTCCCACCCATTTCTCCTGCCTCCTTCAGTCTCTGCCCAGCACCCTG
>NW_012110918.1:19325512-19398853 GCF_000951035.1 Colobus angolensis palliatus
CACGCTGGAGGAGACTGTGGCCCCAGAACCTGAGTCGGGAGTGCGAGGCTCTGTGGCATCTTCTGGGCCATCTCCAGGGCCTGGAGCAGGCACCTGTGCCCAGCGCTGGAGGTTGGGGGACAAGTGCTCTCTCTGATAAATGCCCCCGAGTTTCAGCTCTGTGGCTGTGGTTTGTAGGTCTCCTGGCTCAGCATCCCCAAGCCCACACCCTCGGGACTCATGGGGCCGAGCAGGGAGGAGCGCAGAGAACATGAGGATACAGGAGCCCCTTGCCTGAGAGGTATGCTGTGAACCTGGAGAGTAAGGCCAGTGAGTCTGGGTCTGGGGCGACAGACAGCGTGAGATGCAGAACAGGCGGGACGTCGCGTACACTGTGGCTGGTGGGGCCGGCGCCTCACACACACGCCCTGGGAGTCAGAGTGTGGTGCTGACAGTGTCTGCGTTGCCAGGCTGGAGTGGGGCTTACTCTCTGCAATGGAACCCACACGCTTTTCCTCAGCTGGATGTATCTTTCACATTTAGCTTGTTTAACAGCCGAGCTGGTGAGAGGGTGCACAGCTGGCATCACCACTGTCCCCTGTGCGTGTCCCCGGCATCCTTCATGTTGACATGGGCCCTGCCCCATGGCTCAGGTCTGTCAACTTCCCTAGAATGAGGCAGAGCACTTGGCCCCTAGGAGACCTGGAAACCAGGAACCTGGGAGGCGCTGGCGGCTGTGGAGGCCGCTTATCTCCACGTGTCTGAAATTCTGTTTTCCACCTTTTCCCTTTAGGCTGGTAGGAGGCACAATCTCTCAAGCCTTCTTTAGAAAGGGTGATTGTCCGCTGCCCTGCCCCAAACCCCCTGTGTTCTGTGCAGCGTCCGATGAGAGCGTTCTGGGTTATTCACAGTAACTAAGCTGGGTGATCTCACGAGAGGACGTAATGAGGCCCAAGGAGTCCAACGGGGCCAGGAGAAGCCTTGTCTGAGTGTGGCTCGCGTGGGGGCAGTGCCTCGGCATCTGTGTGTGGTGCGGTGGGTTTCCTGACACTCTCTGGAAGGGGCCTCCGCCGGATACCCTGCCTGCAGGGCCTCAGACCCCTCTGGGCACGGTGGGTGCCCATGCGTTTCTGCAGAGTTAGGCTGTGTGCGCGGCGTGGTCTGCAGGACCTGGACAGCCCCTGCCCTGGGGCATTTCTGTCGGCCACCTTGGTTTGCCACAGCCCCTGACCCCCCAAACGCTACCAGTTCTCGTCTTCCAGGGCACCCCATTTCTGTCTTTTCGTTCACTGGACCTCCCCTCCTCCCACTCTGCCTCAGCACAGCAGGCCAGGTGCGTTCTGCCCCCAGGCCCTGTCCTCACGGTTCTTTGATCCTGTGCCCTTGGTGTGCGCGGTCTCGTGGCTCTCCTTAGAACCAGGGTCAGCCACCCCCAGCTCCCGCATGGCGTCTGGTGTCTTAGGGGCCACATGTGTCTGTCTGCAGTGCCTGGGTGCCTCAGGCTGCATGTTGCTTGCGGGGCATGTCTGAACCTCAAGTGGGCTTGAGTCGTGAGAGAAAGGCTTTCTCGTCGATACTGTGTGGTCTGTACTATTTTACAGATTCCTTTTTAATTAATCCTTCCTCGTTTTCACAGCGCACTGGTGATCGCCGCGGTGTTTGACCGGGATGTAAACTGCAGAAGAGCAGCCTCTGTAAGTTTCTCGTTTTGATGTTTCCTGTCACGAAGGTGGGGGGTGGGAGGGCTGGTCTCCCGGATGCTCCTCCGTGCGCTGCCACCTGGTCAGCTCACCTGTCAGCAGCAGGAGCCGCGGCTTACTGTCTCTGGGTGTCGGGGAGGGCCGTGGCTTCAGCGTGTGAAGGGTGGTCAGGGTTAAGTCCCCACACCTCAAGCATCCCCAGAGCTGCAGCCATCACTGCTGGGGGTTGCTGGGCGATGCAGGCGAGTGGGACGGTGCCCGATGACAGGTCTGAGTACAGGCAGCTGCGCGCCGAAGACGCGAAAGAGAGTGGGTTCTGTGAGGGTGGCCAGAATGTGGTGGCGGGATGGTCACTCACCAGGTGACTTTGAGCCTCAGGAGGGGCTGTTGCGAGCAGTGGTCAGCTCTGCTTCACCCGGCCACACTCGCCCGGGCCTTGCTGGATATGGGGCCTGCAGGACTGGGTGCGTCTTGATCACAGATGGTGGGTTTCCTCCAGAGGGAGCTCTGTGACGTTTGGGGTGAATTCTGGGTGTGAGGAGCGGTAGCAAGTGCTGCCGCGCTGACCAGACTACTTCATTTGGCTCAGAGCTGGGCTGGAGTGAGGCCTGAGTCTCTTGGGACCCCAGAAAGCAGGCAGCTGAGACAGTGGACCAGTCTCAAAATGAGAGTCTTGATTTCAGATACAGATAAGATGCTGAACACGTTTTAAGAGGGTAAGAACGGAGAGGCAGCACTTTGAGAAAGAGGGAGGGGTGAGATTGGCTTTTGGTGATGGGGTGGGCCCATCCTCCTGGGCTCGAGCTGCTGGAACTCTGTGTCCAGGCTCAGTGGGCTTAGTGGGAACCTGTTGAGGGAGCCGTTGACGCTCCCGTTACTGTCAGACTCAGGGGCCAGGGGGCCGTGGAAGGGGTGCTGGGACTGGTGAGGATTTCCTGTCAGCCCTGCGGTGTGTGGGACTGTGCAGGTGCAGAGTTGGTTTTCTCTCTCACGTGCAGGAGCTCAGATGATGCCTTGAAGTCTTTCTAGTCATCTTCTGCAGCTTGTGGTGGCCTGCCTGCTGTCTGTGTCCTGAAGTAGTGAGAAGTCTTTCTCTGCCTTAGGTCCTTTAAAACTAGAGAGATTTCAGCAGGAGAGCTCAGAGGCTCTTTTCTGTCCCTGAAGCTGCTCTTACTTTGTCTTCAGTGTCAGTAGAAAAACCTCATAATTTTTTCGGAAAGTCGTGACATTTTTGCCCTGATATTTATCCAAAGGCAGTAATTGTAAGACTTTGAAATATAATAAAATCTTATGTTAAATCTGTACTTAAAAATAAACTTTTAGATTTTCTTTACTGCAACCTAAGACATTTCATGGGAAGCAGTAATAAAATTAAAGTACTTAAGCTTCTATGAACCCTGAATATGAGGTGAAATAATATAAATCATTTTTTCACATTAAAATCCCTTTAAACTGGCAATAAATCTTTTCTGATAAATACCACCGGAGTGCACCTCGCTTACCCAGTAGCTTGCAAAATTAAAACAGCCAAAGGTAAAAGATTCCCTGTTTGAAGCTTGTTAGGAAATGTGAGGATTGAGGGCCTCAGCATTGGGAATCATTTTTTCCAACTGTGGAGCTGCTGCTTTCAGATAAAGATGTCTCGGTCTTCCTGGCTCAGCTGGGTTCCTGTTCCACGCTGTCTCACTGGGGGCGGTGACCCTGTGGGGCCCCGAGGCCTCTTTAGCACCGGCCAGGAGGCAGCAGTGAAAGGCACTGGAGTCCCATCCCTCCTTGGGGCTGGACACGGTCCCTGCCCCTGAGCTCTGGACGCCCTGCCTTGCCTTGGTGCTCCCGTGTCGAGACTGGCCACGGCAGCAAAGGCTGCGGTCGTGCATCCCGCGGTGTGTGACCCTCCCAGTAACGCGGCGAGGAAGGTGCTGCAGCTGGTTCTCAGCATTGGCAGGAGCCTGGCGACTCCGGCGGTCAGCGTGTGAGTGAGTTTGTGAAAACAGTCCCAGCCGTGTTTGTTGCTGAGCGCTGGTTTTTGTGCACATTGGAAGGAGTCTAGCAGGCCCCCAAACGTGCTGACGTTGCAGAAAGACGTGTCCCCTGCTGGGAAGGAAGGGGCAGTAGAGACGGGGTGGTCGTGGCTTCTTGTTCATCATGAGGAAGGGAGGTGGGGATGGGGCCCCTGTTCACTGACAGTTAAAGTAAAGGCACTTAAAGCCCCCATTTAACTGAAAAGATTTTAAATCTTTTCATCCAGCTTTTCATTGGATATTTCGTGTCTGACCTCTATTTGTGACTTTTTATTTTGAGATAATTGAGATTTATATGCAGTGCGTCCCTTCCTTCCCTCCGTTCTTCCCTCCCTCCCTTCTTCCCTCCCTTCCTTCCCAGTGCAGTGGTGCGATCTTGGCTCATTGCAACCTCTGCCTCCCCGGTTCAAGCAATTCTCCTGCCTCAGCCTCCCGAGTTGCTGGGATTACAGGCACGTACCACCACGCCTGGCTAATTTTTGTATTTTTAGTAGAGACAGGGTTTCACCATGTTGGCTGGGATGGTCTCAGACTCCTGACCTCACGTGATCCGCTCGTCTCAGCCTCCCAAAGTGCTGGGATTACAGATGTGAGCCGTTGGGCCTGGCAGAGATTTACATGCAGTTTTAAAGACTAATGCAGGGAGAGCCCATGCGTGTTTCACCATTGCCTCCATGATAAAATCTGGCAAAAGCGCAGTGGAACATCGCAGCCTAGACGTGAACATCGAGCCAACCCACCAGCCTTATTCCTACTTCCTTGGTTTTATCCGTACCCGTGTGTGTGTGTGCACGCATGTGCACGTGTGTGTGTGTGTGTGCGTGTGTGCACCATGCACGCTCAGGCGTTTAGTTCTGTGTGATTGTATCACATACAAATTCATGTATCCACTACCACAGTCAGGATACACGGCAGCCCCGTCTCCCCGAGAGGCCCTGTGCTCCTACTTTGCCCATAGCTCCTGCTGTTTCCCTCTCCTGACCCTTGGCAGCCACTGGTCGGCTCTCCGTTGCCTCGTCTGTCGTCTCGAGAATGCCGTGTGAATGAACTCTGTGGCCTCGGACGCTGTAGCTTTCTTCTCGGCACAGCTCTCCGGACCCACCCCGAGCTTCTGTTGCTGAGGGTGCCGTGGTTTGTGTGACTGTTTATGTGTTAGGGCATCAGTATGGTTTCTGGTCTTTAAGCTGCTGTAAACGTTCGTGCTCAGGTTTTCGTGTGAGTGTAGCTTCCGTTTCTCTGGGATAAATGCCAGGAGTAGTTTCTGGGTCGTGGTAGTTGGACATTTAAACTGCTTTCTAGAGCGGCTGCACCATTCGTGTTCGCACCACCACCTGTCAGCAGCCCTGCCTTTCTCTGTCCTCGCCTGCGTCTGATGTGGCCACCGTTTTCTGTGTCGGCCTTTCTGACAGGCGTGTGGTGATATGCTGTTGTGGTCTTTACGTGCGTTTCTGTCATGCCTGGTGGTGTGGAGTATCTTTCACCGGCTTACTTGCCATCTGTACCTCCTCTTTGGTGAAACGTCTGCTCAGGTCTTCACTCATTTTCTAAGTGGATTGTTTTTTGTTGTTGAGTTTTGAGCACTCTTTACATATGTGGGGTTCTGGTCCTGTGTTGGGTTTGTGTTTGGCTCTCTCCCAGTCTGTGGCTCATCTTTCCATCCTCTTTAATAGGGCAAAGTTTTTAATTTTTTAATTCTGCTGGGGTCTTGATCAGTTTTTTGTTTTTGTGGATCATGTTTTTAGTGCTTTTTAAGACATGAAGACTTTCTTAAGGTCTGGGAACTCCGCCTCACCAGGTCCCAGGGATGCTGTCCCGTGTGTTCTGCTCTGCTGGTTGGTCTGCGTGTCTGTCCCGCCAGTGCGCACTGTGTGACGGGCTGTGCTGTGACGCTGCTGCGCGTAGTCAGCCTTCACACTGGGTAGGGCGATGCCTCCCAGCGTCTGCTTTCTCAGGATTGTTTTCCCTGTTTTAGGGCTTGTGCTCTTCCACATAAGTCTTGAATTTTTAAAACATCTTTTAGATACTACTGGAATAGTACATGTGTTCCTAAATAGTGTGTGTTAAATTAACGTTAGAGTATCTTTGTTGCATTGCCTTTTGGCAGGTTTTATTTCTTACTTTCCTATTGAATTTATCTCAAAAGTGACAAATGTCAAACGGCAGCAGTCAGGCCTCTTCCCTCCCCGTGTAAGGGCTGCCAAGCACCTGTTTCTGCCGATCTCCAGCCCAGCCCAGGGGCCTGCCTTGGAACCGCCTGCATGTCTGGTTTCTGTGTGATTGGCCAGAGGTGGCAGGTGTGTCTGTTCCTTTTCCCTGGCGGTTGGGGGCACAGACCCTGGGTGGCTGTATTTCGGTTCCTTTACCTGGTGCCCGTCTGTGTGCGCACCTACCAGCAGCCCTCACTCGGCCTTGCTCTCAGGAAGCCCCCAGGCAAGTGTTGGCAGGAATCCTGCCAGGCAGGAGGTCGCTTCTCCAGAGCGTGCTCCCTGAAGCCGCCAGCCTCCCTGACCTCACCCCGTGCTGGTGGCGTGTGTGGTGTGGCCGTGTGTGCACTTGGCTGGGTCTTCCTGGGATGCTGAAGTCTCCTGTGTCTCCAGCCCCGAGAACTCTGAGCCCAGGTGCTTTTGGGAAGGACGGGGCAGCAGCTGGTGACACATGGGAAGGGAGGTGTGTTTGTCACCTTGCCCAGGTAACCTGCTCTACCTGGTTGGTGTGCCTAAGGAGGGCAGGGTGTGTGGGGAGGACATGAGAGGCCTCCTGGAAGCACTTCATCCTGTTGAAGTTCACATTTCAACCTTTTCAGTGGCCCCTGCTCTCTGGGCCTGTGCCCGGCCTGGGACTCAGCCTGTTGACACCGTGCCATGGGTGTGGGCAGAGCACCCTCCCTGGAGGGCGGCATGCGGTGCCAGTTGGTGACCATGAACTGCCTCACAGAGCTCCTGAGGAAGAGTGTTGGGGCTCTGGGCTATGATTTAACCTGCCTGCCTTTCTCTCCGTGTTGACAGCCGGGGCCTCCGCGTGGTGCTGCTGGGAGGCTCAGTGGTAAAGGCCAGTTTTCAGGATGTGTCTGAGTTTATAAACTTGGATTCTTAAATTGTGGTTTTAAAGAGCACCAGGACGTAAAAACAGAATGACACACCTTGAGGCTCTGTTCAGCCAACAACGAGGGCTTTTATTTAAAAAATAAAGCCGTGGGTCATTGACGTTGTGCTGTTTGTTCTGAACTTGCCTCTGGTGTTGGCGGAAGCTGACCTCGCTTACCTGCTGTGTTTGTTCTTTGCTCCGCAGGCCGCCTTCCAGGAGAATGTGGGGAGACAGGTATGGCTGCTTTTAAACACCTTTATTCCAAAAGCTTCCTGCAGGTTTACAGGTAGGAATCCGGAGAGCCATAACCCCGGTGTCTTTTCGCACTGCGAGGTGTGGTGTGGCTACATCAGCGGCAGGGTCACCGGGAACCTGCACGTACAGCACTTTGCACACACAGGCCGGAAAGCTGTGCTTTACGCGTTGCCAAGGGCCACATAATGTGACTCTGCAGGGTGGGGCGGGTCCCTGGGACCAGGCTGGCCTTGCAGGGACGCAGACCTGACCCCGCCTCATCCCACACAGAGCAGGAGCTGGCTCTGTTGACATCAGCTTCTGCCTCATCCGGACCGTAGGCGGGCCCAGAAGCCAGCTCCCAGGAGCTGTGGACCCCATGACCCCTCATCATGCTGGGGCTGCTTTTGCTGTGCCCTCTGACCCTGCCATGTGGTCACTGGTCAGCTTCACCTGTGAATGGGGGCCCAGGTTATTCATGTTGTGTGTGATGACGTCACATCTTGGGCGTGTGGTCGGGCCTTGCAGGAGAGTGGGACAGAGGCCGGAGAGGGGACCGGGGTCTGGGCTGCACCTGGGCGGGAAGCAAGGTTCCCAGAGAAGTCAGCCGAGAAGGTTCTGGATTCCCGGCCAGCAAAGCAAACGCAGCCGGGGTCTGGGCTGTGGCTGGGTCGTGTGGGGCGGCGTGGTGTGCACGTGGCCTGCGGACCTTTCTGACCTGTGGGGAACCCTCCAGGCAAAGGTGTCCGACCTGGAGTGGAAGCATCAAGGCCAAATGAGTCCAGAGGAAGAGCTGGACGCCAGAGTCAGCTGGAGAGGCGGGCAGATGAGGACTTGTGCATGTGATTGAAATGGTTCTCGAGGAGCCTGGCATGAGTGGTGTGAGCAGCTTTCTGTAGACAGAGCCCAGGAAGGGGCGTGACTTCCTCTTGTTGGCCCGAGGTGGCCGAGGCCCACCCAGTGTCCTTGGGGTGCCGTGGGGTCTGCACGTGTTCAGAGCCCTGAGCCCTGGTAGGAGCCAGTTCATTAGGAAGAGACACCAGCCTTGGAAGGGGAGCCTGGGTGTGCAGACAGCAAGAGCCGCACAGGCCGAGGAGAACATGAATGAGGTTTGGGCTTTTGAGTGGAGAGTGCAGCTGCTGTGAGGAAGAAGGAGCTTCTTGGAAACCACTTAGCTGAGCTGACGGACTTGCCAGCTTCCTGGAAAGTGGCAGCCCAGGAGAAGTCGTCTGCCTGTTCCTGGGCTTCCAAGCCCTCCAGAGCCCCCACCGGAGGGGGGCGTGCTGAGGCCAGAGCCCGGGGTGGCGACCACGCTGTGTGGGCCCTGGGGCACACTCCACCGTCACCCCCTGTTCCAGGTTCCCAGATGCTGCTTCCTGGGAGGAGCAGCAGGGTCGCGTAGGGAGCCACGGGGCCCTGCAGCTGAGCTGACCGGCTTCTGTGTGTGTGGCTAGATTTGAGCCACGTTACCTTTGTTGGGGCAGCTTAGGTTGGGGATTGATTGACAGGGAAAGGAAAGGCCTTTAAACTTGGTCTAAATTAGGCAAGCAGCCAAAAAATGGGATATTCCCGTGGGTGCAGGAGTCTTGCACCTCAGTCCTGAGCCTGAGCCCCATGAGTCTCAGAGCATCCCGCACAGTGACCCGCATGCGGACGGTAGCGGAGCCTCGTGGAAGAAGCTGCACAGACTTTGAAGAGACACAGACTTTGAAAGACGTGTGAGATGCGCAGGTCCGGATGTCCCCGGGGCCCGCACGGCCATGTCCTGCTGAGGTTGGATAGAAACATTTGAGAAGAAGGTCGAGGACTTAGCAAAGCAAATGGGAGCGGACGTGTTACGTAGCACGCAGGGAAGCAGCCTAAAAACCCTTGGATTTGGAGAAGACTGTTTCTAATACACAGATTTGGAATGAAGTTGTAAGAAATGCATTTACAGTAGAGGCTACTGGGTAACAGCAGCAGAAATGGGGGGTGGTTGGGGAGCGTCCTGGGGGACACGGAGGGGGCTGGGGGCAGAGACGAGGGACCAGCTTCTCTGTCCAGGCTCATCTTGGCTGGAGTTGGAGACTTGGTCCTGAGTGGTCTCTGCCTTCTCCCCACTGAGCCCGGGGGCTCTTGAGCAGGTGGTGACTAACCCATGGGCAACTTTCGTGTCCAGGGCCTGCTAGACATGCCAGCCCCATGACCCTGCTCCTAGGCGAGTGCTGTCCAGGCCCCCACCACCATCGGGCCCTTGTGGTGGCCTGTCCACACGCAGGCCCCCAACTTCCTCCCTGCACAGGTGAAGAAGTTGAGGCTCCGGGCAGCTGAGCCCACCTTTGTCTGCTCGGAGCCTGTTGTTCCAGCCTCAGCCTGGCCAGACGGAGCCTTAGCCCCTGTGTTGGTCTTGCTTTGTTCTCACCGTGGGGGAATGCTGGGCACAGAGTCCCCTTGTTCTTGTTCTCAGTGAGACTTGGTCCTGGGCCACCCCGGCGTTTCCCTGGGCTCCTGCCTGCCGGAATGTGGGACGTGGCGTTGCCCCCCAGTGGACAACATCCCAGGTTGTGGCACCTGCTGTCTTTCTGCAGAGTGAGCCACAACACCTCCACTCGGGTGCCGGTTTCTCCCCTGTGCCACGATTCAGTGAAGGACGCTCATGCTGTCACTGATTCCAGCAGCTTCAGGCGGAAGTTTCTGGTATCTCCATCAGCCCAAGCTCCCAGTGTAACCCTTGGGAAGGATTTGCTGGGAGAAAGCCGCATGGTACCTGCTCATTCCGGCTCTCCTGGCGGGAAGCAGGGATGTGGCCCTGGGTGTTCTCGGGAGAGCTGGGTGTTCTCGGGAGAGCCGGCTGTGAGGCGTGAGGTTTTCATGATGAAGTGCAGGGTGGTGACGAGTGTGTTAAAGTCAAGGAGGGATCTGGATCCCGGGCTTGGAGGTGGGCAGGCCTGGGAGGCCTTTGAAAAACCCTGCTGCGGTTTATAGCTGTGTAAGGCTTTCTGTGTTTGGTTCAAAGTTTGTCATTTGTATTTTCTTAGGAAATTATTTATGTTGTTTTCAGAATTTCAAATCCTAGAACCTGAGAATGGTCTCAGTAACACCATGCAGCCTTCGGGGCTAGAGCTGGGGCTCCACTGGGAGGCTGTCATGGGGTGGGAGGAGGTGCTGCCTCTCCCATGTCAGAGGCTTGGGGGCTGCTGGTCCTCGATGCTTCTGGGATCAGCTGTCACCACCCCCCAGAACCAGCTGGGCCGGCCGTCCCCAGTCAATGTCCTGCCCACCCAGGACAGCTGAGCGAGGCCTGGGCTCTGGTCCAGGCTTCGTAGACTGGGCAGGCGCCTGCATCTCCGACCTGACCCAGGCCTGCTTGCTCTGGTGTGCACCGACCTGCCAGCTTTGTGGCATGGGGCTTGGGCTGGTGGAGGTCAGTGGCTGGAACACTGTTGAAACCTGAAGCCCATTTACGGTGTATGTTTTAAGGAAAGATCTACAACATACCGAAGTGGAAACGTTTGAGTTGTTTGAAACGATGAAATCCTTGTGGGTGGTTTCGGTCACTGGGCGTGGTGTGGTCTGGGGAGCCCGTCAGGAAGGCAGTGTGACGTGGAAGTCCTCGGGGAGCAGTGTCTGTGGTGTGTGGCTCGCTTGCCACCTGCCTCAGGGCTCGGGGTTCGTGAGTGTCAGTGTCTGTGGATATGATGATGGAACTTGGTGAAATGCCTTTGCTCATTCAAATTCTTCTTTTTCCCCCAATTTCACTTTTTTATTAGGGCACTTTCCCGCATGGGATTGATATTTTGACCACAGCTGACTATTTTGCTGTCGGTAACAGAACCAACTGTTTCCTGGTTATAAGGTAAGTTTTTAATGTATATCACAAAAATAGAATATCCTAAAATCAGATTGGATGTCAAAAATCAGCTTCCACCGTTTTCTTTTTTCATCCTGTAATGTCCACTAAATGTAACGTAGTTTTTGTGTGAAAAATTAAAAATGGAATTGGGACAGTTATTGAAACTTGTGTTGCATGTTGACTGGACTCACCTCATGCTTTACTCGCTAGATGGGAGACATTTACTCATGTGTTAAAGAGGGGCTCAGCTTCAGGAGTGCGACCTTGCCCTGAGTGCTGTCCCTGCTTGTGATTTCTCTCCTAGTCGCCCCGTGTTACCGGTGCCGCTTCTGTGTGGGGCTTGGAGTTTGACAGGAAGCAGCTGCAAGCACGGCCGCGCCTCCTCCTGACACTTCCCTGCTGGATGTCCTAAATGCTTTCCCAGTTTGAAATCTTGGATTAGAAGGGACTGTTTCTTTTTCTGTTTTGGTACTGGAAAGTGTTTTGAAGTTGAAGTTATCTGTAGATTGTTTGTGAAATGAGTAAGAGGTATTTTAGAAATCAGGTTAAAAACAAATATTTAGCACCTCTAATTGCAGTTTACAGAATTATATCAAATTGTCCTAGTTGTATAATTAGGTACTGGGGAGGTTCCTTCAGTTGTCTTAGTTGATCCATCGCAGCAGAAATGCGAGAAAGGGTGTGACTTTATTTATTTTTGGAGGTGGAGTCTAGCTCTGTCGCCCAGGCTGGAGTGCAGTGGGGTGTGACTTTATGAAGTGATTTATTTGCCTTAAATTAGGACAAGAAGCATGCCCAATGCATGTTTAACATTATTAACCATTAAATACCATAAAGATCGATTCCCCAACAGCCCTGCTGTGTAGACCGTGCAGAAAGGACGTTTCTCCGTCACCAGCCTGGGCAGAATTTTCAGAATGTAGCGTTTGAACCTCTTTCCCAGGAAGGATCTTTGAACACGTTTATCTGTATTTTTATATCCTTTCAATTTTCCTCAACATTTAATGTCCTTTTTTGCCTTATCAGTTCTTTCCTGTTAATACTTGGCTATATATTTTATGTGGAAAATCTACTGGCCTGGTGTGGTGGCTCACGCCTGTAATCCCAGCATGCTGGGAGGCCAAGGCAGGCAGATCACCTGAGGTCAGGAGTTGGCGAAACCCCATGTCTACTAAAAATACAAAAATTAGCCAGGCGTGGTGGCAGGTGCCTGTAGTCCCAGCTACTCAGGAGGCTGAGGCAGGAGAATCACTCGAGCCCAGGAAGCGGAGGTTGCAGTGAGCCAAGATCGCACCACTGCACTCCAGCCTGGACAACAGAGTAAGACTCCATCTCAAGAAAAAGAAAATCTACCGCCTTTTCCCGAGTTTCCTGGGTAACATACCTGACAGCTAATGGAAGCTTCAGCATATTTTGTTGCTGAGGTTTCCAAGCCAGCCTAAAACTCACATGTGATTAGCTGTGTGCGTTTCATAAAAACATTTGCCAACACAAGACCTGGGTCCAGGCATGTCTTCCCTCAGTGTGTTTGGCTTCCTCATGATGCCAGGCCCTGCGTACAGACCAGATGCCACCTTGTGAGGACACACCGGCAGGCAGGCCCCTCCAATCCTGAGTGCGGCATAACGGGGACCGGCGGTTGTGGCTGCACCGTGTACCCGAGGCAGGGTCCTGCTGTCAGCCTGGACCTTGGGGTGAGGGAGGCAGTGGTCCTGTTCAGCAGAGGGCATGGGATTGAGCACAGCCCAGCAGGGAGGAGAGTTAACAGGGCCCTGGGCCCTGGTGGGGAGCTGTTGGGGGCCTCTGAGCCATAGTGAAGAGTGTGGATTGTCCTGAGGTCCTGGCACTTTGATGGTCAGGTCTGTGTTTTGAATATATCACTGTGGCTGTATTTGGTCATTGGAAATAAGGAGAGGGCTTGGGGGCTCTCAGGAAAAGGGAGAGGGTTGGGGGCCTGGAGGTGTGCCCACTGGAGGAAGGTGGGAGTCGCCAGGGCACTACAGAGGGTCTCAGGGCAGTGTTGGTGTCGCTCCGCAGGTGGAGGGCATAGCCGAGGGTGACAGTATCGTTGAGTGTGAGGAGGTCGGGGCTCAGCTTGCGCGTGCCGGCCTGTGAGGAAGCTTCAGCCGTGCTGATGTGGAAATGTTTCCTCTGCACATTGGAGTTTCGGACACACAGACTGGAACTGAACTGATGGACGGGCCCCGGGAAAACTGTTAGGCGAGACGAGGAGGACGGGGACCAGCTGTCGCCCCACTCTCCTGTTTATCGTCCCAGCCGCGTTGAGGATTTTTGTAAATGTTAACATCTGTAAATTCATACCTATCACCACAATCAAGACAAGAAAAGACCCAGGTTTCCCCTTGCCCTTTTGGGGTTCCTCCCCTCCCACACACCCTTCTTCAGGCAGCCCTGGTCTGTTGCTGTCACTGCAGCTGTGTCTGCGTTTCCCGAAGCTCCGTGTGAATGGGTTCAGGCAGTGGGCGCCCTCCTCACTCACACTGGCTTCCTCCGCTCCGTGCTTCCTGCAGACTTTCCGCCTGTGGGGACCTGCACGGAGCCTCCAGGGCCAGGGATGTGGTGCACAGCGTCTGTCTCCACTCACCTGGTGAGGGGCTTCTGGGCAGTGTCCCGTCTGGGTTACCACAAATGCAGCTGCGGCGAACGTGTGTGTACATGTCTGTCTTTGGCCTGCTCTCTTGTTGTCTGGCATAGATGCCCAGAGCTGGGTGGCTGTGCTGTAAGTTTTTTTTTGTCCTTTTGAGATAGAACCTTGCTCTGTCACCCAGGCTGGAGTGCTGTGGCCGGATCTCAGCTCACTGCAAGCTCCGCCTCCCGGGTTCACGCCATTCTCCTGCCTCAGCCTCCCGGGTAGCTGGGACTACAGGCGCCGTGACCTCGCCCGGCTAGTTTTTTGTAGTTTTTTTTTTTTTTTTTAGTAGAGACGGGGTTTCACCGTGTTAGCCAGGATGGTCTCGATCTCCTGACCTCGTGATCTGCCCGTCTCGGCCTCCCAAAGTGCTGGGATTACAGGCTTGAGCCACCGCGCCCGGCCGTCAAAGCCTTTTTTAAAAAAAATCAGCTTTGGGCCGGGCGCGGTGGCTCATGGCTTTAATTCCAGCACTTTGGGAGACTGAAGTAGGCAGATCACGATGTCAAGAGATCATCCTGGCCAACATGGTGAAACCCCGTCTCTACCAAAAATACAAAAGTTAGCCGGGCGTGGTGGCGCTCACCTGTAGTCCCAGCTGCTCGGGAGGCTGAGGCAGGAGAATTGCTTGAACCCAGGAGGTGGAGGTTGCAGTGAGCCGAGATCGCGCCACTGCATTCCAGCCTGGTGACAGAGCAAGACTCTGTCTCAAAATAAAAATAAAAATAAAAATCAGCTTTATCTTTGTACATCTACTTTATTACATGTAGTAAAATCGCCAGTTTTCAATACGGGTTTCAGTATGGCGGCGGGTGTGGCAGATGTGAGCCGTTGAATGACCACACCGTGGTCAGCATGGTGCACACGACCCTCCCTCTGGGAGGCCCTGTCCTGCCGGCCCTCCTGTCCCTGGGGCTCCACCAGTTTAGAATCTGCAGGTGGCTTCCTTTGTCAGCTCCCTGCCTCCTCAGCTCCCTTTGTTTCGGGGTTCCTCAGTGGTTCTTGCTGCGTGGTCGCCCCACCAGTTGAGGGGCTTTGAGCCCTGTGGGTTTTGGTGTGAGCGCATGGCACAGCTTCTGTTCTCCCTGGCTGTTTTTCTGTCAGAGTGAGCAGTCGTGAGGACTTTGGGTGTTTTGGTCTTCCTGCTGTTGTAAATTTCCTTCTCTGATTTCTGGTATCTTCAGCATTGAGTGTCCTTTTAAAAATATATATTGTCGTCTTTTGCTTTTCAATAGTTTTTTATGTTCGTATCATATAAGCTCCTCAAAGCAAGGAAACCTCAAAGTCAACTGTTTGCTTCTGTATTTCCTGAATTGGTGAATGACATCTTGTCCACAGACTCAGCTCGCTTGCTTCTCCTTCTCTCACTGCCCACACGTGGCTGGTGACCTAGGTCTGCCACTTCCACATCCCTAATAGACCTCAGACAAGCCTCATCCTGGGACCCTCTCTATGCCGTCACCTCATTTCCGGCTGCCTTTGTCTCGCAGAAGCCTCCGAGCTGACTCTGCACCCTCACGCCCTGACCTCTCCCATCCGTGCTTTGCCCGTGGGTTCTGTCTGGTTTGCTCGTGGCCAGAGTCGATTCTCTTTCACATCTCTGCCTGCCCTGGCTCCCTCCAGCCCCTCCGTCACTCCCACCTTCTGGTGGATATACTCCCCTTGGTTCTCATACTCTTCCTCTGGGACCTTGGGTGCCCAGGACACACCCCTTTTTCTGCCGCCTTGGGCCAGGGACTCAGGAGCGTGTCTTCTTCAGGGTCAGTTGCTAGTTGGTGCCCGTGCCTGTGTGAGCACTCAGGTGGCCTTGCCTCTATCTGCTGCTTTCCATGAAGTCACTGGCTGCCTGCCTGCTTCTCTGGAACCCTGCTGTCTGGGACACCTGCTGCTGGGCTCTAGGACGCAGTCGGATGCATCTGCCTTCTGGGCGTGCAGCCCCAGGGCCCCTGCAGCACCTCTGTGCCAGGGTCCTGGGTGACGTGGTTCTCGGCGTCATGGCACTGTTTCCCACAGCTCGTCTGCTGCCTGATTTCTCATTTCTCTCAGTTTCTCTCAGGCTGTTTCCTCACCTTCCGAGGGGCTCTGTCTCCATCCGCTTCCTTTCTCTTGTCTCCCTGGCTGACTTTCCCAGGCAGGTACCTTGCAGCAGGTGCCTGTCTGCCTGCCCAAAGTTCACGCTTGTGCCTGGGCCCCTCTGCAGTCAACGTTCTTCCTGGGCTCCGCTCCTCTGTCTGCTCTCGGGTGCCGTGGTGGAGGCCGTGGCAACACAGGTGGGTGGCGGTGGTGGCAGGTTCAGTTAATCCGTGCAAGCAGCTGGAGTTTTAGATAAATGCATTACAGAAACCACATGGTGTAAAATTGAGAGGGGACAGGAGTGATCGGGGAAAACCAGACCTGTCTCTCAACTCTTCCCCGTGCCGCCATCATGCCTGGTTTCCTGCGTGTCCCAGAGTGTCTGCTTCTGTCGTGCGTGGACCCACCTCTGAGCTCATCAGCAGAGGCTGGCTGACGTGAGAGCTCCTGGGTTTTGGAGACAATACAGCCCCGGGCCACCGCGGCAAGGAAGGGGAGGGGAAGCCCCATCTGTTCTCTCACCCGTGCTTCCCGGAGAGCCTTTTGCGTCTGGACGTCGGGCGTGATCTTCATGGATCCCCCTCGTGGCCTTTGGGTCCGTCCGGTGTTTTGCTGTCATAAACAGGGTGAATATTTTTGTGTCTGCAGTTCCTCGCCTTTGTGATTATTTTGGAATGGGTTACCGCAAGCGGAGAGGCTGGACCCGAGGGCCGCATGCTCTCAGTTTCCTGCACGTTGCTGGCCACTGTCCACTGGGGCTGTGCCCAAGTGCTGCCCGGCAGGCTCAGTGTCCTCCTGCTTCCCGCAGCTCTGGCTGCGGACCCCGGGGCTTGGGCCATCGGACAGCTGAGCAGAGCTTCCTTTTCTTTTCCTCCGTGCCGGAGGCTGCACCGCTTCAGGTAGTTGAAGTGTGTGTATGTTTTCTGTAAACTTCTTGATGATATTTCTGCTACGCTATGTTTTGTTATTGATTCAGAAGAACTTGCTTATTTTAGGGAATCCTCCTGTTGGTAAGACCAGTTGCAGATGTTTTTTCCAATTTTGTTGTTTGACTTTTGACTTTGTTTTTGGTGTTTTCCTGGTAGACTTTGTTCGGCATGTGTATTTGTAGGGATCGATTTCTTTTCTGGCTCTGGGTTTTGAGTCATAATTAGAAAGGCATATCCTACTTGGAGATTATTTTTTAAAAGTCTTCCATGTTGTTTTCACAAGATGTAACTTTCATTTGTGAGACATAATTTGCATGCTTTCAGCTGCACCTGTATGGAGTGGGTGGTTGTGGAGGGGCTGACAGTGTGTCCGCCTGCGCCACCTGCATCTTCCTTGGGAGTGGAGCTCCCACCACTCCACGGCCACCCTCCCTCCTCCCAGCCTGTGTGCCGCTACCCCGCCCTCAATGTGGAGCAGGGCTGCCCCTCGCGGAGGGTCCTGTCCACGGGATCAGAGGGAACACACTCCTGTGTGTCAGTGTTCTTTGCTCAGTAGCGCGCCTGGGGCCTGTCCGCGGCGCGTGTGTCCGCGGTGCGTGTGTCCACAGCTCCTTTTCGTTGGTGAGTCTGCTCAGCGCAGCGCGCTTCGGGCCTGTCCACAGTGCGTGTGTTCTCAGCTCGTGTGTCCTCAGCGCGTGTGTCCGCGGCGTGTGTGTCTGCGGCGCGCGTGTCCACAGCTCCTTTTTGTGGTGAGTTGTGTGCAGTGTTCTGTGGCTATACAGTTTTTCTGTGAGTTTGCCTGACATTGGGTTATTTTGAGTTTTTGACTCTGGTGAATAAAGCAGTTGTATATATTTATTTAGAAATCATCTTCATGTAGATGTGTATTTTCATTTCTTTCAGATAAAGAGTTAAAAGGGAACTTTTGTATATTTTATAAGAAACTGCCAAACTGTTTTGCAAAGTGGCTCTGGTTTTCCCACATCTGTGCCAACACTTGGTATTTGTCAGTCTTTTAAAATTTTACCCATTCGAGTGGGGGTAATGGTTTAACAACATTCCTGGCTGAATACTGATGTTGAACATCTTTTCATGTGTTTATTGGCCTTTTATTTATTTTCTTTTATGATGTCTCTGT
Source organism: Colobus angolensis palliatus (assembly GCF_000951035.1). Classification (NCBI taxonomy): domain Eukaryota; kingdom Metazoa; phylum Chordata; class Mammalia; order Primates; family Cercopithecidae; genus Colobus; species Colobus angolensis. The sequence goes on from NW_012110918.1 coordinate 19,343,153, forward strand.
ACAAATTTTGTGCCAATGTTTTGTTTGGGGTTTATCTCTTTATATTCTGGTACAAGTCAGCTTGCCTGTTGGTTTTCTTAAAAGTTTTTGACAGCTTTACGAGGTGTAACGGGGACACGTTCACTCTGTATGGAGTGCAGGGCTTTACTGAAGTGCAGCTGGCATACACTAACCAGAGTGCACAGCTTCCTGCGTGTGACGTAGGCATGCACCTGTGAGGCCTGAGCACAGCCATCACCCTGGAGCCTCCCCGTGTCTGCTCCCTGTAATTCCCGCCTCGGTCCTCCCCCACCCTGAGGCCACCACTGATCTGCCTCTGTTGGTGTAGATTAGTTTGCGCGTCCTTGAATTTTGTGTGAATAAAACAAAGCTGTGTGTACTCGTTTTGTCAGGCTTCTTCGGCTTAGGGTAGTTGAGATTCAGGTTGTGTGTGTTGCTCCTGAGTATTCGATTGTGTGGATCCACCACGGTTTGTTTTCTCTGTAGATGATGTCAGGACGGTTTCCGGTTCTTGCTGTTGCACGTGTTACACATGAAGCTATGTGTACAAATGCTCTTTTCTTTTGCATAACTGCTCAGGGGGCATGGCTGGATCATGTGGTAGATTTGAAGAAATAAGCAAACTGGTTTTGAAAGTAACTGTGCTGAATTCTCACCCACAGGCAGTGAGTTCTCGCTCTTCCACGTCTCACCACCTCTCCGTGCTGTCTTTTCCAGTGTGTATATTGCCGGCTTTCCTGAGTACACCCAGCCGATGATAGACCACCTGGTTACCATGAAGATCAACCATTGGGATGGGTAGGTTTTCTGTTTGTGTTTTTCTAAGAGTTTTTTTTTTTTCCCCAAAGGAGAGATTCAGCTGAGCTTATAAGCCTTGAGTGTATTTTCTCACTGTGGATGTCGTATTTTAAAATAACTTCTGAGAAGTAATATGAATTCTAGTCTTCATGTGGATGTGTTGGGTCATGGTCTGTGTCCAGTTCCACTTCTGGAGACCTTGGTCCAGTGTGTCCGACGGGTTGGTGTTCCCGTGCGAGGGCCCACGCTGGTATGTTGCGGAGTGCCGCTGCGTCCGAGGGGGCGCGGGTGGAACTTGGAGGTGGAGCCTCTGTCATCTGCCTCAGCAGGCGGTGCTTCCCCCGACTCTGCTCCACGTGGCCCCACAGGTGGCTTCTGCGCTGTCTGCTGGGAGTCCGGCAGTTTTTAGTGGCCGTTTTCTTTTTTTTTTCTCTTTGTTTTTTTGAGACGGAGTCTTGCTCTGTCGCCCAGGCTGGAGTGCAGTGGCCGGATCTCAGCTCACTGCAAGCTCCGCCTCCCGGGTTTACGCCATTCTCTTGCCTCAGCCTCCCGAGTAGTTGGGACTACAGGCGCCCGCCACCTCGCCCGGCTAGTTTTTTGTATTTTTAGTAGAGATGGGGTTTCACCGTGTTAGCCAGGATGGTCTCGATCTCCTGACCTCGTGATCCGCCCGTCTCGGCCTCCCAAAGTGCCAGGATTACAGGCTTGAGCCACCATGCCCGGCCTTAGTGGCCGTTTTCATAATTACGGTAGCAGCTTCAGGGTTTCCTTGCATTTCATAGGCAGTTAAATGTGTCTCAAAGGAAAAGCGAAGTGCGGTCTGGAGCATAAACAGAGTGTTAGTACCGTGACCACTGCCCTGAGGAGGTCAGGGTCCCCTCCTAGGACAGTGCCATGCTGTGGCACTCCTCACGGGAGCCCTGAGGAGCGGCAGGTGCCTGTGGGTGGAGGTGGCTTTGTGAGGGTGCAAGTCCAGAATCTCAGTTTCAGGGTTGGTGTGACGTGGAGGAGGTCCTTTCTGATCCATGAGGGATGCGTTTGCTGCTGCCTGGGGAGAGGCCCAGCTGCCTGCCATGGTCCAGGCAGGGCTCTCAGGGCTGGGAGCCTCTGGGAAAGGAACTCCTGGGTAGGTAGCACTCGGGCTGCCGGGGGAAGACCCTCCCTTCCCTTCCTGGTGATCGTTCGCTTCCAGAGAAGGGTGTGAGTTCCTGACCCTCGGGGTGTCCCTGCACATGTTACACCAAAGCTCTCTCCATTAGAGTGAAAGGTCCCCTAAACCAGACCTGGGGAAAATGAATGAATTAGTCAGTTGTATCAGCCGACTAGTCAATAACATCTTTAAAACCAAAGTTACAGATGTATATCCATGGTGTCAGAGCTGTGGGACTCTCCAGCTGTTACTGTGTCGTCTGTTTCTGCCTCAGTTCTCTCAGCCTTTCCTTCACGTATTTTGGGTGGGTCATTTATTGGAGGCAGGTACACTTGCACTTTTTGCCTCTTCCTAATGTACTGACCCTTTATCTTTATGGAACGGCCCTCTTTGTCTCATGTTAGATTTCTTGCCTTTCAGTTAAAGTAACTGATGACTGGTGTAGTACCTGGGTTGGCAAGCTTTTCTTTAAAGGACTAGATAAACATGATAGATCTCTGTTCCATATGCTTTGCTTTATTTTATTTTAATTTTATTTAGTTTACGTAACCCTTGAAAAATGTGAAAACCATTCTTAGCTGAGGGCCGTCCTTACAAGCAGCAGCCTCGGGCTGGGCTTGCGGCTGCAGACTGCATTGCCTCCGCGTCCCAGGTGCCTTGTCTGTCCCGTTCCCTCAGAGTTGCGGGTGATGGTCTGGTAGACGGCATACAGTTGGGTGTTGCTCAGGGTGCAGAGTTTCCTGGCACATGAAACGCCACCTGCCGCGAAGAGCTCTTTGTTTACTATTGGAAGTGGACCCTGAGCAGGGCCCTTGGCCGACACTGCAGGGGCTCTGGCAGGTGGTGCTGCCAGTGTGGGTGTCTGCCCTCGTACCTCGTTTCACCGTGGTGCTGTGGGTTTGGTGGTTTTAAATAGTTAGAATACAGACATCCGCCTTCTGCATGTTTTCACCTTTACGTTTTGCTTCTTTGTTGTTACGTGTTACATCATACATGATGATTTTAAGTCATGACCACTTGCTGTTCCATCTGGGTCTGGAGGGGCTGGGGGTGCAGGCTCTGCCGTTCACTCCCAGCTTTACCCTCTGCCTCTGTATGGAGCTCTGGAAGGAGAGGTGGGCTCAGGAGGGGCTCCGGCCTCTTGAGCTGGCCCTGGGTCAGCCTTCCGCCATCCCCGTGTTCAACCGTTGGGTGGTTTCAGTGTGTGTCTGAGGAGGCACTTATTGGATGTGTGCCCCAGATTTGGTGGGTGAGCCTTAGAAAATTCCTTCTGTTCACCCCTTGTAATCCGTGGAGGGGCTGTTTCACATGGCTCTGTCTCAGACTCGCATCCTCCGGGTAGTTAGTGTGGGGGTGGGGAGGCCGGAGACCCAATTGCCACCTGGCCCTGAGAAAGAATGGCACCTGTGTCCCAAGAAGAACCGTGGTTAGCCGTGTGACCTTACTGTGGTAGACTGTCCCTGTCGTCGGTTGGAGTCGGAGGTTCTTGTGCTGGTTTGTGTGTGTGAGTGAGTGAGCCTCTGCTCAACCCACAAGTGGTGGGTTGAGGACTGATGTATGTCGTCTCCCTCACTTTCTTTTTATGAACTGAATAAAGCTAGAATCGTCCAAGTGAAGGCACTAATGATGTTCTCTCCTCACTCTCAGGGTCATCCGAGAGCTGGCTGTGAAGGCGCTGCACAACCTGACCCAGCGAGCACCTGAGTACAGCGCCACGCAAGGTGGGTGTGGTCGTGGCCGGCCTGCGGGCACCACGCTTGCGCACCGCAGAAAGTCCCGGGTTGCTGGTTTCAAAGTCTGGGGGCTGAAAATAAGGTTCTGCTTCTGTCTTGGTGAGAAGCATCTGAGGAACTAGCTGTGGACTTGGTCGGGGGACAGGCTGTGAGGACGGATGCGGTGAGTGGGTCCGCCTGCATGGCAGGGAGCCACCGGACTATGTTACGTACACCAAAGCCCGTGTGGTCTCGCCAGGCGCCTGACAGGCAGTGCAGCTTCCCTGGTCTCTAGTTGGCTTGCACCTGCCACACATGACCCGCCACACGCGACCCGCCACACGTGACCCGCCACACAGGAATGCACTTTGGAATTGGGCAGGGTGTATAGAAAGACAGGGCCTGAATGGGAGACTCAAAGTCTGCCCAGGACTAAAATCACCTTGGAATGGCTCAGCTAAGCCTGCACTTCTTACACTTCATCCGTGAAGAGAGAAATCCCATTTGTTCTGTCTCGTTCTTTCTACTTGGAATAAATAATCATCTGACTTAAATGTAGGGAAGAATACCACATTTCTCAACATCACCCTCACTCCACTGACATGTATTACAGGGGCTCCACTGGAGGCGGATTGTGGCTGTTCGGTGGAGTTACTGATGCGACGCCTGAGTTTCACAGCCTGTGTTTCACATCCTGTGGGGGCTTGTTCATTCCTAAGGGATCTTTCAGCTTCATGATCTGTGAACGAGGCATCCATGTCACGGGTTTAGTGCGGTGCTGCCCTACTTCCAATGCATAATTAACCCTTGCTGACACTGAGGGGCTCAGCTTTGTCCTCTGTCTGGTTGAAGAGCACGGACACCCAGGATGGGATTGTGACCTTTTGTAGATTTCTCTGATTCTCGAAAAACCAATCACCCCCAGCCGCCACATCTTAACCTCTCTGATTCTCAGCCCATTGCAAACCTGGCAGCACTTGGGAAGGCTAAGGCCCAGGGAGCTTGGTTTCCCTATGCAGGTGTGGCAGAGCCTCCTCCTTCTGCGGCCACGAGGGTTCTGAGGAGTCTGTACTTTCTGAGCAAACTCAGAGTAGAGGCACCGCCCCTAGGGCAGCCCTGCCTCTGTCCTGCTCCGCCCCCTCCACCACCCAGGCAGCCAGGCAGAGCCCCTGCCAGGAACAGAGGCCGCCCTGCACCGACAGGGGAGGCCTGGGGAGTGTGTCCTCCTCTTCTATGCCCCCTCTCCTGTCTGAGCCACCCACCCCGTCTGGGGCACTTGGGAGCACGCAGCAGCCTCTGTCCTGTCACCCTTGGTGTCTCGGAGGCCATCTGCATCACCACAGGTGCCGTCCTGGGCACTGGGGTGATGACCCTGAGGGATGCCACTGTTGGCATGTGTGTGTGGTTGTCCCACAAGCCGTCTGTGTGTGCACGCTGTCACCTGCCCTCTCGGCCCTGTCTCTTGCAGTCTTCCCGAGGCTGCTGTCCATGACACTGAGTCCAGATCTACACACGAGGCATGGGTCGATTCTTGCCTGCGCGGAGGTTGCTTACGCCTTGTACAAACTTGCAGCCCAAGAGAACAGGTAGGAAGAGCCGGTCTCGAGGAGACACAGGGCTCCGTTCCTGATCCCCTTGCCATATAATTATAGTGCTTTCCAGTTCGGGGCTATCTCATCCCTTCTAATTTTTGTTTATTTGCACCAGTGGGTTAGGCCCCAGGTTGTACTAATGGAGTGTGTAAGTGGCCCTCTCTCCTGACAGTCGTGCCGGGGATGGACCACCCACCTCTCTTTAGCGGGGTGCGTCACCCAGATGGGTCGGGCGTCTCCCCCCAGTCACTCTGCCCCTGCTGCCTCCTTGTGTGCCTCCTGGTCTCAGAGGTGACGAGTGAGGTCATAACAGCAAAGGTCCTTTTTCTGAGATGGCATTGAGCAACTTGCATGTTCAGTGTCCTTTCTTCATCATGTTTGATAGTTTAAAATGCCAGAGAACATGCACTTTTCTTTTGAATTTTTCAGTTGGCTATGTTTGTACAAATAATAATAAAGCGTGAAAAATACGGGGTCGCTGGGAAGTTGTGTGCAGGAGGCTGTAAGGCATTGACTGTCTTACGTTTCTTCCCAGTTGACTCTTCCTCAAAAGTAAAAACTCCCAGACTTACCATAGTGATGGTAACCTGGTTCTCGGACTCCAGTTTGAGAAACGATTTTAAGTTATGCCCTGTGCATTGAGAGAGTTCCTGGCAACGGATTGAGAGCAGGGTATGGGCCCACCTCCCGCCCCAGCCTGAGGGAGCTCTGGTCAGTCCTGAGCTGAGATGCACAGTGCGACTCCTTCAGGGACGCTCGCTCGTGTGGGTGTGGCCGATGTCCGTGCAAGACCTGGCGTTTATGGCGCTGCTCTGTGGTGGTGGAAGAAGGTGCATGGAGTGGGGTCTGGGGAGAACCAGGCAGGAGCTCCCAGGGTCCTCCAGTTGGGTCCCACAGAGCCTGTGTCATTTCCCCAGCAGTGAAATGTGACCTCACCTGTGAGGTGTCGATCAGGGAAGCACATTTGAGCCTCAGTGCCCAGGCCAGCCTGGGGTCTGGCTATGTGGGCACCTCCACCTGGCACAAAACAAAATTCCAGACCCCCAGGAGGAAAGCAGGTGACCGGAGTAAAGCACACGGTTTGTGCAGATTGAGCTAGCGAGGGGGCCTCATCAGGCAGGGCTTGGTGGGAACCCTGCTGGCATCCAGGCCCCCAGATGCCAGCCCAGGGCCGATCTTGCCAGGGACCTTCTCTCGGATGGCAGCGGACATGAGCTCTCGTCTCAGCCTCACCTGGACGTGTCTGTTTTCCAAGGTGGTCACATTGGCAGGGGTCACAGCTTTAAGGGGATGTCCCAACATCCTCTTCCTTTGACCAGGCACTGCTTCATCTAAAGTCATAAATGGGCCGGGCGCAGTGGCTCACGCCTGTAATCCCAGCTCTTTAGGAGGTGGAGGTGGGGGGGATTGTTTGGGCCCAGGAGTTTGAGACCAGCCTGGGCAGCATAGTGAGACCCCATCTCTAAAATGAAATAAATACAATAAAATAAACAAAACAATGCAATACAGAACAATAGAATAGAATAGAATAAAAAAATAATCAAAGGTATGCCCTGCAGAGGTCTCTGGGACCCACCAGGACCTGAACAAGATGAGACTTTGCTGAGCCCATGTTCCTCCGAGTGTACCCGGGGTTAGGGTCTTGGGGTGTGTGACCTCAGCCCCTCCGAGTGTACCCGAGGTTAGGATCTTGGGGGGTGTGACCTCAGCTTCTCCGAGTGTACCCGGGGTTTGGGTCTTGGGGGGGTGACCTCAGCCCCTCCGAGTATATACCCGGGGTTGGGGTTTTGGGGAGTGTGGCCTCAACTCACTGTTTGACCTTCTACAGGCCTGTCACAGACCATCTGGACGAGCAGGCAGTGCAGGGCCTGAAGCAGATTCACCAGCAGGTTTGTGTGCAGCCTCTGGGTGTGCCCCTGGGGAGGCATCACAGGGCCTCCCACCCTTCCCAGGCAGGGTCTGCAGTCCTGGTGGCCACTGTGCTCCATCAGTCCTAGGCTCAGTGGGGGAACCTGGGTGTGATCGCTCTGGGAACAGGCTCTACGCTGGTGTCATGCTTGTGAACAGCCATCTTGGGGGGTTGCCCTGGGAGAAAAGACTCTCAGGAAATGAGTGCAGACTTTCTGTGCACGTAGCCAACATGTCCTCGGTCTCTGAGGAAGGCTTATGAAACCAGTGCAGTCAGTGGAGGTTTCAGCTGCAGCTGGAGTGCGGTTTCCCTCTGGGGCGCCCGGCTGCGGTCCCAGGATGGAGTGCGCAGCCAACTGTGGGTGGGGATATTGGGCCCCGTGCTCTCGTGGAGTTGGGCACACAGAACAAGCACAGAAGCCTCTAGTTTCCAGCCGTGCACCTGCAACTGGGGTCTGGCATCTCCTGAAAGTAAACCGGAATTTTGTGTGTGCATTTCTCTGGGGAGATGACGTGTTCATCTTTCTGGGCTTTTAGAGATTCTCAAAGGCTTCTGTGACCCAGAGGTAAAGTATGAACTATGGATCTTGGTGTTACAGGAGAATATAAAAATCATTCACAAGGGATTATCTGGTTTACTGTCTGTTGTTCCAGATAGCTTTATGTTCTTTAAGATTCATCTCGTGGATTCTTACCCTATTTTTGCCATTAACTTGCTTTATGATTTTGGCAAAGCCACTCTGCTTACATTTTTCACTTTTAAGGTGGTGTCTGGCCTCCCCCTCTGACTGAGACAAGCATGGCTGCAGAGTGCAGACGGGGAGGTGGCCCCGGGCAGCAACCATGAATGTGGCCTCCCCACTGAGGCTGAGCCATGGCTCCCTTTTCCTGTAAAATATATGCAGTAATAGAGCCGACCTCCTTGAGTTTTTGTGAGAATTAAATAATATATTTTAAAGAGTTTAGGAGAATATTTGGTACAGTGTGAGCATTCAGTAAATTTCAGTAGTAGTGCTCATCACAATGTGGCTTTTTTAGCTCTTTTAAAGAAAAAGAAACATCAGCATCCTGTTGGGCACAATTACTTTCCTGCCGGAGGGCTGCCTGGGTGAGTTCTGTCAGTCCCTGGGACCAGAACGCAGGTGGCTCCAGCTCCCTGCTCTGGCCACCCTCTCCCTCTTCGCTCCGTGCCTCAGTTTCCCCTTCAAGGGAGTGCTGGGCCTGTCTGGAGGTTAAATGAGGCCATCTGCGTCAGTAGGTGGGCCTCCGTCCCCAGCCCCCTAGGCGGCTCTCCTGGCTGGCACGGCGTCTTCCGCCGTTTTCTCTTTGTTCTTATTTTTGACAATTGTTAATGTATATGTATTATTTTAAAATTTAAATTATTAAATAACTTCCAGTTTTTTATTTTCAGCTCTATGATCGTCAGTTATACAGGTGAGCTTTACAAAACCAACGTTCTTGTATCTGTGTCCTAATGAAGAACTGTGCTGTCAGGAGCAGGCGGGACGGGTGTGCTTGCTCCCTCGCTGCCTGGGTGTGTTTGGGTTGAGCGGCTGTCACCTGGCCCATTGATGGAGGTGTGCAAGGGCCTGACCTGGTTGTGTGTTTGGGTTGAGCGAGTGTCACCCGGCCGGCTGTTGGAGGTGGGTGAGGGTCTGACCTGGACCCGGCCGGCTGTCAGAGGTGTGTGACGGTCTGACCTGGTTGTGTGTGGGTTGAGCGGGGGTCACCCGGCCCGCTGTTGGAGGGCAGGCATCCCAGACGGGCAGAGCAGCCTGGAGCCCCGCCTGGCTTTGCTTGTGGTAGAACCGCAGCGTGCTGCTTCTCTAGGCTGGATGGGGCTCTTTCTGGCATCTGAGATTGCTTTTATAAAGTAAGAGCTGAGCGCTGCTTGGAGTTACCTCTGTGATGGGATACCCGTCGGGAAAAATTAAAATTAATGTCCAGGAAAAATTAAAAATTAGCATGACCCAGCTAGGATGGGAGGCCTCCGGAAGATGGCTGTACCACGTTTTTTCCTTTTTTCATGAAAGGTCGCTCATGCTCAGTAACACATTCACCTAGTTCTCATTTTAGTGCTTTTTGGAGCCCGAGGTTACACTGGCAAAGCATCTTTCATGGTGTTTTGTACGTCAGGAGGTTCTTCTAATTCTGATGTTTTCATTCCTTTTCAGGGGTCTGGGAGGAGAGCTCATGAGACAAGCAGGTAGGTCTGAAGGCTGAAGGCTGCAGCCCTTTGCCGCAGCCGTCGATGAGGGAGGCATGCTCCTGGTGTGTGGGGCGGCCCATTGGCCTGCCAGGGTGCGGGGCTGGGTGTGTTTCTTCTGTGGAGGCGGCAGCTGTGGTAGGCCTGCTGTGCCCAGTGGTGCCTACAAGAGAGAGACTGAGAGATTGAGATTGAGAGAGAGAACGAGAGGAAGTGTAAGCTGGGAGGGGTTGCACCCAGGAGCCGCTGGTTCTGGAAATTTCTCAGGAAGCAGAGGCAGCTGGGGCAGTGGGGCCAGTGCTCGCCTGTGGACCCAGTGGACATTGCAGATCCCTCCAAGCACGGCCCCAAGGTGGACAGAGCAGCCCCGGGCCTGCCCTGGTGGACTGAGCAGTGCAGGGACCCAGAGCTGTTTTGGGCGAGCACAGGAAGCTCAGGCGGGGGCAAGAGGAAAGCTGAGCAGAGGCGAAGCTCCTTACACGCCCGAGTCCAGGCGAACGTCTGCGCCTGATTCCCAAGCTTCTGATACCCGCCGGGGGTTAGCACAGTCGAGCAATACCTCATTTCTCTTTGCTGATTCTTTCTGGTGTGTGAGGAGGGAAGCGTAGAACACATTTTAGACAGTTCCACAAAGTATTAAAGTGAAAGCCTGATTGCATTTCCCTAGACATTCCTGATGGCAGCAGCCAACCCCAAGGGTCCAGGGAGCTGGATCCCCCCGACACAGCTCCCAGGGCCCTGCCGTTGCGGACAGCCCAGCCCACGCCACCCTTAGCCCCCCGCTGTGAAACTGTGAGTGTGAGTGTGGAGGCACAGCTGGTGAGGAAGCTTAGAAAAATTGCTGTTGTGTGCAGACTTTTGCTAAGGTCTGTGTGGTCTGAGCAGAGGAGAGCGGGCTGGGGTTTGGGGAGCCCACGGCCAGATGTCAGGGCTGTACCCGCCTCTTGTGCTTTCTGTCCACACCTCCCAGCCCTGACCTAATGGGGACCTGCCCAAGATCTGTAGCCATCTACCCCCAGCCAGGCCGGCGGGGCTTCTGTACTGAGAGCAGCCAGCTTGCATTTCTGCTGGCGTCAGCTTAGTGTTCTTGTGGGTTTGATGGATGTCACGGGAGAGTCACTCCTGGAAACGTGAGCCAGTTTCTGTCAGCTGACGTTGGAGGCGTGGGACTGCCGGTTCTGCAGGTGGTCCCTGTTGGCTAAGACCAGCGTGTCATGTTTTGCATGTAGACGTGGTCACTGTCCCTCAGATGCCTCCAGAGCACGTGGTGCAGGGCTGTCACCTTTCCGACGTACCCACGGGTGCCCGGAGTTGCCTCCTTAGTGGGGTCGAAACCATCCCCCACGTATCGTGGACAGCTGGTGACCTGTAAAAAGCCATTTCTGGATCTAGGAGCTTGGCTTGGGATGGGATGGGGTGGGGTGCTGGGTGCTGTCGGGGGTTCACTGTCCCCCAGTTCCCACCCACGACACGGGTCGTGCCCTGGAGATGGCAATTGGAGGCAGTCCTGCGACCTTCACACGGCCTTCACATGCTCCCCGTGTGCTGCGGGGTCTGCTTCTAGGGTCGCCCTTGGTGTGTGAGCAGTAAGTCTGCACAGGAGCCCCTGCCCACCATGAAAAGGGGGGAGTTAAAGGCGTTCTGAATCCCTCTGGCCGGCGACGGAGTTAAAGGCGTTCTGAGTCCCCATGGCCAGTGATGACAGAGTTGAAGGTGTTCCTAGTCCCCGTGGCCCCCGACGCAGTTGAAGGCGTTCCCAGTCCCTGTGGCCCGCGGCGACAGAGTTGAACGTGTTCCGAGTCCCCGTGGCTGGTGACGCCTTCCTGGCTGCATTTCCTTTACCCTCCTGCTCTGTGAAGCGGGGCCCATCGGGGAGGTGCTGCTCTGCAATCTGCTCCTCTTCTTGAATGTGTGGTTAGGGCAGCTGCGTTGATGGCCCCTAGGCTCCAGAGTGACCGCCGCTTAGGGGTTCTGCTGGGTGTTGGCCGCTGTTGGCTGCAGGGCGCCGTTGCCTGTGCATTGCTGCCACCTACCCACAATGGGCAGAATTGTCACGAGCTCAGAAGGAAACCACGGAAAAACCGTAGGTCCTGGAGCCTCTGTGTGGTCGTCGCGGGCAGCTTTCCACGCCACATGCCCGCCCTGGGCATGAGGCTGCATGCACAGGAGTGCTGCATTTGCACTTAGCTGGGAGAGGAGAGAGCGTTGTGGGTTCTAGTTGGGCTTTTTGATGATGGTATTTGGAAAGACTTGATACAAAGTAGCCACTCTGTCCTGTGCCTTCCTCACCCACCACACCCACTGCTCCCTGCTGGCAGGCCTTGCAGGCTGCCCAACTAACTGAGTCACCGTGGAACATAAACACTGATGTGCTTTGTCCGGATTTTTAAAGGTGCCCTTACCACAGTTTTGGTGTTTGACGTCTACACGCCATCCGGGTTCTCGGTGCTCTGAAGGGTGGCGGTGGGCTATGGTCAGTTGTTGGGGGTGCTGGGTGCAGGGTGGTTTCTGTCCGCCTCTCTCCATCCCCAACTCCAGCTTTCCCCCCGTGCTCTCTGCTCTGGGGCATGTGTGCTGTTGGGGTGCATCCCTCAGGGTTCACTGCGGGGCATGGATTGCTCGGGGGCATCGTGGAGGAGGGCGTCTTTGTGGGAGGCATCCCTGCTCTGGGCCCCCTGCCAACCTCCAGCTGTGTCTGCACCATGAGTGTGTTTGCTGGAGTCCGTGTTTGCACTCCCTTACACCGCTGAGTGCAAACTCGGCACTCCTGCAAATGTGGCCTCGCACCGTGGTGGGCGTGTCCCCTGGAAAGCTGCCCACGCCCTCCCTGGGGGCCCCTTTGCTGCCTGCACTCCCCAGCTGTGACCACAGCTCCCGCAGCTGGCCCTCCTTGTGCGGCTTCTTCCCCTCCAGGGCCTTTGCTGGCCCCAAGAGACTCTGTGGCCTGCGGGCACTGAAGCCAGCTGTGTCCCTGGTGACCCTGACTGAGCCTTGGTGTCAACTCAGGGTTTTTTCTCCTCCTCATTCAGTTTTACACTTCATAGGAAATTTTCCCTTTCAGCTTTCAAATAGGCATAGTTTAGAAAGTGAAATCGTTCTGCATAGCGTCTGTGGTCTCGGCCCCACATCTCCCAGTCCCACATTTTTATTTTTCCAAAAGCAACCCTTTCAGTTTTTTAGCTGTCTGTTTTCCTTGCTTCTGTATTTCTGCGTTCTGTGTGTATGCAGCTGTTTCCTGATATCCTTAGTTTTAGATGTGTTCTTTCAAGTGAGACAAGACTCCAGGCTTTTGTCGGGGTGAGAGATCTGTGGGTTCGTGGGCTGCATGTGGGAGACGGGGAGGGGCTGCCGGTCACTTTCTCACCCAGGCCAGAGGATGGCGCCCTTGCACCCGAGGACGCTGGCACGTCGGTGACATGCCACCCGCAGGAGCACCCAGTGCACCCTGGCCGCAGGTACCCCGGAGGTGTTGAACCACAGATTTCTTCAGATGTTTTTTGCACATTTTGTGGGAAAAGTGGCTCAACCCTTGGGAGTTGTCCGAGTCCCCTTTGTTCCCATAGCAAAGACATGTCGTACACGTTGGCCTTTGTCATGAATATTCACGAGAGGGGATGAGCATCCTGGGTGTCCTCAGCGTGGCCCCAACTGAGCTGCTTCCCCCGGTGCCAGGAAGACAAGCGTTCCCTCATCTCCATCTTAGACTCAGTGGCTCTTGCATTTCATGCTTTAGGATCAAAGGAAAGAAACAGGAGCTCTGTTTGGTAAAGCGGAGGTGAAGGAGGGGTCCATCAGTCAGGGTGGGCTGCGTTTTGCTCTTGAAACAATCCCCAAGTTTCAGTGTCTTAAAACCACAGGTGTTTTTTTATCCTGCTCACATGGGATCACTGAGGATGGGGGCCGGGAGGAAGAGGGTCATCTGGCTCTCGCAGCCTTGCACCAGAGGCGTCAGGAGAACCAGGAAAAGTTCTCTCCTTTCATGCCGAAGACAGGAGGGAAACCAGAGGCATCGGTGAGCCGCGAGTTGGCCACGGGTGTGTGGAGGATGGTGACTTAGCAAGCCAGGATACGCTGTAAATGGACTTCTTGCTGTGGGGGTGAGGGCTCCGTGCTCCGTGCTCCGTCCCAGATGTCCTGAACACACCTGCCACCTCCCCCGGCCCCTCAGCAGAGACATCACCGGTGCTGTCGTGCCTTTCGCTTTTACTTCTGTCTTAAATCACACAGGACGTTATGTTGTTTTACATAGTCGGAGTTCATTCGGATTTACATGTACAGACACCCTGTTCTCTTGTTCCATGGGAATTCACTGGGATTTACCCGCACAGACACCTGCTGCTTCTCCTTGTTCTGTCCTGCATTTCTCACCTTCTAAGAAGACCATTTTCACTTTGCCTGGAGAACACTCTAGTGTTTTCCGTAGTGTGTATCTGCTGGTGGCACCCACTCGTTTGTTTATCCCAAAATGGCTTTTTTCCACTTTTTTTTTTTTTGAGACAGAGTTTCATTCACTCTTTGTTGCCCAGGCTGGAGTGCAGTGGTGTGATCTCGGCTCACTGCAACTTCCATCTCCCAGGTTCAAGCGACTCTCCTCCCTCAGCTTCCCAAGTAGCTGGGACTTCAGGCCCGCACCACCACACCCGGCTAAGTTTCGTATTTTTAGTAGAGATGGGGTTTCACCATGTTGGCCAGGCTGGTCTCCAACTCCTGACCTCAGGTGATCCACCCGCCTCGGCCTCCCAAAGAGCTTTTTTTTTTTTTTTCTTTTTTCACTTTGATTCTTAAAGGTTATTGTTGCTAAGAATGAAACTTGACTTTGCATTTCTTCATTCGCTTGTGTTTTGGCACTTTAAAGATAATAGTCTCTTGTCTTCTGGAGAAGTTAGCCGCCAGTCTACTTGTTACTTTATTGGAGACAATCTTTTAAGTTTCCCTGGCTTTTTTTGAGATTTTATCTTTATTTGGTTTTCAACACTTTTACCGTGATATTCCTAGAACAAGTTCCCTTTGTGTTTATCTGACTTGGGGCTCCAGGGTTCATACTTGTTTCATAATCTGTATTTTCTGTCGATGTTTTGTTCACTTTAGAAAAATTCCTAGCCATGATTTCTTTGAACATTGCTCACTGGCCTCTCCTCTCCTTTTAGGACTCATTACCCACTTTTCATCTGGATCTCACAGCACTGAATTCTTTACGCCTCTTACCTCTCTCCTCTGGTTTTGTCTGATTCAGTTTAGACATTTTTTTCTCTTCTTTTTTTTTTTTTTTTTTGAGTTGGAGTCTCGCTCTGTCACCCAGGCTGGAGTGCAGTAGCACAATCTCAGCTCACTGCAACCTCCACCTCCCGGGTTTAAGTGATTCTTCTGCCTCAGCCTCCCGAGTAGCTGGGACTACAGGCACGTGTCACCACACCCAGCTAATTTTTGTATTTTTTGTAGAGATGCGGTTTCACCACATTGGCCAGGTTGGTCTCGATCTCTTGACCTTGTGATCCACTCACCTTGGCCTCCCAAAGTGCTGGGATTACAGGAACATTTTCTTTGACTTAAATTTCATTGTCACAGATTCTTTCAAATGTGCCATATCTGCCATTAAACGCATCCTTGAATTCTTTTTTATTTTTCAGAACTTCTATTAATTTTTTATAGTTTGCATATTCTTCTTAGTTTTCATTTTTTTCACGTCCTGGAACATATTAAGCATGGTTTAAAATCTTTGTTTAATGTCATCACCTGGAGCCTCTGTGGCTGTTTCTGAAGGATGGCGTATCATACACGAAAAGCATCTCCACCAAGCCACAGGAACAAAACATCACAGAAATGCTTTGAGGCCTGGAATGTTCTCTGCCAGAGAGACTTGACGTTTGCTCTTGACGGGAGGTGGATGCTTGCTGTCGGGGTCACCTCTGTCGGGCTTCAGGATGTGAGGGGGGTCAGTGCTGGGCTGGCCCATGTTTTACACCTGTTTCTAGGTGTGGTCCTCCGGGTTCAGAACTGTGGTGAGGGCTTTACCGGTTCTCCCTTGGTCGTCCTGGAGTCCCGTCTTCCCGCTAGCTGGGGACGCTCCTGGATGCACTGTTGGGGGTTTCTGGTTTTTGTGGCGCCCCCTGGAGTCAGCTGTGAGCCGGGGAGAGTTGGCCGCCGCCGTGCTGACCCCGCGCCGTCCCCGTCAGGTCCTCGTGAGCTCTCTGGTGACTGCAGGCACTTCCTGTGTGTTTTCATTTTGTCTAGCTTTTAAAAATGTCTTAGTGGAGGGTTGATCTGCATTATCCAGTCTGTTTTTAAAAAATATTCTTCATTTTGAAATAATTACAGACTTACAGGAAGTTACGAGATTAGTAATAGAGCCTAACCATGCTTCCCACGCTTCCCCTGCGACTCCGGGTTTGGCCGCACAGTGCTGGGGCCAGGACCGTGTGTTGAGGCCCTGCCTCTTTTTTTTTTTTTTTGAGACGGAGTCTCGCTCTGCCGCCCAGGCTGGAGTGCAGTGGCCGGATCTCAGCTCACTGCAAGCTCCGCCTCCTGGGTTCACGCCATTCTCCTGCCTCAGCCTCCCAAGTAGCTGGGACTACAGGCGCCCGCCACCTCGCCCGGCTAGTTTTTTGTATTTTTTAGTAGAGACGGGGTTTCACTGTGTAGACCAGGATGGTCTCGATCTCCTGACCTCGTGATCCGCCCGTCTCGGTCTCCCAAAGTGCTGGGATTACAGGCTTGAGCCACCGCGCCCGGCCGAGGCCCTGCCTCTTAACTGGACTGCAGGCCTTTGTGGTTTTGCGGCTTCATGTGTGTGTGGAGTGGGCATGTGTGTCTAGTTTTGTGCAGATGGATGCCCTCTGTAGCTTTCTGTAGCTAACTCCACACTCCATCGGAAACCTGCGTCCTTCCCACAGAGACAGCCCCTGCCCTTTGCTTTCTCACCCGCCTGCCGCCCTTCGAGAATATGCCATGATCGACTCTTATGGCCGTGGCATTTTGAGGTGGGCATTCTCTGTGAGCGTGGTGCCCTGAGATCCCATCGAGCTGTCCATGTGTCACAGTTCATGCCTTCCTAGCCCACGGTTGGGTTTTACCAGAGTGCGTCCAACCAGCACTCAGTCAAGTACACTGGGACTATTTCTGTCTGTTGCTGTTGTGAACAAGGTTGCCAGGAATATTCACGTGCGAGATGTTGTGTGTACAAACCTTTTCTTTTCTACCGCTGAGTCCCGTGTGCCGTTTCGTGAGAGGCTGACGCGCTGCTTCATTACACCGCTGAGCCCTGGCCACAATTTTTTAACTTGGTTATAAAATACATTTAAAGTTCACATGCAGGGTGCATCTCCAAGAAAATTATTTTAAAAACTAGTTAGGACTTTGGTTTCCCAGTCTTTAAAACACATGAGAGCAGTACTCTGTTGAGAGCTGAAAGGATTCGCACTGTGACAGAGGCCTGTCTGGTTTTGGTGGAAAGGGGAGTGCACTGAGTGCGTGATGGTGTTACAGGTGCCACGTGGAAGGAGGTAAAATCGTATCTAAAACTAAGCATGAGAGTAACTAAAAACTTAGCATACAAACTACAATCATCAAAATCCTCAGACATTTCAGGAGACATTGTAGGACAATGTCAGTCTCTGAAGAAGACTTCTTAGTTTAGAAATTGTCAAATCTGCACAGAAGTAAAGGGAAATAGTTTACGGGGCCCATAGTCTCACCCAGCATCCCTGAGCACAGACCCTTGTTTTGTTTCCCAGCCTTCCTTTCTCCTCCCTTCCCCCGAGTTTAAAGCAGACCCTGAATGTCAGGTCCCAGCAACCCCTCGCTGGGTTTTTCTAACTGGTGGTAAGAACTGGTTTTCTAGGTTTTTTTTTTTGTTTCTTTTTGTTTCCCCTCTTGGCATGTAATCCCCAGTTGACAGATTTTGGAATAATAATTGCACAAGGAGATAATTGTGTTGGGTCTTATACTGAAGAATAGACCATAGATAGGCTGGTAGGGAAAACAGAGATTCAGAGTAAATGTCTGACCACAGTCGAAAGGTAAAAAGTTAATTAGCGTATAACGACTTGTAAAATTGCCTGTGACAAGGTGAAGGATCCAGTGGGAAATGGGGCAGAGCAGACGTGTGGGCATTTCATGCAGGGGAGGAGCAGACCCACACGGCCGTGGACGGTGAGGGTGCCCGGCCTCACCTCGCAGGCAGAGAAGTACCAGGTTACTTCACATCGAGAGGACCATTTTCCTCTTTTCCAGTTGGCTGCGGTTGGCGCTGAAGAATCCTGGTGCTGAAAGACGCAGAGCAGGGTCTCTCATGGAACAGGAGTTGTCCGGTCTGTTCAGTTTGCTGAGTGGCAGTATCTGTGACGATGGGAAGTGTGTGCGCAGGGAAGACAGGCCAGGTGGACAGACAGCCTCCGCGTCGGTAGCATGGACAGGCCTCCTTGTTCACCGTGACAAAAAATGGAAGGAGAGTTTAGTCCCTCAGGAGAAACAGTAAATACAATGAAAAAGCGTGCAGGAGACGTCCGTGAGTGGGTTCCGTTGTCAGGTAGAAACGGTGGGAGCCAGAGCAGTGTGCAGCCATGGGAGCTGCTGATTCTGTTCAGTTGTCTCTGTCTCGTGCGCCCCGGCCCCTTGGTGGCTGGTCAGGGTCACGTTTCTGGTCATGGAGAGAGTGAGTGACAAGCTATGTGGGGAAGTGACAGGCATGGCCTGTGGTCTGGAGCAGTGTGGGTGATGGCTGTCTGTCACTTGGGTCCTGAGTGACAGGTCCAGGAGCAGAAGCCTCTATGCTTCCTGTACAGCCTGTTACAGGGACGTCTGCAGCTCCCTGACAGGCCAGCCCAGCTTCTCTGAAGTGCATGTGGGCCTGGCCGCGTGGCTGGGTCTGCAGCACTGTCTTCAGGCTGCTCAGCAGAGAAGGCGTCCTGGGCTTCTCATGGTGGTTCTGAAATGGTTCTGGGATGTTTCCAGCTCTAGCAGCAGGGTAGGTTGGGCGGGCGGGGGGCAGGAGCTGGCCACACACAACTCAGAATGCGGCCAGGGCAAGGCGCTGTGGCAGGAGCTTTTGGAAAAGTAACATTGTGTCTATCTTTTTTTTTTCCCCCCCAGTGTGCGTTTTAATAGAAAAGTTGTCACTTTCCAAAATGCCCTTTCAAGGTGACACCATAATTGGTAAGTGCTTTTGTTTTTAATAGCATTTGCTTCCAGAATGACTTCAAATTAAAAGGTAAAAATGAACCTGTTAGGATGGGGGCGATAAAAGATTATAGCTTAAAGGTTTACAATATTATTAATTGGATACGTTGCCTTGAAGTTGCTACAAAAATCTGCTTGAATAATGGGTACCTACCACCCTCCTCACCATACACAGGAGGGCCCTTCCCCGCCACCACCTCGGTGCCCCCATCTCCTCGCTGCCATGCCCGGTGCCTGGGACTCTGTGTCAGCTCTTCTCCCAGGCAGACAGTTGGGAGATGTAGCGACCCAGGCCCTCGCGGACCTGGAGAGGGCTGGCCGCTGGCACCACGGACCCTGCGGGCAGAGCGCCTGCAGCCCCTCAGCAGCCCCCACACTGGGCCGCCAGAGCACAGTGAAGGGAGTCCCCAGGGCTGTCGTGTCCTGGGGCTGTCTCAGCAGCTTCAGAAGTTCGGACTTTTTTTTGGGGGGATTGAATAGCCTTCACATTTGTTGCTTTTGCAGGATCTAACTGAGTTAAAGATTGGGTTTATATTGGTGGGAGCCGGGGAGACCTTTTGAAGGAAAAGATTAGGGGTAACAAAAGAATGAAAGTTTCCCAAAATATGTGTAAAAGCTTACAGAGTGCTGGTGTTTCCCCCACTAAGAGCTTAACACAGAGGCCTTTCCCTTCAAATGGAAGGGGCCTTAGACTCACCACAACATGGACAATGTTCAGTTTTGCTTTTCCACAGATTCATCTCAAAGGTTACTGTCGACTTTAAGATTAATATGAATAGAAGCTATTTTTTGCTGTTGTTTTTGATTTCAACTCACCACTCTTGCCTGGGTACGCTAACTGGTTTCTTTGACAGATGGCTGGCAGTGGCTGATAAATGACACTTTGAGATGTCTCCATCTCATCTCAAGTCACTCCCGACAGCAGATCAAGGTACGGTGAGCGCGGTCGTTCCCGGCGCGGGGCTGTGGCGGTGTTTGTGTGTTAGTTACGGATGGTGTTTGTGTCGGCGACGGGGCCTCACGAGGCCGTTCCCGCGCTAGCCTGATAACTGACAAATGCGGGCGTTCGATTTGGAATCCTGGATGGTAGAGTCAACGTGGTTTATAACCAGAAAATCCAACACAGCCATTGGAATCCAAATGTTTAATTTTTTATTGTTTCTGACTGTATTAATTATAGTCACCTTTGAGACACTTTTTCTGCATCAATAGTCGCTGTGCTGCATTGAGTTCCGTGTCCTTGGGATCCGAGGTTTGGAAACTCCCTTTACAGTGCTCCTGTGCAGATGAGAAAACAGCACCCCAGGACGTCTGTCCACATACATTGGCCTAGTCAAGTTGTGTGGGTGCCAGTGTGTGTGTGCCCGTCCCCAGCCACTTGCCCTCCCCTCCCATCCTGGGGGATACAGGTGGACGTTGGACTCACAGAGCTGTAACACTGATCTCATTGCATAGATAACAAACCATGGGCCTGGTGCAGAGGCAGGTGGATCACTCGAGGTCACGAGTTCGAGGCCAGCCTGGCCAACATGGTGAAACTGCATCTCTACTAAAAGTACAAAAATTAGCAGGGTGAGGTGGTGTGGGCCTGTAGTCCCAGCTACTCAAGAGGCCAAGGCAGGAGAATTGCTTGAACTTGGGAGGCGAAGGTTGCAGTGAGCTGAGATCACACCACTGCACTCCAGCCTGGGTGACAGAGCAAGACTGTCTCAAAGAAAGAAAGAAACCATGGTTACCAACATTGACTAGGTTTTGATACTGAGGGTGAAGAACGGAAGTACATTAAGGTGTCTTGTAATTCTCTGACTTCCTCCATGCTTAGCATTTCTTTTTCCTTAGCGTCTTCAATTTCCTTAATTTCTTTTTCCTTGAGTAACTTGAACTTTCTGTAGGATCCAAGTACAGTTCTATTAATTGAATTTTAATGCATCATGATCAGTGCCTCAGAATTTTCTTTCAAAAGTCCATGATTAATTCGCGCCTGCCATGATGCTGGTATACTTTGCCCCTGGGATTGGCACAGATGGTGACTCGTGGAATGCAGCCCTCTGGGAAGACGCACCTCCTCTGCTCACGCCCTGCCCGCCTGCCCACCCCTAGTGCCTCTCCAAGGCTGCTCTGTGGGCCTCGGCTCCTGGGCTCTGGGGAAGCAGTGGAAAGAACACGTGGGTTCAGTGTTTGCCACTTGCTGGCTGTGTGGTCACGAAAGGCTCCTCCGTAAGTGGCAGAGGTGGGGGTTCAAGGAGACTGGCACTGAGCCCCACACGCGGTGGGACTGGTGACTCTCTGCACGCTCCTGCTCTGTAGCAATTGCCATCCCTCCCACCATGGCTCCTGGTGCCCTTGGGATGGGTTCCCGAGGGTCTCCTGCTGTCCGGCCCCGACTCCTGTTCCCCCCCCCCCCCCCCCCCCCCGGAGCCCTGTGTCTCTAATTGAGGCTGACGTGGGTTGGCCTGGAGGTCCTGCCCCATTACTCTGGGTGCACAATGTATGCCTTTTCCTTCGTAACTGTTTCTAGGAAAGAAAAAAATGCTCTATTTTATTACTGTTCCATATTAGAAGACAGGCAGTGTGGAAAGAACAATCAGGTTGTCCGTTCAGTTTCTTAGTTGCAGTGCTAGTAAAGCGATGCGTGTGTCTGACAGATGCTGGTGAGCAGCCGTGCTGGAAAGGAGCAGCATGACTTAGGGGTTCTTCTGATTTGGTTCTAAAGTCATCGCTGTGCCTGAACCTCAGGGTGACCTGCTCTGTCCCTGGCCGGGGGCTTCTCCGACCTCAGGGTGACCTGCTGTGTCCCTGGTCTTGGGCTGCTCTGACCTCAGGGTGACCCACGGTGTCCCTGGTCAGGTCCTTCTCTGACTTCAGGATGACCTGCTGTGTCCCTGGCCGGGGGCTTCTCCGAGCAGAGCTGCTGTGTGCTCACCGTGCTGCCTTTGTTTTAGGATGCAGCAGTCTCAGCCCTGGCCACTCTCTGCAGTGAATATTACATGAAGGAGCCAGGGGAGGCAGATCCCGCAATTCAGGGTGAGTGGGGGCCCTTTCCTTGAAGGCTCCAGGGGCTTCCAGCAGGAAGCTGCTCGGGGAGTGTCTGGGCACGGAGGAGGCCTCAGCTGTGCAGGGGAGCAGAGCCACCACCATCACGGCTGGAGCGGGACTGTTCGGGTCTCAGGTTCCTGGCCGAGGACCTCTGGGCAGGTCCCACAGCCGCCCGGGGTGTGCATCACCCTGAGCAAGTGGCTCTTCAGGGGGTGCCTCTGTTGACGGCACCCTGGCAGCTGGTCCTGGAGCACAGTGTTCCTCACACTTTCAGTTGTGTTTTCTTACATTATATTTATTTATTTTATTTTTTGAGACAATCTGGCTCTGTCACCCAGGCTGGAGTGGCATGATTTGGCTCACTGCAGTCCCCGCCTCACGGGTTCAAGCAGTTCTCCTGCCTCAGCCTCCTGAGTAGCTGGGATTACAGGTGCCCACCACTACGCCCGGTTAATTTTTTTAATTTTTAGTAGAGACGGGTTTCTCCATGTTGGTCAGGCTGGAATCGCACTTCTGACCTCAGGTGATCCACCCGCCTCAGTCTCCCAAAGTTCTGGGATTACAGGCGTGAGCCTCTGTGCCCGGCCAGTGTTTTTAGAATTTTTGTGCACACTGTGACATTTTTCTGGTGTGTGTTCTTCACTTGTTAATATATTTTGCTATTTTTTCCTTCTTTGTGAAAGTAGCATAAGGCTGGCTTTACTCTGTGTCCTGTGCGTGGCCGCCTCACTGTACGTCCTGCACCCCCATGCTGAAGTTCAGGCTCATTTCTCGCACATCATGTATCTGTTTGAAGGATCTGCTTCCTGAATCATACTTTTTATTTTTAAAGTGTCACGTGCACATATGTTGGCCCACAGTGTTCCTCTGTGTCATATGATAGAACATGCATTATTAATCACATCAAAAGTGTGTGAATCATCACTTAAAATTATTATAAGTATATAAAAATCATGCATTAGCTTGGCATAGTGGCACACGCCTGTAATCCCAGCTACTTGGGAGGCTGAGTGTGAGTTTGAGGCTGCAGTGAGCTAAGATTGCACCACTGCACTCCAGCCTGGGTGACAGAATGAGACTCTGTCTCAAAAAAAAAAAATTCTCTTTTTGATTCCTATTTTGAGGTAGGCCACTCTGGAAATGTGTCTGCTTTGGGAACCTTTGTTTGCTGTGGCTTTGCTCCTGTTTTGGGGCACACGTGGGGTGTGACTGTACACGATGGGCAGCAGAGGGCCTCTCTTCACACTCGTTACTTCCTTTCAGAGAAGCTGATCACACAGTACCTGGCCGAGCTTCGGAGCCCTGAGGAAATGACTCGCTGTGGTTTCTCGTTGGCCTTGGGCGCCCTTCCAGGCTTCCTTCTGAAAGGCCGGCTCCAGCAGGTGAGACTGGCTTCGCACAGCGGACAGGGCCTGGGACGAGGGTGTGGGAGCAGCGGACAGGGCCTGGGACGAGGGTGTGGGAGCCTTGTGTGTTGGGGCACGAGGTAGGCCCAGCCATTAGTAAACCCACTCAGTGCTTGTAGCTGGGAGGGGATTCCTGGAAATTGGCACCTGTGGCCAGGAGAAAGGGGGCAGAGGGCACCCAAGGTCTGTGGCCCCTCAGGGCCCTGGCGAACCCTTTCCTGTCAGAGGACAGACTTTGAAAAGCTGAATTCTGGGAGGGAGGAGAAGGTGTTGTTTGCAGAAGCAGCTGCTGAGAGTGAGGAGAACAGAGTTGCCTTTGTGCGTTTGTGGAGCCGGGTCCTGTTTTGGCTGCGGCCGCGCATCCAGGCGGGGGCAGAGGCGGCTCCACGTCCTCCCACAGGTCAGCCCCACGCTGGCCTCGGCGACCTGCTCTCTCACGCAGTTGAAACACAGATAACTGTGAACCAGGATCCCTTGGAGACATGACAGATGAGGCTGTTGAGACCCAGCCGCTTCCTTTGTCCCATACCCCAGGTCTCAGCATAGGGCAAAAGGGGACCTCAGGTAGGGTGCGACCAGACCCCCAGTGACGCCCTGGGGTGGGGCTGACTGTGGAGCGGCTGGAGGTGACCCCTCCCTGGGTGCCCTTCCTGGGCTCCACCGGGGGCCATGGGTGGCCCCTCGAGGAAGGTGGTGCCAGGAGCTGCCTGCCACATGGTGCGGGGACTGTGGCTCCGGGCCGACATCACCACCTCCCTAGAGTGCACTTCGTTAGAGCTTGTGGTTCTTCTGTGACTCTTTATTGCTTTCCAGGTTCTCGCAGGGTTAAGAGCCGTTACCCACACTTCTCCCGAGGACGGAAATTTCCCTGAGTCGAGGAGAGACGGCTTGAAGGCCGTTGCTAGGTGAGTCCCAGCAGTTCCTCCCTGAAGCCGTAAGTCTCTGAAAGGCCAAGAAATGAACGCTAAGGGGGATGTTTTTGCTCAGAGGCAGGATTTATGATTCTTCACTTTCTAGGTTTCCTCTCTTCCAGAGGATCGCCAGCCCCAGGTCCTGGAGGCTCGTTCAGTCTCTTGCTGTCATGGTCATAGTGAATGTTAAACATCTTTAGCAACACTGGGCCCCTTTGAGAATTAGGGAATGTGTCCTGGCCCAAGGTTGGCAAAGGGGAGCTGACCCTGCCAGCCAGTGTTTGGAATGATCTCCACCCTCGTTGACAGACACACACCTGGGGCCATGCCATGTGCCCTCTCCTCCCTGCAGGCACACAGGAGGAGCAGCCCCGTGGAGGTCACACACGCCCCTTCTTTCCTATGCCAGCATCCATCCCCTCTAGTCAGGGCGGGAAGTGGGAAGGACCAGCCGTAGGGGGTATCCCCGTCCACCTTTCCACAAGAGACGGCAGAGCGTGACCTTGGGGAAGCACGTCCCACGTTCCGTACGTGTGGAAGGAGCTCTGGATTTCTGATGTACCCGAGGGTGCTGGACTGTTCTGAGTGAGTCTTCTCAGGATCAGGAACACACATCAGACCTCTGTGGCGTGGAAGGCGAGGCTCACGGACATTTGTTAGCTCAGACGTTTTAAATTTTAGGATTTGCCAGACTGTTGGTGTGAAAGCAGGAGCCCCAGACGAAGCTGTGTGCAGCGAGAACGTTTCCCAGATTTACTCTGCGCTGCTGGGCTGCATGAACGACTACACCAGGGACAGCAGAGGGGACGTGGGCGGCTGGTATGTGCGCAGCAGAGGGGGAGCGCTTCCTCTGAGAAGTCCGTCTGTTCCATGGAAACTCGGAGGCCCCGGGCTTTTCTGCGGGGAGAAATCTTTGTAGAGTGCCGTATTTTGCGTTTTCAAGGCTCTTGGGAAGATGACCTGTTCTCTGCTCCCGGGTGAGCCTGCATGGCCGGGCTTTGCAGGTGCTTGTCCAGCCTGTCCTCAGGTGTTGGGCCTGCGTCATCCTCATTGACTGGGTGTGAGGGAGGACACGTCTTCAGTGAAAGGCTGCCGGCTGCTTACATTGGGTTTTGCCAACATTTCTCACTGAAGTGAGATTGATAATCCCTGAAACTCCTGTGTGTGCAGAATGCCTCGGGGCCCTGGTATGTGCGGCTGTGGGTCTCCCTTCCCTGCACACGTTCCTGTAGTGCACAGGGAACCTCTGCAGACCCTGTGACTTTTCTCCCTGCCAGCGTGCCTGAGCTCTGTGGGGTTAGTCACTGGTGTTGAATTCACACAGCCTGCCAGCATGGTTGGTAGAACCAGGGTTGGGAACTCCCTCTAAAGCTGGGTGTCTCTGCCTCTCCTTGTCCCATCAGGGTCCGCAAGGCTGCCATGACCGGTCTCATGGATCTGACACTTCTGCTGGCTCGGAGCCAGCCTGAGCTGATCGAGGCCCACATGTGAGTGTCACGTCACAGCTCTTCTGCATCCTAGAGGGCATCCCCAAGCTTGGGGAGGCTGGTGGGGCGGGCAGTCCTGGTGCTCAGTGGCATTTGCATTGCTGGGCACACATCTTCCTCCCAGAGAGCCTCTCTGGTCTGTGACCTCAGGTTTATACAGGCCCCTCCTCCTGCCCCTGTAGCCGTGGCTTGAGCTGGGGCCCCTCCTTCTCTGCCCAGTGCCCCCAGGACAAGGCTCTGCTCCCCAGCCTGGGCCTCCCCAGTGCTCTGGCCAGTTTGATGACAACCAGCTTCCCAGGTTAGGGCCGGGCTGGAGGTGGGGACTTCTCAGCTTAGGACCCTGAACCTAGGGGTCTGCTCCTGTCAGGACCAGCTGTGCCATCACTCAGTTCCCTGCACCTGAGGCTGCCATTGGGGCCTGCCCTTGCTGTGGGTCTCTGTCAGGGGTAGTAGGTTGTGGGGACCTCCAGGCCCTGCACTTGCTGTCGGTCTCTCTGTCAGGGGCACTGAGTCATGGGGGTCCCAGGCCCTGCCCTTGTGGGTCTCTGTTGGGGGCACTCCGGTTGTGGGGATCCCGGAGCCTGATTTCCTTCATTCTCACCTCTTTCTCCTTCCCTTCCCCCATCTCTTTGCCAGCCCCAGCTTCTCTGTCCCCATCCCCGGCCTCTCTGTCCCCAACACTCTTCTCCACCCGCTTCTGTAATCATATATGTTGTCCCTGCTTCAACCCTAAGAACTCATTGGCATGTGTGTCACATGTACGTAGCATGTATTTGCTGTGCACCTGTAGGGTTGGGCTCCTGGGATGTGAAGGTAACGGGGGTGTGGTCCTTCCAAGCCAGTGTCCTGGTGTCAGCTGCCAACTCAGCCGCCAAGTCTCGAGGAGCCCGTGTGTCTTCATGGTGCTTGAGCTGGACTCATGGCTCAGACCGCCTGCGCTTGGTTTACTGCCTGCGCTCGGTTTACCACCCGCCCTTGGTTTACCACCTGCCCTTGGTTTACTGCCTGCGCTTGGTTTACTGCCCGTGCTCGGTTTACCGCCTGCACTTGGTTTACTGCCCGCGCTTGGTTTACTGCCCGCCCTCGGTTTACCGCCCGCCCTCGGTTTACCGCCAGCGCTTGGTTTACCGCCCGCCTCGGTTTACCTCCTGCTCTTGGTTTACTGCCCGCGCTCGGTTTACCGCCCGCCTCGGTTTACCTCCTGCTCTTGGTTTGCAGCTGTGAGCGCATCATGTGCTGTGTGGCCCAGCAGGCCAGTGAGAAGATTGACCGTTTCCGTGCTCACGCCATCAGCGTGTTCCTGACGCTCCTGCACTTTGACAGCCCTCCCATCCCCCACGTGCCCCACCGAGGAGAACTGGAAAAGCTGTTTCCCAGGTACCGTCGGGGCGTACGCCCCCGCGTTGGCTCCCAGGAACTGTCGGGGTGAGGCCACCCACACTGGCCCCGCAGCCGTGGCAAGATCATGGGCCGCCCGGCCTCGTCCCACTCACTCTCTTGCAGGTCCGACGTGGCCTCCGTGAATTGGAACGCACCTTCCCAGGCCTTCTCACGCATCACCCAGCTCCTCGGGCTGCCCACCTACCGCTACCCCGTCCTGCTGGGGCTCGTCGTGTCCCTGGGCGGCTTGACGGAGTCGACGGTGAGGAGGCATCGGGCTGGCGGGGATGGGAGGTGGTGGCTCCAGGGGCACTTGGCGCTTCCTTGCTTCTTGGGAGTGTGTGTGGAGCTGGGCCTTTTCTTCCAGTGCTTTCTGTCTCTCTCTCTGGCATATTTGGTTAGGGGGTCAGGGGCCCAGCGGCTTCCTCATGACCCAGGAGGCTTAGGGCCTGTGGGATGGTTGAGTCTGATGAAGGTGGAACAGCACGTTGAGTGGGGGTCAGCAGCAGACTTTGAAGTGGGCCGGCTCCGCTCTCTTCCCGCGGCCGCAGCCGTGGAGCCCCAAGCGTCCCCTCGGGGTTCAGCCCTCCGGGACCTGTGTCTGATGCCTGCATGTGGATACCTGGGCCCCGCCCTCTACTTCCAGGGCTCCAGGCGCAGCTTCCCATGTCTGTGGTGAGGGTCTCCAGAGCCTCAGTCGTGGCTAAGCTGGGGAACCGGAACTGCATCTTGTCACTCGTGGCCCCTGCACCTTGGGTCATGACCTGCTTCGTGTGGCAACCCTGTGACAGCTGCTGCGTCCTAGAAAACACGTACCAGGACATGAGGTGCCCTCTGCACCATGTGGACACGTGTGGGGAGACCCAGGCCATGCGAGCCGGGCCCCGAGACATTCTTCTGCACACAGGGGAGTTGCGGGGATGACCAAATCCCGCTTCGGTGGGAAACGTGAGCGCAACCCAACGTGAGTGGGTGCAGGCTTTCGTCATGTGCGCCCTCCACGTCCTAAGTGAGGCCTCAGGCTGTGCTGCCGCTGCTGAGAGCTGTGTGTCTGCTTTGGGTGTCTGCACCGTGGGTGCCTCTGTGCTGGCGTCCACACCAGCCGCTGTGGGCCAGACCTTCACGTCTCCGCGGCTCAGAGCAGTTCTCCGCTTTAGCAGATGCGTGACCGGCTGCAGCCAAGCCTGAGGGGTGGCGGGCTGGGGGGTCCCACTCCCTTCTGAGGCGTCTGCGTGTTGCAGGTCCGGCACTCCACCCAGAGCCTCTTCGAGTACATGAAGGGCATTCAGAGGGACCCGCAGGCCCTGGGCAGCTTCAGCGGGACCCTTCTGCAGATCTGGGAGGACAACCTTCTGAATGACAGGTGAGTGGTGTCTCTGGCGGCCTCAGGGGCTGTGAGTGGTGCTGGTGCCTCTCACCACGTTCCCTAGATCTTAGGGGTCTTGCAGGGTCTGTCTGGGGTCTGAAGGGAGAAGCGAGACACATGCTTTACCAGTTGGTGGCTCAGCGAGGAGGATGTGCCTGCAGCTTATGGTTCTCTGGGCGGTCAAGCCTCAGCCCCTGCACCTCCTCTTCCAGCCTGCACGTTAGGCAGGGAAATGACTGTTTTGTGTACACTGGATGTAAAGGTAATATGAGTAGAAGGTGGTCCCTGCGTCTAGGAAGGCATTGTGGCGAGCTCCTCTGGCTCAGTGCTCCCGGAGATGCGCTTGTGGACACAGCCGCCCAGCGAGTGAGAGCGTTGCGTTCCTGAGGATGGAACGTCAAGTGAGAAACATGGCTGCTTTCTGGAGGTTTCTGCCTTTACTTGGAGGCAGAGTATAGACCCTGTGGGCCTTGACCTCAGAATCGGGAACATCCTCTGGAAGGGCTGTTCCCAGCGTGACATGGGCCTGGTGTCCCCTCGGGCGGGGCCTCGGCCGCCTCTCCCGTGAGAGCACAGATGTCGCTCTCAGCAAACAGGAACTCGGCCCAGCCATGTTTTCTTTTCTCGTTACGACTATAATCAGTTGCACATAAAGGGGGCAGTTCAATCGATTTTGACAGGTGTCCCTTGAAACCGTCCCCATTCACGACGGAGGGCTCCAGCCCAAGGTTTCCTCCTGGCGCTTCGAGTCTGTGCGCCTGACCTGTGTCACCACAGCCTCAGCACGTGGCCCCCTGAGGCGTCTGGGCCGTGTGCCGGTCGCTCATTCCTCCTCGCTGACGAGTCGTGTCCATTGGTGGAGGCACCACAGTGTGTCTGTCTGTGAGCGTTTTGGTTGTTTCTCCCTTGGGGCTATTGCTGGTAGAGCTGCGGGCAGTCAGTGTGTGCAAGCCTGTGGGTAGCTGTGCACAGCAGGGCCTCCCTCGCCGTGGGCTGCGGAGCCCAGCTCTCCTGTGTCCGTTGGCCTGTGCTAAAGCTCTCCTGAGGCTCCTGTCGCCCAGAGGGAACCTCCCCAGGCTCCTTTTCTGTGGGGCAACTACCGAGGTGCCGCAGGCTGGCTCACACGGAGGCGAATGTCTAGCTTTGGAAAGCTGCTGGAGGCTTTCCGGAGCACCCACGTGTCATGCCTTCCTGCTGCTGCTGCTGTCTGAGGTCGCGCTCTCTGGCGCCTTGCTGCTTTATATCCTCTTTGGAGAAGCGTCTTCATTTTTTTCTGTTCTCCTTCCTGGACTGTTGTGGTCTGATCCTCCCTCGTTACACATGTGACTTGAGGATGTTTTCTCCCTGCCTGTCCCTTCCACGCACCGAGCGGGGCCTTACACTTTCCTCATGCCCCAGCATCTCCCCTTGTCCTCTGAGGCACAGATTTTTCTGGTGTGTCTGAGAAGCTTGCCTAATCCGTGGTCACCGAGATTTTCTGTTTTGTCCTGGAAGTTGTATCGTTCTGGGTTTTGTGTGTTTAGACCTGGGGGGTGTCTTGAGGGAGGTTTCGTACGTGGCGTAGCGTCGGCACAGGACCTTGGCGCCCAGCAGCGCTCACCCCAGTTGCCGGGAGGGCTCCCTCTCCGCCGTGTTGCCGTTGCAGCTTTGTAAGAAACTGTGGGTTTACTTTGGAGCCTTCTGTGCCCGACATGTTTGCTTCACTTTGTACCAGGGCTGTGCTGTTTCCATCCCTTCCGCTTTACCATCATCTTTGAAGTTCAGTGTCAGCCTCCAGCCTTGTTCCTTCCTGCCAGTTGTTTTATCTTTTCCCGAAGATTTGTGTTTCCACATACATTGGCTTCCACAGTGGTGCCAGGGTTTCCCCTGGGATCGTACTGACTCTCAGCCAGTCAGGGGGATGGACGTCCTTGTTGCTGGTGTCCAGGGTCTCACAGCTCCTTCTCCCCTCAGGGTGTCCCTGCCGCTGCTGAAGACTCTGGACCACGTGCTCACCCACGGCTGCTTCGACATCTTCACCACGGAGGAGGAGTGAGGCTCTGCTTTTCATGACTTCCTTTCTGATTAAGCCTAAGTAGCTCACGTATGAAAGAAAAAGTAATCAGACACAGAGATCAGAATTCCAGGAAATGATCTTCCAGTGTGTTCAGGGTCAGTTATGATGACTGTAAATACCGTCCTAACAACTGACCCTCAGAATAACACGGAATAATGAGTTACGTAATGACATATTACGACTGTAAGTGCAGTCAACCCCATGTGGGGCTGAGGCGGGGGCCCCACGCTGTACGGGGATGAGACTCGCAGGGGAGAGGGCAGAGGCTGGTGACCCGGCGAGGACTTGCACAGGAGATGGGAGCTCCTTGCTTCTGCGCCCTGCGGATGTCCCTGGCCGGCCTCAGCTGAGTTGTTGGCCCTGAGTGGTCATCTCGTTGTTGCCATGTTTTCTTGCTTCATTGAATTTTACCATGTTGGGCCAGTGTTTTTTATTTATTTATTTTTGAGACAAGGTCTAGCTCTGTTGCCCAGGCTGGAGTGCAGTGGCAGAATCACAGCTCAGTGCAGCCTCCCAAGGATCTGGGACTACAGGCATGCGCTATAGTCTGATGTACGGCTGATGTTTGTGTTTGTAGTAGAGATGGGGTTCACTGTGTTTCCCAGGCTGGTCTTGCTGCCTTGGCCTCCTAAAGTGCTGGGATTACAGGTGTGAGCCACTGCCCCTGACCTGGATATATTTGTATCTGGGGTGCATTGGGTCATCTGGAGACAGTGTGGTCTTTTTTGGGGGGCACTGCTTTTTGTTTGTTTGAGATGGAGTCTTGCTCTGTTGCCCAGGCTGGAGTGCAGTGGCTCGATTTCAGCTCACCACGACCTCCTTCCGGGTTCAAGCAGTTCTTTCCCAGCCTCCAAAGTAGCTGGGATTACAGGTGTGCACCACCACACCTGGCTAATTTTTTGTATTTTTAGTAGAGACAGGGTTTCACCGTATTGGTCAGGCTGGTCTCAAACTCCTGACCTCAAGTGACCTGCCCACCTCGGCCTCCCAAAGTGCTGGGATTACAGGCGTGAGCCACTGCGCCCGGCTTGGGCGCTGTTCTTAAGCTGTCAGGTGGACCCAGAGCCGCTCTGGTCTCCGGGTTTTTCTGCCTCTTTAAGGTCTCTGCTCCCTGGCGCTTCCCTTCCCGCTGCTGCTGGGGCAGTGCCAGGGCTTCTGGTCATCTTTTGGGTGGTTCCTCCCCAGCCTTGGGCAGCGTCCTCGTACTCAGGCACTGGCTGACCCAGGTCCAGGTGAGTCCTCAAGGGCCCCCAGGAAGCCCCCTCTGGTGCTGAGAACCTGAACGAGCTCTGCAGACTTGGGGTTCCCCGCTTCTCACCATGGGCTTCCCGCTGGAGCCTGCCACCTGCTGGACTTGGCTCTGTCTTAACCTTCGGGCGGGAGGCGGATCTGGTCTCTGTTGCTCCATCTTGGCTGGATGCTGCACATGTGTTTTAATCTGACAGCATCACAGGGTTTCCCCTTTTAGTTTGTTCATGGGCACCACTGACCTTACACCTGCTGTTGGAACAACCTCCATGTTCACAGGTGCACCCAGCTCGGTTGTGGTGTGTTATCCTTTAATATAATGCTAAATATTCCATTAAAAAAAAATTTTTTTTGAGACACTTTTGCTATTATTGCCCAGGCTGGAGTGAATTGGCGCGATCTCAGCTTACTACAACCTCCACCTCGTGGGTTCAAGTGATTCTCCTGTCTCAGCCTCCCTAGTAGCTGGGATTACAGGCATGCGCTGCCATGCCCAGGTAATTTTGTATTTTTAGTAGAGATGGGGTTACACCACGTTGGTCAGACTGGTCTCGAACTCCCGACCTGAGGTGATCTGCCTGCAGCCTCTGCCTCCCAAAGTGCTGGGACCATAGGCGTGAGCCACTGCGCTTGGCCTAAAATATTAACATATATTTTTCTGGCTTAAAAATTTCAAAATAAGGCTGGGCGCTGTGGCTCACACCTGTAATCCCAGCACTTTGAGAGGCCAAGGTGGGTGGATCACTTGAGCTCAGGAGTTTGGGAGCAGCCTGGCCAACATGGTGGAACCCCATCTGTACAAAAGATACAAAAACATTAGCCGGGTGTGGTGGTGCCTGTATTCCCAATTACTTGGGAGGCTGAGGTGGGAGGATGGCTTGGGCCTGGGAGGTGAAGTTTGCAGTGAGCTGAGATTGAGCCACTGCACTCCAGCCTGGGCAACACAGCCAGACTCTGTTTCCAAAAAAAAAAAAAAAAAAATTTTTTCCCCAAAATAGGATGGTAGAGAAAATACCTTCTGCCATGTCCTTCTATGAATACAGCTCTTTGTGTTTCTCTCTACAGTTTTGTCAGCTTTGGCTTTTCAGATTTTGAAGCGTGTTTGTGGGCTGAATCTTGCCCTTGTCACCCACTTCATTTCTAGGATGCTTTTTGCCTCACTCATTCTTTGTCTTGCTTCGCTTGACTTTGAACTGTATACTTTTTTCCATTCTTTTACTTTTAGTATCTTCATATATTTATGTTTTTGTACATCTCTCATAGAACAGTATAGTTTTGTAAAAATTCAGCCTGTAGCTTTTACCTGTGTCCTTCATGACCTTTATAATCCCCTTGGTTCTCAGTCTGCCACTCACAGGGCTTTTCCCTGTGCTGCGTTCCCAGTGCCCCTCCCTGCCCCCATCTGTGCTTTCTGTTGGATTAGTAGAATTGCTTTTGTCATTCCATTATTTTCATAGATTTGTTTGGGACATTTTACTCTTTTTTCTGTTAACACTTACCCTGGAAATTAGAAATGACACCACATATTCTTAGCGAAGTCCAGTTTTCAACATTTTGTCTTTCTTGGGCAACAGCAAGGATATTAGAACGTGTTGGTTCTGCATGCTTCCGTCTTGAGTTATATGCTACTATTGTTGGATATTTTGTCTTGGATGTACAGTTTCCTGTTCATTGTGGTATTGTGTAATGTGCGTTATTTTGAATTTTCCACGTTTTTACTGCTTTCTTTTGTCTCTCATCACTTACTGATTTTGGGACCCGCCCCCTCCCCCTGCATCGAGGTTCACATTCCCTCTCCCCAGAGCACACTCCCTTGGACTTCCTTGAGTGGGGGGTCTGCTACTGGTGAAGCTTTCCCATTTTATGTGCAGATTATTTTCAGAGGGTATATAGAATTCAGGCGGCTGTTTTGTTTCAGCACATGAAAAATATTTTCCCCTTCCTCCTGGCTTCTGTTGTTGCTTTTGAGTGTCACCTCTGAGCCAGCCTGTGCTCCCTGCGAACGGCCTGGGTTTCCCGCCTCCTGCTCAGGTTTGCTCCTTCCCTGGGTTTCTGTCACCATCACGCTCATGCGTTTCCCTTGTCACCTCCTCTGCAATTTTCACATGTCTTTTCCCTCTCTGCTTCGTTACCTTTGGCCCGCCTGCCAGCTGCTGATTCTCTCTGAAGATGTCTCTAAACGGCTTTGAACTGTGATTTGTGGAATTCTTATTTGGGAGTTTTGCGTCTTTTCAGGTGCAGGTTTTTTGTCTCATGTGTTTCCACATCTGCTTGTCGCGCTTTCTGCTTGACCGTTCCCTGCGGCCCTTCCTTCCGTGCCCGGCGTCCATCCTCTTGAACACTCTTCTCCTGCCTGTTTGGCTGGGTGTGTCTGAGCTGCAGCCCGAGCGGGTTTGTCTTCTTACTTGTCTGCTGTTGTGTACTCTCTGGACGTTGCGTTTGAGGGGTTCCACCTCAGAGCAAGCCAAGGCCTGGGCTAAGCCTGCGTTTTGGCAGGCAGGACCTGAGTTTGCCTTTTCTGGGCACCTGAGGGAGGGTAGCAGCAGCCTGGGGTCTCCTCGACCTATGGTCAGCAGTGAGGGTTTCCTGGCCTGTCGGGTGGCTGGAACTTGGCTGCATTCCCCACTGAGAGGCAGGTGCGTGTCTTCTTCCTCTCCTCCCTGGAGTGGCCTTCTGGGTGCCCTCTCAGAGCTGCTTATCAGGGCTGTGTCTTTGTCAGCACCAAGCCTTAACCCTTGTCCCTGCTGCCACTGAAGGCTCAAAACAACCCTGCACAGCCTTGTGTGTCCTCTGTGCGTCAGCAGATTCCCCTGGTTCTGCAGTAGCCCAGGCCAGGCTACCTCTGGAGAGCGTGTCCTCTGTGTGTCGGCAAATTCCCCCGGCTCTGCAGCAGCCCGGGCCAGGCAGCCCCTGGAGAGGGCGGTGGAGGAGCACGGCCATCCTGGCTGCCGCTGTGTTGGGGACGGACCCTGGGGCCTGGGAAGGGAGGTGGGGGCCCCGTGGGGGCTGCTGCACCACAGGTGAGAGAGAGCAGAGGCCGGCCAGGTGGTGGCACAGCAGCTGGGGACCAGGCTGGCCTGTGGAGGTACTGGGATGGGGACCAGCGGACTTGCTGGCAGAGGGGCCCACAGGGCTGCAGGCTTCTCGGACTGAGCCACTGGGAGGACGGAGTTGACCTTCTTTGAGACAGAAGAAGTGGCGTCCCGGGACTGCTGTGAGACAGAAGAAGTGGCGTCCCGGGGCTGCCTGTGAAAGCTCATCTCTAAAGAGTGTGTTGTTCTTCCAGCCACCCCTTTGCTGTGAAGTTGCTTGCGCTTTGTAAGAAAGAAATCAAGAATTCCAAAGACGTCCAGAAACTGCTGTCAGCCATCCTCGTGTGAGTTTCAAGTGATACTGGCCTTACACGCAACGCCAGGGCGCAGCCTCCCTTGGCCGAGGGCAGGAGTCCGCGGCTCCAGGTGGGAGAGGAGCAGTTAGTGTTATCCCTCAAGCTAAGATTGTGCGTTCCAATGTCCAAAGCAGTTGCAGTGGGAGGCGGGAGGCAGCCCAGGTGCTGGTGCCGGGACAAGCGAGCTCCGCCCCTGCTGCCCTCACGCTCTGCCCTGGGGGGAGGGGAGGCCCCACAAAGGAGGTATGTGGCCAGGGGCTGCCTCCCCGGTTCTGTGTGCCCAGGGGGTCGCTGTTGCGTGCCTTGCTCTGCGGCGCTCAGGTGGACACTGGGCAGGTGCGCCAGCCAGCGATAGGCACCTTGGCTGCTCTGTGGCTCTTTGAGGCGGGGGTCCTCGTGGCAGGGCGAGCAGCCCTGCAGGAGATCCTCCGAGGCGTCCTCACTTCCCCAGTGTGACACTCACGCGTGTATAGGCACAGTGCACATGTGCACACAGACACACCTCTGGCTCAGGGCTCCAGGTCCGCACTCTGCTCGTGGATCTGCTCTCCCTAGGTCTCTGCGTGGGTCTTGGAGTCAGGGGTTTCCTGCCTGGGGGCGGGGCTCACCCGGCCCGCTGTGCTGCTCTCGCAGGTTCTGCGGGATGGTGCAGTTCCCCGGCAGTGTGAGGAGGAGCGCCCTCCTGCAGCTGTGTCTGCTCCTCTGCCACCGCTTCCCGCTGGTGAGTGCCTCCCCCGTTCATGGGTGTTTGCTGTGTGGACTCAAGCCCTTTGGTGACAAAGAGGCCTTGGAAGGCACTATCGCGCTGGGGTGTGCTTTCCAGCCGAGCCCTCTCTGTAACACACCTGGGTCATGGTGCATCCCAGGCACGCAGCCGTCAAGGGCTCGGACGTCACTGTTCTGGCTTCAAGGATGGGGTGTCCGGCTGGCATTTCTATGGACACAAATCGAGGGGTGACCTGGCCGTGGGAACTGGCTCAGGAGCTTCTGGAAGGATCCAGGCTGAAGTGGTTCAAGCACACCTGGGGCAGTGCCCTTCATCCCCAGCACTCCCTGGCTGTTAGACTTCTAGGATTTCTTTTCTCCTGGCTGCAAACAAACCTCAGATGATCCCAAGGTGACATTTTCCTAAAAGGCAAAAGTAACTTCACGTTATACAGCGGTTCTCGAAGCGGGGTGCTGGACCCTCAGCCTCAGCACCTCTGGGGCTTCAGCATGCAGGTTCCTGGGCCCTGTCCTGCTGACTCAGCACCTCCAGGGGTGGGCCCGGGGCTCTGACCACCAGCTCAGTGAGACGTGATGACCAGGGCACCGCTAGCAAAGAGAGCAGGTGTGATTGCTTCCCTCATGGAAAAAAGCAGGCGAGATTGCTTCTCTGGAGAGGGAGCGCGTTGGTTAATAGAGCATTTCAACAGGAACTGTGTGAGCCTCACTGCTGGGAGCCTGCAGCTGTGTGTCTATGGAGGGAGGAGGTGGTTAAGGGGCGTGGAAGGCGCCTCCTGCTGTGGCTGGGCTGGGATGCAGGGTCAGAGCCCTCCTCCTGACGCCTTCCAGTGACGGGGCTCCCTGACCTGGCTCCTGTCGTCTCTTCGGGGTGGGGCAGTGGTGCTTCCCTCCCGCCCATGCACTGCGTCCCTGTCCCAGATCCGGAAGACCACGGCCAGCCAGGTGTACGAGACATTGCTCACCTACAGTGACGTCGTGGGCGCGGACGTGCTGGACGAGGTGGTGACTGTGCTCAGCGACACTGCGTGGTGAGTGAAGACCCTTCCTGCATGGCCACCCGGGCCTGGCACCGCCCTCTTCCCCACCACGTCCACGCGCCTCTCCCAAAACCCTCTGACAGGAGGAGGAAAGAGGGCTCCCCGGCCTCGACAGCCTCTGCTTGGATTTTACGAGGCAGCAGTGGTGCTGTAGCCGAAACCTCAACCACCCTGTCCCCGAACACTGCCGGGTGTCAGAAACACAGCAGAGCCATCCATCCCACCAGGGGGACGGCCACCTGTGCCACCACAAGGCTGTGTATGGCGGCCCATGGAGCCGAGGGCACTGAAGGCCTGGCAGGTACTGCTGCCCCAGGCGCCCCCCCAGGGAGGGCCTCTTGGGCCTCTCTTCAGTTTTCTTGGAATAGGCTGTGTGAGCACCTGTCGGAAATCGAGGCACAGGCGGAAACAAGAAAAGCTCTCCCCACGCCTCTGCTCTGATGTCCACCCCCTTCCCCGGGGCCGGGAGACCCTCAGGAGGCCGCAGCGCCACTCTCCACGTTTACAGTGGCAGGCAGTTTCTTTACAACGTGGGCTGGTTTGTTTACCGTGGGTGGATTAGAGGGCAGTTTTGAAAGATGTGTCTGTTGAGTTGGGGGGTAGGAGGGTCTGAATGAGAGAGCAGAGTGGGGAAAGTGCAGGCTTAGGTGTCCTGGGCCAACCGGTGTGGTCCTGGGAGCAGCAGTGATGGTGCCTTACACACGTGGGCATGTGCACCCACGCTGGCTCACACACATGCTCACTTGCACACTCACCTATAGAAGGGGAGCAGTCTCGTCCCCCCGTGTTGGAGATTAGGACTGAAGCACCCAGAGGCTGTGTGGGCATCCCCGTGGCGCACCCAGGGTGGTGGAGTCCCAGGTGCTGCTGAGTCCCAGCCGGCTGCTCTGTTTAGAGCGCCGACTGTGAGGGCCTCCGTGCTGATCTCGGTGCGTTGCTACAGGTCTGTGGGGTCCGTGCCACCTGTTGAAGCCAGCAAGGACGTAGGTGACGTTCCCTAGGGGTCTCCTTGGAACAGCGACCTTCCGACAGGGCTGGGTTCCCATAGAGCTCAGGTGCCGGGCAGCTGCTGTGGCCTCGGAGGACAGAGGTGGCCTCTCCAGGGCTTCCCCGAGGTTTTGTGGTTTGGGGAGGAGTGAGCGTCTCTGCTCCTAAACAAACATGTGGTCCCCGGAGAGGAACCAGGAGCAGCTGGGCTGTCTTCTCAACATCCATTGAGAGATTGGCCATCTTAACTACTGCTCTGGAGACACGTCTTTAAAATGATATTTTTGGAACACCAAGGTGCACTCTGGATCAGATTCTAAAATAACTGGCCTCAGGACAGTGAAGAAGCCAGGTGTCCCGAGCGGGCTGAGGCTTCCTCCAGCAAGGCTGGGCCGGGGCAGCCTCCTTTCCTCACGTCAGGGAGGGAGGAACTAGCAGGGTGGGCCTGGGGGCTTCTCCTATAGTTTAATCCCCTTTCTGTTAAAAAAAAAAATCCTTAGAATTTAAAGAGAATCTTTTAAATTACAAATGAAACACATGCCCCAGACATCTCCACAGCATTGGCATTGCTAGAATTTTTATTAGGCATCAACAGCTGAGTGAAAACTTCGAAAATCCTTGTCAGCCCTTCCTTAGCCTCACTTGGTCTGTCCTCCTGCAGCCCCTGCACTGGGCGTGGGCATGGTCCTCCCCGAGGGGCGACCCTTGTTGGGAAGGAGCCGTCCTGCGATTCTGGAAAGGGCTCAGGCTTGAGGCCCTGTTGGAGAACGGGCTCCTGTGGTGTCTTTTCTGCCCTCGGCCTGGCTGCAGACATCTAGGGTGAGGTCTCCTTTCCCCGATTGCTGCCATGGAAGCTGATGTGGGGCCTCTGCACACCTGAGGTTCTAAGGTGGGCACTTGAGAGATTCATGGCTCCCTCTCCTCACAGGGACGCGGAGCTTGCAGTCGTGAGAGAGCAGCGCAACCGTCTGTGTGACCTCCTGGGTGTGCCCAGGCCCCAGCTGGTGCCCCAGGTAACGCTGTCACCCACACAGCATGAGGCGCCTGTGCTTCCCTGAGCCCTCGAATGTTCTGGGGCCAGCGGCTGTGCTCAGCTTCTGCCAGTGCATCCACACGGTCCATTCCCTCGTCTCTTGTCAGGACCCCTGGGATTACGGGACCAGCAGAGCTGCCTTCTCTGGCCACTGCCCACACCTGTGGGCCCCTGTGGCATCTAGGCCACTTGCTCTGGGGCATGTTTGAGAGGCTGGGGAGTGGGTGGGGTTGGCATCAGCTTGATCCAGGCTCCTCATGCCTGACCCTGGGGTCTGTTTGCACTCCCAAGTGCCAAGAGTGCCTCCCTACCCCTCATCTGCCTCCCATGAGTGGGGCCAGGGCTGCGTGAGAGGCCCCCAGAAGCTGCCCTGTGCACCTCGCCAGCCCGTCACTCTTCTTCTAAAGTAACAAAAACAAGTGCCTCAATTCTCACGGGGGCTGGGGCCCAGGGTTGCTGTCCTGTCTCTCTAGTTACGCGGGTTGGCTCCTTCCTCTCAGCCCCCTTTCATACGGCAGGAGGGGAGAACCACATCCAGGTCCATGGGGGCAGTGGGGACGGGCTGAGCGTCAGGACACAGCCTCCCCATTTGCGTGTGTGTAAAGGCTGAAGTCAACAGCAGACTTTGGAGTTAAATGTGCTTTTTACATTTTTATTAGGAAAAATTTCAAACAGTGAATGCAGGTTAAGAGCAGTGCAGTGAACCTCCCTTCCTGCTCCCCAGATGGGCTGCCGTTCCGAGGACGTTAGTCATGAGCGCCTGTCAGCCACACGGCTCAGGCTCCCGCGTGTGGGGAAACGGCACAAATACAGTTTCCTGCAGGAACCCAGCGTCAGTCCCCACACAGGGCCCGGAGGAATGGTGTGTGATGGAGCTGACCAGCCTGAGCTTGTCTTGTCTCTTCTGCAGCCTCATGCCTGCTGAAGCCAGTCCTGGAGCCCGTACCTCACCCCTGCCTGGTGGGGATGTCTTGTTCCTGAGGGAGGCCGGTGTGGAAAGCCTGGCACGGCGGTGCCTCCAGCTGTTGAAGGGTAGCGCTGGCCCTCGGAGGCTGGCACCAGCGGACAGCTTTTCCTCTCTGCACCTGCACTCTAATGACCTGGGGTGGATGCCTCTGCCTTCACTTGAACACAAATGTGCTTCCTATAAAATCATGTACCAAGAAGTTCCTGCCTTTTGTCTCTGAGCCTGATGCGTGTAGGGTGATGGAGAGGCTCACTGCCCAGGGGTCAGCCATTGGGGGTTGGGTTCCATCCTCCTGCCTGGAGACCAGGCCCCCTTCTCGCCTGGTGCTGTCCCTGCTGTGGGAGACGTCTGGCCACAGGTGGTGGTCTGCCCAGTCTTGGAGAGAGATGAATGTTAAATCAGAGGTCCAAATGCCAGAGAACTGACAAGCCCTGGTGGCAGGCATGGTCTAGAGTGCTGCGCAGATGCTGTTTCTGGGACCGTCTGCCTGGTGGGGGTGCTGTCCTCCCACCTGTGCACACGTGAGCATCGTGCATGTGATCCCCCTTGCAGTGCAAGGGTCACTGATTGATGGGTGTGCAGACCAGCAGCTTCACAAATGTCTGCTGCAAGGGGAATTGTCAGAGTCCAATGTGTGCCTCTACAATAATACGGGAAATACAATTCTTGAAATGATTACACTGTCTTAGGAGAGCTTGGGCAGAGTCTACACTGAGGTTTTTAAGCAAAGGGCAGGAGGCTACCTTTGTCTCCGTGTCTGAGCTCATGCTGATCCATCCCAAAGCTGGTGAGGGGAATGTGTATAAAAATTTCACTGTGGTAGCAACTCACACCCATCTACCTGGGACCTGTGCTGTGCTCACAGGGCTTGAGGTGCAGAACCACCGCCAGCAGCACCAAAGCAGCCTCAGGTGTGGCCACTCGGAGGCCCAAGGGCTTGGGTGAGCAGCCCTTTCCCTGGGTGAAGAGCCCAGGGGCGCCGTGTGCATGGTGTAGATTGGGGTGGCTCCCCGGCCTGCGCTCTCAGGTGGGGATGGGGTCTGGACACAGGAACTTGGGCAGGCCCAGAACTGGGAGCTGCCGCCTGCATCTGTGAGGCAAGGCTCAGTCGTGGTTCTCACTTGTGAGGTCACCAGGACCACAAGGCCAGGACTGTGACAGTTCATGCTGTCTGTTTAGCAGACAGCGCTTCACGGAATGTGTGTGGTGACCTGGCCACACAGGAGTGTGGGGTTCACACACTACCATTCTTGTGCTTGACCTGGTGGCCAGCAGTCTTTATCCCTTAAAAGAGCCTTGTGTTACATTTTTACGAGATGTAAACATTTTATTCCAACCTGTGTAATTGGGGTCTCCTCCTCCTCGAACTGTCCCCTTGATTGGCTGGGGTCACATGGTGAGGGTCCTGGGTGACCACGCCCAGCCTTGGCCACGAGTCCACACGGTGGAAAAGCTTCGGCTCCTGTGGTCAGCACACACGAGACTTGGTTGCGCCTGCTGGGTGTGGAACTGGGGTGCACCGTTGCCATGCCTGCAGCTCACGAAGCTCCTGCCTCCTGCTGGCCTGGGATGCACTGAGGATGGAGGGAACAAGTGGCTTCTGAGAAAAACATGAATTGTTCTTAGTGCAATTAAAAGAAGATTCCAGAGAAATGGCATTTTAAGACATGGAGGCAGGTCGATTCCCCACCCAGGCCCATCAGTGACAGTATGTGGCAAAGCAGTTCTTTCAATGTCGGTCGAACTTAGCAACCTAAGGAAAGTGGATCGCTCCACTGGCCACTGCCTCTTTCCTACTGGATCCCATCCATCACTGGGCACTTGTGCGCACCAGATAACTGGTGACCTGGAAAGCCCTCTTTCATTCAGCAGCCGTTTCTGGAGCCCACCAGGGTCCAGGTGATGGAGTTTGGCGAGGAACCCCTTGCTCACGATAGCTGGGGCAGACAATAGCAAATGAGCAAGCAAGCACCATCAAGGCAGGCAATACTGAGCACTACGAGGAAAGAGAAAGTGGGCAATGCACCGGTGTGTTGGGTGTTGACCCCTAGAAGAGGTGTTCAGAAAACTGCTCTGAAGGGGCAGCATTTGGGCAGAAGTCCAAACAAACTGCCCAATGGCAGAAAAGAGAATACTTGTGGTCCCAGAAGTGGAGCAAGCTTTCTGAGTTTAGAGAGCAGCAAGAAGCCAGTATCCCTGGAATCGGGGAGCTGGTGCAGGATTTGTGCACCCACAAACACATTCTAGGCACAAACCAGAAACCCTCCATGTGAAAGCAGAGACCTTAGAGATCCTGAGGGTTTCTGCTGAGCCCTGGAGTCCAGTCATGCTGTTTTGATGGCAGAATGGATGAGAGGAGGTAAGGCCCAGGGCCAGATCTA
Source organism: Colobus angolensis palliatus (assembly GCF_000951035.1). Lineage (NCBI taxonomy): Eukaryota > Metazoa > Chordata > Mammalia > Primates > Cercopithecidae > Colobus > Colobus angolensis. The sequence continues at coordinate 19,385,102 of NW_012110918.1, forward strand.
ATAGGAGACCCCTATATAGAGCTGGGACCCTAAATAAATCTTTCTCAAAGGAACAGCGCAAGACTCTTAATCTCCCCTGAAGTGGCCTGAATTAATACTAACTGTATGATCCCCAAAACTCCTAAAGTGGAAAATTCGATTGACTTGGCCTTGACCAGTGGTATTCCCAGACAAGGGGCAGAAGATGCAGGGTGCAGCACACCAACATGGCACAAGTATACATATGTAACAAACCTGCACGTTATGCACATGTACCCTAGAACTTAAAGTATAATAATAATAAAAAATAATAAAAAAAGATGCAAATATAAAACCTCTCTGGAAGAATGTAGGCTATGAGTACATTTTTGAAAAGGGCTAGAAATTATCAAGAAGAGATTTGAAAAAAATAGAGCCCCTAAAAATGTAAGAAGTGAAATTAGAAGCTCAATGGATAGCTTAGACACTGCTGAAGAGAGAGTTAGAAAACTGGAAGATCTGAAAAAATTATCTGGAGAACTGGAAAATACGAAAGCAACATCAAGAGACATTGAAGAATGTCTAACGTTTGGGTAATTGGGGTCTCGGAACGAAATGAAATGATGCAGATACTCCATACTGACATGCAACAGTCCCCAGATACAGAAGCCTAACAGTCTCACACATTTAGACTTGCCACAGTGAAACTGCAGAACTGTAAGAAGGACAGAGTGATGTAAATGACTACCAGTTTCCCAGCAGCAGCCCTGGAGTTGAGGAAGGAGTAGACCAAGATCTTCATTATGCTGAGAGAAAATAGCTGTTAAGTTGCTTGAACTGTGCCCATAGCATAGCATTAAAGAAGAGAACAAAATTAAGTCATTTAGATAAAAATATGCTGTTCTAATGCATGTTTGGTTTTTTAATCTTGGCTTAATATTTGGGGTCATTTGTTGTGAGAGCTGTCCTGTGTATTGCAGGTTATTCAGCAACATCCCAGATGGCAGTAGCCATCCCCCTACCCAGCTGTGACAAAAGGAAAAAGAAAATGTCTCCAGAGATTGCCAAATATCTTCTGGGCGTGAATTCATCCCTTGTTGAGAACTACTGCTTTAGTGGATAAACTTTAGGCAGGAGGGAAATGATCACAGTTGGAGAGTTGGAGGAATGTGGAGCAAGGAAAGCAATAAACTGTGACCATAAAAACAGAAAGATGGCTGATATATGGATTTTTTTAAAGCATATAGAATTGCTTAAAATGGACAACAGCAGCATATAAATCAGCAGCAGAGTTGGTGGCTGAATTTAGAGCATCTTAAGTCTTTATGTTCTCCTGGAACAGAGTGCAGATAATTCAGTTATCAGCTTGGCTAAGTGCATGTTGAAGTTTTTAGAGTCACGAACAGTTAATATATGGGGAAGATAACTTCTGTACTACTAGTAGGAGAGAAATGGAACAAGAATAAAAAATACACTATCAAAATTGCAAGAATGGCAAGAGGAAAAGGCAGAACAAGCTGCAAAAACAAAAAACAAAACAAAAAAAACCACACAAGAAATAAATATTTTAGGGCACAATAAATGTAAATGGATTAAAACCCCTATGTTAATGACAACGTTCTCCAGTCAAAGGAAGGCAAATTCTTAGGAATAGATATATACTATATGATGATTAAAGGCTCAGTGCAACAGGAAGATGATAGAACTTTCCTACATTTGTAACCCAGTCTCAGAAGATATTAAAGCAAACATTGAAGAAGAAATTGATCATCTACTACCACAGTGTATTTTATTGAATTGATACCTTTCAATAAAGTGTCATAAGGCATGGTTGAAGAAGAGCTCGACCCAGTGGACAGTTACAGAACCCAAGTGTGTGTGTGTGTACACACAAATTTTAAAAAGATGTTTTTAAGAACATCTCTTTAAAAGAAATAATGAAAATTATATATAATGAAAGATAAAATAATCACAACAGATAGAATTCACCTAAAGTGGTGCTTAAGTGATTCTGAAGTCTTGAATTATACATTAGAGAAGAAAGGCGGGAAATTAATGAGCTGAACATAAGCAGAAGACTAACTGTAAAGAAAATTAGAATAAGAGCAGAATGTAGAGGAAATTAAGCATAATAAAGGCACAAACTCAGATGGTGCTTCGGTGAAAAGACCCACCTGGGAGCAGCTGCCCTGGGTCCGTCAGCTGAAGTGAAGGAAGTCCTGGCCCTCCTGCAAGTGCAGCGACCTCAGGTTGTCCTCAAAGGCGCCCCCTGTGAGGTCCTGTCGGGAGCAGCAGATACAGCTCAGTTCCATCTCTCCTGGCTCCAGGAGGCCACTGGGGAGCCTCCTCCAGGGCCAGGGGTTGGGGGTGGCCTGTGTCTACCTGTCAAGTGGTCTACTATGAACTTCTGCCCCTCTGCTCATAGCGGAGAGGCTGGAAGGAGACAAGGGCCAGAGAGGACAGCAGCCAGCACTGCTTGTACCACAGGCCCTGGTGGTCACCAGAGGAGAGGCCCCTGCCTTCTGGCCTTGCCTCTCTGCAGAAGGTGGCTGACTCTCCCTGGGGGCACTCGGAACGGAATGAGACTAACGGGCAATGCCGGTGCTGTTCGACCAGGGCAGACCCACCTTCCCTCCACACACCCACCCCTCTGCAGAGGCCAGGAGTGGGAGGAGGCCCCTCAGACAGAAACTGCATCTCAGAACCATCAAAGCTGGCCCTGTCTGATCCCCTCTGGCCTCTCTCATCCCCACCCCTGCAGTGGAGTGAGGGCCGTGACCCCGCGTCCCTGGATGCTTTATCTCGCCCTGTGTGCCGACTGTGGCCAGGTCGCCTACTCTCCTGCATGGGGCCACAGCAGGCGTCCAGAAATGCCTTTCAGACATTCCCGGCACCCCAGCACCTCCTGAAGAAGCTCCTGAAGACACATCCCGGCAGAGTGGTGGGCCCAAGTTTCTGGCCTCTGGCGGGACACAGAAGGGACCGCACTCCCGTCACGGTCCTCAGTCCTTGGGCCCAGCAGGAGGAATCGGAGCCTGGCCGTGCCCCTACCCCCACCACGTCAGAACCCATCACACGTCACTCAAATGATGCTGTCACTTGAATGAAAGCCATCCTGCCTGGAAAACATTTACACACGCTCTGCCGCTACCTGTCCTTCCTCCCTTGTCTCTCTCTTCTAGAGTTTGCAAAGGAAACACACCGGAGTTCAGGGACCAGGCCAGCCCAGTGCGTGCTGACACCGTCTTAAACAAGACTGTTGAAAGTAGATGCTTCTGTAAAGCAACATGTTCCACGAGAAGAATGAAAAAGCATACCACAAAACGGAGGAAGACATTTGCAAAACATTAAACCAACAAAGGTGAGCAGCCAGAGGCATAGAGGACTCCTACAGGTCAGGAGAGGCGCAGCGTGCAGTAGGCCGGTGGGGAACCCTGATGAGAAACACCACCAGAGGGGAAAGAGCTCCAGCATCCAGCGGACACGGGGTTGATGCTCAGACTCACACCTGAAACCACCATGAGAACACATTCCCCAAACTGCCGGTGACCAAGTGCCCAGCCCAGCGCGAGGGAGCTGTGCAGCCAGGCCCTCTGGCTCCGGGTGTGCAGCCTCTTGGTGGGTATCATCCAGAGAAGCTGAGGACGCAGCCACACCCACGACCCGCCTTCCACTCCCAGGATGAGACCCGAAGCCGGGCCTCTCACGCAGGAGGACACAGTGTCCTTGAACCACTGCCCACAGGCCTGGGTCCTGGCGTGGCCTCCGGGTGGGGTGGCGTTTGCACATGGGACATGGATCAAGTCCACGCCACACACAGCGGATACGCACACACCCCAAACACGTGGAGTGAACACCAGATGCAGGAACACAGATACTGGATTCTGCTCACGTGAACTACAAAAACAGGGTAAATTAGACTATGGTTTAGGGATGTGTTCACACGCACACCATGAGGGTTGGCCCTGCCAGGTGCCAAAGGCATGTTCACAGCCAACATAGAAAGATGGCATTGCATTCCTGGAAAAGCAGGATATAAACGATGTTGGGACAATCAGGTATCCAAATGGAAAGAAAAATTTGCATCTGTAATCTCTTTACCAAAAGAAATTCCAGTTGTATCAAAGATGTAATTAAAAAATAGAAATCCCAGAAGCAAAATTGGACAATGTTGTTTTTTGAATTTCACAACCAGGAGTCTTTGTCTCAGAATGAATCAGACTCCATAAATGAAGGTCATTTAATTTGATGATATCACAATGGCATAAATATAAAAATGTCAAATGGCAGAAAAATTCGCAGCACGTCAGAGGGTTTTCCTCATGAAAATACTGACCAATGGAAAAATGGGCTAATGAAAAGAATAATTTACTAAAAGGGAAATAAAGCAGTTCATAAATATGTGAGAAGATGCTTTCCCTCCCTGTAAGGGCACGAGGCAGGTGCTCCATCGCTGGTGGGGGCGGGTTGGCACAGCCGCTGCAGGTGGTGAACAGCAAGAGTGGGGCTGAATGTGTGTGCTCTTTGACTAGAAATTTTTAGAATTTATTCCACATAGAGCCACTTGAGTGAAATTATGTATATATACAAATACTACAGCAGCATGTTAAACACTGAATGATTAAAAATGGCCAAAATGGGCCGGGCGCGGTGGCTCAAGCCTGTAATCCCAGCACTTTGGGAGGCCGAGACGGGCGGATCACGAGGTCAGGAGATCGAGACCATCCTGGCTAACACGGTGAAACCCCATCTCTACTAAAAAATACAAAAAAAAAAAAAACTAGCCGGGCGAGGTGGCGGCGCCTGTAGTCCCAGCTACTCGGGAGGCTGAGGCAGGAGAATGGCGTGAACCCGGGAGGCGGAGCTTGCAGTGAGCCGAGATCCGGCCACTGCACTCCAGCCTGGGCGACAGAGCAAGACTCCGTCTCAAAAAAAAAAAAAAAAAACCTTGTGGACCAACCTCTGCTAGCTTCAAACTTCTGTTCACAGCTTCCTCACATCATTCAGCCTTCACAGAATTGAAGGGAGTCAGGACCTCGCTCTATTTTAGGCTTTGGCTTAAGGGAATGTTATGGCTGGTTTGATCTGTCAGACCACTAACACTTTCTCCCTATTTGCAAAAGGCTGTTTCACTATCATTTGTGTGTTCACTGGAGGACCACTTTTAATTTCCTTAAATAACTTTTCCTTTGCATTCACAACTTGGCTAACTGTTAGGCTGAAAGCTGGGCCTCTCCTGCCAGTCTTGGCTTTCAACGTGCCTTCCTCACTAAGCTTAAACATTTCTAGCTTTTGATTTAATGTGAGAGACTTGCAACTCTTCCTTTCACTTGAACACTTAGAGGCCCCTGTGGGGTTATTAGTTGACCTAATTTCAATGTTGTGGCTCAGGGAATAGGGAGGCCTGAAGAGTGGTGGGGTGGGGGCTGGGGAGCGGGGAGGGACAGCCAACCAGCAGAGCCGTCAGAACATTCACATTTATCAATCAAGTTCACCGTTTCTTATGGGCGCCCCGAGCTAGTCGTGACACTACAGGTCACCATAACACATACAATAACAGTTTGAGGTATTGCGAGAATTACCACAAGGAGACGTGGAGACGTGGAGTGGGCGTGCTGCTGGAAGAGTGGCACTGACACGGTTGCTCTAGTGGGGCTGCCACACGCCTGTAATTTATAAAACGCACAATGAAGTGCAATAAAATGAGATGCGCCAGTAATTGCCGAAGAGCTGTGCCCATGAGGCTCTGTTCACGTTCTGCTGCCTGGACTTGCATTAGTTGTGTGACAACTCACCACAGGCCGGGCAGTACAGACCAACACATGCTGGCCTCACGGCTTCTGCAGGGCGGGAACCGTGACCCGCCCTGGTGTGACGTGCTTCTAGCTCTCACGGGTGCCCGTGTCTGTGTGTTCCCCAGAACCTCCCAACAGTACCGCTCGGGGCCTGGCTCACTCTATCAACCACTCACCCTTTGGTTATTTATCAAGAAAATGCAAAGCAAAAAAAAAAAGCAGGGGTTGCAATCCTAGTCTCTGATAAGACAGACTTTAAACTAATGAAGATCAAAAAAGACAAACAAGGGCATTACCTAATGGTAAAGGGATCAATGCAACAAGAAGAGCTAACTATCCTAAATATACATGCACCCAATACAGGAGCACCCAGAGTCATAAAACAAGTCCTTAGAGACCTACAAAGAGACTTAGACGCCCATACAATAATAATGGGAGACTTTAACACCCCACTGTCAATATTAGATCAATGAGGCAGAAAATTAACAAGGATACTCAGGACTTCAACTCAGCTCAGACCAAGCGGACCTAATAGACGTCTACAGAACTCTCCACCCTAAATCAACAGAATATACATTCTTCTCAGCACCACATCGCACTTACTCTAAAATTGACCACATAATTGGAAGTGAAATACTCCTCAGCAAATGCAAAAAGAATGGAAATCCTAATAGTCTTTCAGAACACAGTGCAATCGAATTAGAGCTCAGGATTAAGAAACCCAAAACTGCACAACTACATGGAAACTGAACAACCTGCTCCTGAATGACTACTGGGTAAATAACAAAATTAAGGCAGAAATAACGAAGTTCTTTGAAACCAATGAGAACAGAGCGACAACGTACCGGAATCCCTGGCACACAGCTAAAGCAGTGTTAAGAGGGAAATTTATAGCACTAAATGCCCACATCAGAAAGCAGGAAAGATCTAAAATCGACACCCTAACATCACAATTAAAAGAACTAGACAAGCAAGAGCAAACAAATTCAAAAGCTAGCAAAAGACAAGCAAGATCAGAGCAGAACTGAAGGAGATAGAATCACAAAAAACCCTCCAAAAAATCAATGACTCCAGGGGCTGGTTTTTTGAAAAGATTAACAAAATAGACAGCTAGCCAGGCAAAGAAAAGAAGAACCAAGTAGACACAATAAAAATCGATAAAGGGGCTATCACCACTGATCCCACAGAAATATAAACTACCATCAGAGAATACTATAAACACTTCTACGCAAATAAACTAGAAAATCTAGATGAAATGAATAAATTTCTGGACACATACACCCTCCCAAGACTAAACCAGGAAGAAGTCGAATCCCTGAAAAGACCAATAATAAGTTCTGAAATTGAGGCAATAATTAATACCCTACCAACCAAGAAAAGTCCAGGACCAGATGGATTTACAGCCGAATTCTACCCGAGGTACAAAGAGGAGCTGGTACCATTCATTCTGAAACTTCCAAACAATAGAAAAAGAGGGAGTGTCCTGTAACTCATTTTATGAGGCCAGCATCATTCTGATTCCAAAACCTGGCAGAGACACAACAAGAAAAGAAAATTTCAGGCCAATACCCCTGATGAACATTAATGTGAAAATCATCAATAAAATACTGGCAAACTGAATCCGGCAGCACATCAAAAAGCTTCTCCACCATGATCAAGTCAGCTTCATCCCTGGGATGCAAGGCTGGTTCATCATATGCAAATCAATAAACGTAATCCATCACATAAACAGAACCAAAGAAAAAGCCACATGAATATCTCAATAGATGCCAAAAAGGCCTTCAATAAAATTCAACACCTCTTAGTGCTAAAAATTCCCAATAAACTAGGTATTGATGGAACGTATCTCAAAATAATAGCTATTTATGAAAAACCCATAGCCAGTATCATATGGGCAAAAGCTAGAAGCATTCCCTTTGAAAACTGGCACAAGAAAAGGATGGCCTCTCTTACCACTCCTATTCAACATAGTATTGGAAGTTCCTGCCAGGGCAATCAGGCAAGAGAAAGAAATAACAGAGTATTCAGATAGGAAGAGAGGAAGGCAAATTGTCTCTGTTTGCAGATAACATGATTGTATATTTAGAAAACCCCATTGTCTCAGCCCAAACACTCCTGAAGCTGATAAGCAACTTCAACAAAGTCTCAGGATGCAAAACCAATGTGCAAAAATCACGAGCATTCCTATATACCAGTAATAGACAAGCAGAGAGCAAAATCATGAGTGAACTCTCACAATTGCTACAAAGAAAATAAAATACCTGCTGGGCGCAGTGGCTCACGCCTGTAATCCCAGCACTTTGGGAGGTCGAGGCAGGCGGATCACGAGGTCAGGAGATCAAGACCATCCTGGCTAACACAGTGAAACCCTGTCTCTACTGAAAATACAAAAAAATTAGCTGGGCGTGGTGGCGGGCGCCTGTAGTCCCAGCTTCTAGGGAGGCTGAGGCAGGAGAATGGCGTGAACCTGGGAGGCGGTGGAACTTGCAGTGACTGGAGATCGCGCCACTGCACTCCAGCCTGGGCAACAGAGCGAGACTCCATCTCAAAAAAAAAAAAAAGAAAAAGAAAAGAAAATACCTAGGAATACAACTTACAGGAGACATGAAGGACCTCTTCAAGGAAAACTACAAACCACTGCTCAAGGAAATAGGACACAAACAAATGGGGGAAAAAAAAATTCCGTGCTTGTGGATAGGAAGAATCAATATCATAAAAATGGCCATAAAATAATTTATAGATTCAATCCCGTTCCCATCAAGCTACCCTGGTTCTTCACAGAAGCAGAAAAAACTACTTTAAATTTCATATGAAACCAAAAAAAGAGCCCATACAGCCAAGACAATCCTAGGCAAAAAGAACAAATTTGGAGGCATCACGCTACCTGACTTCAAACTATACTGCAAGTCTACAGTAACCAAAACAGCATGGCATGGGTACCGAGAGATATATAGACCAATGGAACAAAACAGAGGCCTCAGAAATAACACCACACGACTACAACCATCTGATCTTTGACAAACCTAACAAAAACAAGCAATGGGGAAAGGATTCCCTATTTAGTAAATGGTGCTGGCAAAACTGGCTAGCCATATGCAGAAAACAGAAACTAGACCCCTTCCTTACACCTTATGCAAAAATTAACTCAAGATGGATTAAAGACTTAAACCTAAAACCATAAATACCCTACATGAAAACCTAGGCAATACCATTCAGGACATAGGCATGGGCAAAGACTTCATGACTAAAACAACAAAAGCAATTGCAACAAAAGCCAAAATTGACAAATGGGATCTAATTAAACTAAAGAGCTTCTGCTCAGCAACAGAAACTATCATCAGAGTGACAGGAATGGAATGGGAGACAATTTGTGCAATCTATCCATCTGACAAAGGTCTAATATACAGAATCTACAAGGAACTTAAATTTACAAGAAAAAAATAACCTCATCCAAAAGTGGGCAAAGGACATGAACAGACACTTCTCAAAAGAAGACATGTGTTCAAGAAACATGAAAAAAAGCTCATCACTGTTCGTTAGAGAAATGCAAATCAAAACCACAATGCGATATCACTGGTCGTTAGAGAAATGCAAATCAAAACCATGATGAGACACCATCTCACGCCAGTCAGAATGGCGATTTTTAAAAAATAAAGAACAGATGCTGGTGAGGCTGTGGAGAAGTAGGAACGCTTTTACACTGTTGGTGGGAATGTAAATTGGTTCAACCATTGTGGAAGACAATGTCGATTCCTCAAGGATCTAGAACCAGAAATGCCATTTGACCCAGCAATACCATTATTGGTATATACCCAAAAGAACACAAATCATTCTATTATAAAGATATGTGCATGTGTACATTTACTGCAGCACTATTCACAATAGCAAAGACATGGAATCAACCCAAACGCCCATCCATGATACAATGGATAAAGAAAATATGGCACATATATACCACGAAATACTATGCAGCCATAAAAAGGAATGAGTTCATGTCCTTTGCAGGGACATGGATGAAGCTGGAAACCATCATCCTCAGCAAACTAACACAGCAACAGAAAACCAAACACTGCATGTTCTCACTCGTAAGTGGGAACTGAACAATGAGAACACATGGACATGGGGATATCACATGACGGGACCTGTTGGAGGGTGGGGGGCAAGGGGAGGGAGAGCATTAGGACAAACACCTAATGCAGGCGGGGCTTAAAACCTACATGGCAGGTTGACAGGTGCAGCAAACCACCCTGGCACAACGTGGTAAACCTATGTAACAAACCTGCATGTTCAGCACATGTATCCCAGAACTTAAAAGTAAAATGTTTAAAAAACTACTCACCTCAGCCCCCTGCAGCCAACTGGACTCCCCACGCTTGGGGAAAAAGGCTGCATTTGGAGCCCGAGGTGCCTGTCACCTGCCCACCCCAGGCAAGGGTCATTCGCACTTAGGGGCTTCGGACATCCCCCGTGCGGCCACCTCAGTCCACGGGAGCTGAAGGTCCTGGCCTTGGCCCCTCAGACATGGCACCGTAGGGTCTCGTGCTTTGCAAGTTTCTAACAGATGTTGGTTTTACAGGTATTTAAAGACAGAAGAGAGACCGGAATCCATCCCCTTCATACCCGGGCAGACCACCCTCCAGCTGCCTCCTGACCCCAGGGCAGCGGCCACCACCTCACAGCCCGGTCTGTGGTGCCGTTGTGGACAGCTGTGGCACCTGTCCCCATGCCCACCATCGGCTGGGTTCTCATCCCAGGCCACACAGGCATTGCATGGCAGGGCAGGCTGTCCACGTGGCAGAGCCCGAGACCCGCAAGCCCCCCATGGCCAAGGGCCCCACACTCACCAGCTTCACGCAGATGACGAAGGGTGGCCGGGCGGCTCGGAAGTGCAGGATGGGGATTCGGGGCTTGGGTCTTTCCTGAGAGTGAGAGTGGCCATCAGTCCTGCCCGGGCTTGGCTCTTCCCAGGAGAGACGCCCTCAGGGTGCACGCAGCCACTGAGTTGCCTCACACAGGAGTCAGGGCTTGGGCGGCAGCCACTCAGGGCAGGACCCCAACCCCCACCACCCTGCTTGACACCTGACTGCAGAACGGACCAGGGTGGGCTACCCCAAGGCCCAGACCCACGAGGGACAGCAGGGTTCTCCCCCAGGGGATGGGGGCTGGGCTCCCTGCAGGCCCCGAGGAGCCAGCACAGCCCAGGTGGACTCTGCCAAGGGGGAAGGCTCTGGGCAGCTGTCCCTCAGCCCTGGAGCAGGTGGGTGACCCCGAGGGTGATGCCGTGCGGCCCTGCACACCTGAGAGTCCTCGTGGCAATAGAAGCCTTTCCTGATCTTGTTCTCGTCCACGTCACAGAATGCCACCACCTGGGACAAGCACAGAAGGGCGGCTCTGGACAGGCCGAGGCTGGGGCCTGTGCTGTGGGACAGTATGGGGGCGGGGCAGGCAGTGTTGGAGGGTGGCAGGGTGCCCACCTTGCGCTGGCTGGCGGCGGTCAAGCTGCGGTACAGCCGGCGCCCCTGCTTGCCGGCGTTCCAGATGGTGAAGGCTGCCCAGCGGGGAAGGGCCTGCTCTTCCAGGAAGCGGACGCGGTGGGTCCAGATGGTCGTCCTGCAGTGGAGAAGAGGGTGACAGGCAGGCCGGGGGCCCCAGAGATGCACACAGATGCCAACACACAGGGGCATGATGTGTGCTCTGCTCACGCCGCCAGTGGGGTGGACACCGGGCCCAGTGCCTAAGAGAGACTGGCTGTCCTACAGTCAGGCCACCTGCCCCAGCTGGATGTAGCCACAGGCCTAGGTGGGGACTCGCCCCTTCCATCAGACCCCAACAGGTGGGGACAGACGAGAAGCTGTCACTTAAGAATCCAGAAGGTTCTGGAAGGCAGAATTTCTGTAGGACGCAGAGGACTGGACTTGACCCAAGTCAGTTTCCCAGAGAAACCTTTGTCCATAAGGGCACATGCGACCATCCCATAAAATCACAGCACTCAGACTTAGACATGATCTTTTGCCTCAGGGTCACCGCCCCGAACCCTGTCACTCCCCTGGGATACTGGTCTCTGTTCTTTCTGCCTCTGCTGTGACAAGCAGAGCCCAGGCTGCTGTCCCGGGAGCAGGCTCCTTCCTAGGACCTGCTGCTCTGCCCCATCACTGCCTGGGCCCTTCCCATCCCAACCTCTCTCCTCCCGCCCCAGCCCCTCCCCACATGCCCCCATCGCTGTCAGCTGCCTGCCTGTGGGCACCTCTCCCTTGAGCCTGCTCCTGGGGCTGCCCGGGCCGACCCTGTCTCAAAGGCCCAGGAGCTGGAGGGGCTCGGGAATGCAGAGGCCAACGGGGCCAGAACGGCCTGGGGGGTGTCCCAGATGCCGTCCTCCCCAGCTGCTGCGAGGCAGCCACGCTGAATCCCTGTGCCCGGCAGACCCTGCCCTGGCCGAGTCCTGGGATGCCCTCTGCTCTCTGTCAAGGGAGCTGTGTCCGTGGGAGCCTCCCCCGGGACGGGGTCTGGGCCCTGCCTCCCTGGGTCTCGGACACAACGCTGGCTGGCGACGGGCCTCCCCTGAGCGGGGCCCTTGTGGGCTCAGCCTCGGGATCGGGGCAGGATTCGTCCATTCTACGATTCTGCTGCTGCCTCCAGCTCCCAGGATAAACTGTGGACTCCTCCCCAACCCTGTGGCACCCCGTTTGCAGCAGAACCCCCACAGGCAATGGGATGGGGGGACATGGGGTCCCCTCTGTCAGCTCAGGGAGCTGCAGGGCTTAGGCATGGTCAGGGATGTCCTCCTGGAGTCCACCTTTTCCTCCCCACCCTCTGCAGCCACCTCAGTAGTCCCAACCCCGCCTGGGACACAGGGAGATGCGTGTCCCAGTCAGTGACTTGAGGACACTGAAGCATGTGTGGGGGGCGCACACTGTGTGGGGTGTACGGGGTGTGTGCACAGTGTGTGGGGTGTACGGGGTGTGCGCACAGTGTGTGGGGTGTACGGGGTGTGCACAGTGTGTGGGGCATACGGGGTGTGTGCACCGTGTGTGGGGTGTACGGGGTGTGTGCACACTGTGCATGCATGTGTAGTGAGTGCATGCGTGTGTAGTGAGTGCATGTGTGTGTACATGAGCACATGTGTACAGTGTGTGCAGGTGGTCAGAGTACATGCCTGTATGTACTGTGTGGATGTGTGTACATGCATGTGTACATGTGTGCACAGTGAGGGCCTGTGTATGCAGTATGAGTACATGTATGCAGTGAGCACACATGCCTGTGTGTACTGTGTGGCTGTGTGCATGTGCAGTGTGTGTGTGTGTGAGTGGGCATCAACCTGGGCGAGCACAGCTCCTGCAGACGACTGCGGGGACTCGCCCACCAGGTGACACAGCCTCGCCGGGTTTTGCCATCTTGTCCGCAGCAGCCCCGGTCTGCTGGGTGTCTCTGGGGAGACGAGCCTGATCCTCATCCACCGACATCAGCTCAGGGGCCCCATGGGGTTCATGAGAGAGGAAAGCAGTCAGGTTCCAGAAGGAAGCAGCCGGCCTCTGCGGCCATGGGTGGCACGCGAGGTTGGCGCAGCCTCTGACACCGGCCTCCTTGACGGCCCCTTGTCTCCTGGGCTTTCCTAGGGGTCTCTGGTCTGAAAAGGTTGGCCCATCATAGGAAGATAAAATTTAGAAGCAGCCATGATGAAACATCTGTATTTGGTTCATCTTCATTTTTCACATTTAAAAAAGTTCTTATTTAATCAGGGAGAACAGGCTCCCCAGCGCCCCCTGTGCCTTTCTTTCTACATCCTCAGAGGAAGCTGTGGCCCCGCCTTAGCACCGGGAAAGGTGGAAACTCAGTTTTTCCCATAAGCACAAGTCAGCATTTCTGGAACACGTCACAGCACGAGGAGGCAGCCACGGTGCCAGTGGGCATGAGAAGGAAGAGGAGTGTGGACGGGGGAGAAGGAAGAGGAGTGTGGACGGGGGAGAAGGAAGAGGAGTGTGGACGGGGGAGAAGGAAGAGG